>NW_017265149.1:251240-603907 GCF_001638985.1 Phycomyces blakesleeanus NRRL 1555(-)
TTAAAGTCAACTCTAGTTTTGAATTACTCTGTCAAAAGATTAAAGACTCACAATCTAAATCGTTTTGACACCCGCAAAAAATAAAAACATGAGCATTGTTTTCTTGCTCATTTTAATAATCTAATCCAACATGCAAGACACATCATCAGAAAACACACACGTTTCTTTTGAGAAATATGATTCCTACTAATACGAATGCATTGTGTACATGCATTAAGCAGATGTCAAAGTAATTCAGATTTCATCGGCTGTTGACATGAGCCTGTCCAATGTCCAGTACATCATTAAGAGAGTGAATTAAATGAGATTTACAGAGCATGGAAAAGGGGTTCAAAAGACCTAAAAAGATTCATGAGAGGACAGAAATATATTTTTTTCAAGTAATTTGGAAGGACATACTTGCCTCATATTCTAAAGTGAGAGGCTCTTTAAAGAAAAGGAAAATACTTGTCTGTAAAAAAACAGCAACAACAACAACAACAGCAGCAGCAGCAGCAGCAATTGTCTGTCTCAAATGTTTGGGCTTTGGATCATATATCACATCCCATAAGCCAGCCTT
Source organism: Phycomyces blakesleeanus NRRL 1555(-) (assembly GCF_001638985.1). Classification (NCBI taxonomy): domain Eukaryota; kingdom Fungi; phylum Mucoromycota; class Mucoromycetes; order Mucorales; family Phycomycetaceae; genus Phycomyces; species Phycomyces blakesleeanus. Next base: position 251,800 of record NW_017265149.1, read on the forward strand.
AACAGAAAGCTACAAGAAAATACGTTTTGAATGGGCTCCTGAGCTTGTCAATTGGACCTTTGACCAGTGGAAAGATGTAGTATGATCGGATGAATCAAGGTTCACAGTGGAAGGTAATGATGTAATAGTCAAAGCTATTAAAAGAGCTTGCGCAAGGCCTAACAAAAGGAATATAATTAAGGCAAGTAAGTGGATGGGAAGCGCAGTGTGATGAATTGAATTTGTTTCTAGGCCAGTAGCTTTAGATCTTTTATGCCTCTAGATGGCAGCGTAAACGAATATCAATAGGTGAAAATGTTGTATCAAAACTTTCCTCCTTTGACTCAAGATATTTTATGGAAATAAATCAAACATTTCATGTTCTAAGTAGAGAATGTCAGCTGTTATACCAGCTCTTATTTGAGGTAGCAGAAAGACAGACATGAGCACTTCTGGTGGGCTTTCAAAAGACATATGAGTGGTGAGAGGGTCATCATCAACAAAAGTGATCATTTGAAATCTGTTATACAATGATAGTAGCAAAGAATAAACGTCAAAATTGTATTAACTTTGGTAAGAAGTAGGTATGGTATACACATTACAATTGAGTGAAGAACAGGCTTAACAACTAAACTCTGGTTCCCTTTTGCTAATCAACCTTACAAGTTAATAATCTCTAGAACTGTTACATACCAGACATATGCCTACTATACACTTGAACTATCCCAAGCGATTACATTTAGCTCCAGTTTTACACAGGATACATGTACTTAATACATATAGCTAAAAAAAAATAGCTTTATAAAGTACATTTCCAAGAATATTTTATAAAGCAAATAGTCACTTTACGACCCGCCCCACATAAACGCATGTAAATAAAAAAAAACATAAATCAATTACTTTTACACTTTAACTGTTTTTTAATAAAGAAATTTTATCGAAGAAGACTAATATAATTACCGATAAAAAAAGACACTTTTAGGCAGTGCAATTGCTTAAATACTTTTCTATTATGTATCTGAAATATGGCCTTCTATTTTTTTTGGATTTCATATATTAATTAAATGTAAATGAGACGTGTAACTGCTGTAAATGCTTTAAAATTCTCTTATTTTTGCAGTTATCAGGTCACTTCTTTAGATATAAGCTCGAATAGAGTATCCCTTCTATTTATAATGAGCTATTATAGAGTTATTCTTCTTTTATTATATATATAATTAAATATTAGATAGAACTGCAGTAAAATTTGACTTGATAGTGGCATATCTACTTTGCAAGTTAAAACACACCAATATATTATACATATTTTATGACTTTCATCCAAAACAAGTTATTGACTTTAGATGTTCACCTGCTTCACAAGACATAAAGTATGGAATATTTACATATTATTTAATATCAAAATAGTACTACAGCTATACTATATACTATTGTTCTTTTGGTTGTAATATAATTGTATGATAGAAGCGTAAGTTACTTTTTTAAATAAAAACCCCAAAATGCGATAAATGTCTTAATGACCAAACTTTAGTAATATTACATAGGATATGAAGTAATATTTTACACTACCTTTATTTTGTTCTATTATACAAATATTTATCAGAAACTTGAGGTGTGGGAAATCATCAGAAATAAGCAAAAGAAAGCTGTTTGTTTTTTGTGCATACATAAAATAAAATTTACTTGTGTATCTGCTTAAATTGGTATTCGCAAAAGACACATTATAATTAAACATTTATCTTTGAAATTCTATTTCATAAGCTATAAATGTGGTCATAATAATATTGTGTATGCTATATATAAGTATATATATTATAAGCTTTAGCTATCAAATCACAGAAGGTTTTGCTTATAGATACATGACAACTTCTGTTTTCTTAAAAGAAAACAGACATATAAAAATGTTCTGTACTAATATAAAACAAGCAGCTTTTGAATGATGGTGCTATACTATGTATATAATATACATTTTTATTAGGAAGTATATATTTATCTTTTATTTTCCTTTTTTCTTTAAAAGAAATTGAAACAATACAAGAAAAGAATGACCAATAAAATTATGGCAGATCAAATAATCTCGCGAGATTTGAAGTATAAATATGAATATTTTTATTACAAGAATAAATTTCATTTTCTATTGCCTACAGTACGTTAATCTCGAAAATATAAAGCATATAAAAAAAGTCTAGTAAGATAAAGAGGCTTTAAGTGCTTAGTATATATATGTACATATAGAAGAGTCGAGTTGAGAATAGCAGCAGAAAGCACTCTTTAAGTTTGAAGATATTTTTATCAAGGATTTCATCAACTCTCGTTTAAATGATATGATCATCAAGTATATCTTTAGGTCTGATCGATCTGCAAACTCATGGCTCGTAAAAATATTCAAATACCTTCTTTTAATAATTATCAGCTCAAACAACTATACCATGGGAAATAAGTTGCTTTTATATGGCGATTTTGAAAAGAATCTTAGGTATATTTCAAAATCGTCATCAAAACCGCTGCTCATTTCCCATAGTTTTACATTATTTTTTTTTCTATCGTGAAATTTTATACCCTGTACCGAATACCTCTTGTTATAATGTTTTTTTTTTCTTAATTAGCTCTATAAGTGATTCACTATTTACTGAAAGAAAAGAAAAGAAAGAAAAAACGTTATATTTATGAAAGTTGTAATACATAAAGACATACATGCCCAAATTTTGACTTGCTTATTTTCCTAGTGTAAATTAATTTTGCTTATCTACATTCTCTCTATAATGTACGTTATATTGCTTTTGAAATTTCCCTCGTTCTTATTAAAGATTGTCCTTATTAAACAATAGATACGTTTAAAAGGTATTATAACATAATAGTGCAAAAAGTAAGAGTATGTGTACCAGCTTGAGGATAGGAAAGTAACATCAGTACTATCTTTTAAATTATTGCTCGTTTCTTTTTTATCAAGCGAATTAAATAGGTTCATATCTGGTATCTCGTACGTTAATACAAGCTGTGTATTAAGCTAGCTATAAATTCTCAGAGTCACTCAAATATGAGAATATGTGCGATTGGAGAATACGTATTAGCTAGTAACATTGCCTCATTACTGAATCTACATTTCCCTTTCCTTTATCCACTATACTAGCATACAGCAGATACTAACCAGCAAAAAAAAGAGCTAAGTAACGATTTCATATATTCAATAGTAATAATAGTAATATGAATCAAACAGAGTAAAATAACATAGGATTTTAATTCATACAGCTTCTTAGGGGTACAATTTTTTATAATGCACCGAAGAATTCATGTCTAGTAACAATTCCCCCGATTTGCTTTCTTTTTTTTTCTTTTTTTAAAAAAATGCATGTATACAGCTATGGATAATATTCTTTACCAAGAACAAATGATTGAAGTGTAACTAAAATATGTGTTGATCTTAATATACAATAATGAAAAATTCACCTACTCTCTCTATAACATACTAATAATGCATACCTTTAGTGGATTTTATTGAACTAAATTAAGAGCAGCACCTGAATTCCTCCGGTTTTGATGTCTATAAATATAGGGCAGCTTTCAGAGATCCATGCTTCCTTCCTTTCTTTTCTTTATACTAGCCGCGCCTACTGGATGGGACAACGGAAGGTTTCTGGTAATACATTGGTCTGTCTCCGGTTGGTCATCGTTTGTACACAGAAGCCAAGAAGGTCTTCCGATAACCATGAGCTTCTTGAAGGCCAAGTTCGAACATTATAAGATAAGTATATGTGTTTATACGCTATATAAAATACATATTTGAATACTCACACAAAATGACATTGTGAGTAGCCAATCGTAAAAGTTCAAAAGAAGTTCATAAAGCCTTAGCAATATTATTTTGTTAAACTTGTTGAGCCGATTTTGGACTGGTGCGGTTGGCTACTCTTTTTTTTTCTTTACCGTCAAGAGCGTCCGATGGAATAGCCACGGGTCGAAAATGGTCTACGAGCAAGTCCACAAGCGCGCGTGTAGCGCATGAGCCCGCTGTCGGTGTCCCCTTGTATTACTGGTCTCTTTCTATTGTCTCTGAAGGTGGGCGTGGCTAGGGTTAGTTGTTAGTAGGGTCCTGTTGCTTGTTGGTTTAAATTATCTGTTATTTCTGCCGGAGCCCATATTATTATAAAGGTACTGTTGCTTGTTGCTTTTTTTTCTAGTCTGTTGCTTCCGCCAGTGGGACTTTTCTGCCAGTGGGTTTGTTGCTTCCCACTGGTAGGCCCTTTCCTCCTACCAGTGGACCTATTACCTCTTGCCAGTGGAACTTTCTTTACGGTTGCCAATCACCCAAGTTCCTTTTGTTGCCGGAGAGTTTATCACTTCCACTGGGTGGTCCATTTATCTCACTGGTAGGAGCCCCTTATCCCACTGGCGGGCCTGTTGCTTCCTGTTGCTTATACCGACAATAAAATTACTTTTGGTGGGAGACAAAACGGTTCCGTTTCTGCCGCAAAATTTCCCGCTGTTACGCGACTTATGTTCGCCAGATCGAAAGCCCATTTGGCTTCCAACACAGGCCCAAGGTCAAAGTCAAGGTCAAAAATCAAAATCAAGACGCATAGTCAAGGTCAAGGTCAAAAATCAAAATCAAGACGCATAGTCAAGGTCAAGGTCAAAAATCAAAATCGAGACGCATAGTCAAGGTCAAGGTCAAAAATCAAAATCAAGACGCATAGTCAAGGTCAAGGTCAAAAATCAAAATCGAGACGCAGAGTCAAAGTCAAGATCAAAAATCAAAATCAAAATCCACGGTTAAAGTCAAGGTCAAAAATCAAAATCAAGACGCACGTTTAAGGTCAAGGTCAAAAACAAAAAACCAAAGTAAACCCACCGTCATAAAAAAAGAAAAAAAAAAAGAAAAAAAAGAAAAAAAAAAGAAAAAAAAAGAAAAACAAAAAAGACAAAAAAAAATTACACACACATATATACATACATAAACACACATACAAAACGCATGTAAAAAAGCATGAAAAAATCTGAAATATGTATAACAAAAAAAACAAAAAAAACAAAAAAAATAAAAAATAAAAAAATAAAAAAATAAAAAAAAAACAAAAAAATGTCAAGAATTATCTCTGAATATCAAGTCAAATCTCAAGTCAAATCTCAAGTACAATACCAAAATCACTCAAATGGTCAAGTCAAGTTCCAAGTCAAGTTTCAAGTCAATGCTCAAGTCATTTATCAAGTCATTTCTCAAGTCATTTCTCAAGTCATTTCTCAAGCCAAGGTCCAAGTCAAGGTTCAAGTCCAAGTCCAGGCCCATGTTCTAGCCCATGTTCTAGCACAAGCACATACACAATCACGAAAAAGTCCGTTCTCAATTTTTATCCAAATCAAAAATCCGGGTCATGCCCTCCAAATTTCAATGTCAAGTTCATTTCCAAGAAGGGTTTCAACCCAAGTTCCGAATCAAGAAAAAGGAGATCATCTTACCCAAAGCCAAAGCCAAAACTCTGGTTTCATCCCCAAAGCACAGCTATTGTCACGTTCAAAATAAGGTCTTCTCTATCAAATCCATACAACTGTCTTTTAAAGAATCTGGTTTCCACTCAAATCAAAGGTGCTCTCCAACGAAGTCGCCTCTCAAGCCAAATCATCTCAAATCAAATCCATGGTGTTCTCTAACGGAGTCACCTCTCAAGCCAAATCATCTCAAATCAAATCAAAGGTGTTCTCTAACGGAGTCGCCATTCAAGCCAAATCTAACCAAATCAAAGGTGTTTTCTAACAAAGGTGTCTCTCAAGCCAAATCATTTCAAATCAAATCAAAGGTGCTCTCTAACGGAGTCGCTTCTCAAGTCAAATCAAGTAAAAAATCTGGTTAAACGCGACAGCAAGAATTATACATTGGAATCCGGATCTGGATTTGAACAAAGCAAGAAATCCCTTTACAATCTATACTTCCAAACCAAGTGAAGTCATAAAAAAAACAAAAAAAAACACAAAAAAAATTGTATTATAATTATTTTCTTATTCTTTCCTTATATCAACTGGACTAGACTGGACTGGACTGGACTGGACTAGTATAGCTTTGAATATCTTATATTTTATTCATTTTATTTGTATTTACCTTATAATAAATTCTATATACAAATATGCTTGTTTTGAGCAACAAAATATCTCTCATTTGTCTTTTATATTGTATTTAAATTTATATCTTTGTCTTTACCTTCCTTCTTCTTTTTCCTTGATTTTATGAAAATAGATTCACAGTGGAGGGTAAAAATAGACGCATCGAGCTATAAAGAAAAGTTAATGAGAGATATGTAGAATTCAATCTTAGCCTTAAGTACCGGCAAGTAAGAAAAAAGGTCAGTGTGATAATCTGGAGCTGTTTCTGGGCTTGTAGTTTTGAACCATTGGTATTCCAGAAGGCAATATAAAACAAGAGCAATATGCAAGCACTTTGTTTCAGAGATTTCTGCCCTTGACTTAAAACAAACTTTACATAAACAAAACAGACACTTTGTGTTCCAAGAAAACAACCTCAGCTTTCATACAAGCTCTTATTAGAGATCATAGAAATATAGCAATCAGATTGGGACCTTTGACTACTTGCCAGCTCAAATACTGGATCTCAACCCCATTGGACAGCCCTGGTAAGTTCTCAAGAGACGTATGAGTCATAAGAAGGTCAATATCAGCAAATTTTCTAATTTGAAGGCTGTAATGCAAAGAAAAGGGCAAACAATAAATGTCAAACTTGCATCGACTTTGACAGAACGTATAGAATACCGATGCCATATTCGGTAATTAATGTCAATAGTGGCCCAAATATTGATCTTTCATTTATTTTTTTATGTAAATAAACGTGTAAATTAACTTGTATTCAAAGTTTGAAGGCTACCGCTATTTTTATTGACGAGCAGTTGCATGTTGATTATATGTCTTGTATTTTTTTTCATATCTTTCTGGGCTCAGAGGTCGAAACTTGTTTTTTACTGTGGTTATATACCGTGTACTTTTTGCGTACCTTTTTTTTATTTTGTTTATTTTATTTTTTATACGTTTAGCCCTTCGTCTTTCTCCTCCTTAATTTTAGTTTTTACCTACCATTTTAAAGTACACTGACCTCGACATTAGACGGCTACAGCCCTTGAAGGTAAACAAAGGTGTGGTCAGTTTCGTGCTCTAGTATTGGTAGATAATCATAAATATTCAATAGATATATAAATCAAAAATAAGATAATACCTACATTAACAAACACATTACAATGGTAAAGGCGTATTATATGTATTACTCTCTTTAATAGCGATCACAAAAATAACAGAGATCATTCTCTTGAATCATAGTCAATTGCTAAAAATAGTAGAACATATATTCGAGTACTTGTTGAAGATTCCCGATACATTTACTGTCAAAAGTAGGCTACTAGATTTGTTTGACTATCTATTCTATCAAGCTTTCACGGTTTAAATATCAACCCCAAGACAATTCAGGCGAGTGTTGAAGTGATCTGTGAAAATGATGATATTTCAGTCCTATCACATAGTCAGCAAACTAAGCATGGATCTTATAAAAGAATAACATCACATATCAAAATATGTTGCTTTCTTGAAGCATGAATCGCTCAAAAAGACTATTTTACATTCTAATATATAAGTACATTATAATCAACCCATGTAGATAGATAGACACGAGCACATACAAATACACGCACGCAATGACTATATAATAATTTGTAATTATTGTGTTTGCTGGGGTATGTGTTAAATCACTCTCATTAGATACAGACATAAAGCTGTAGATACCAAATAGTATATATAGTTTTCCTGTTCAGCCAAATATTATACTACCATATGAGAGGCATCTGATGTATCTATATTACTGTATAATGATGTAAGACAGATTAACTCATTAAAAAGAGCATACTTATATATATATAAAGTTGGTTATTTTTACAATCTTTATCTGGCGAAGCTTCTTTAGTGTGCTCATAATCACCGAAACATGACACTTTTTATGCAAAGATTATACCCTATCTTTTAATGACCTCTTACAGTCAGCACCAAGAAAGTCTATAAAAGCTGTCAGAAAGTATGTTGGTTGTATTTTATTTCTCTTTCTGCCAGCTATATATTCGTAATGTTCGGCCAAATTTCTTCAATTATCAACTCTACTTCTTCTGCTTCTGCTTTTGCCTCTGCCTCTTCCTCTGCTATAATGCAAAGAGCTTTCCTTCAAGGTAAAGTTGAATTGAATTGAATAACTGAAACTTAGTTTTCTAACATACTTGTATTTCATTAGATTTTATTACTAGTTTTGAAGGAGATCATGCCCTTTCAAACGACAGCTTCGAGGAAACCGATTCTGGGTATTGTTCCCTTGACGAGCTTGAACTCGAATTTGACAATCGTGATGATCAGGATGATGATATTGAGATCCTTTTGGATCCTTCTCAGCTTAATATAGAGGAACAACTTGTATATGAGATGCTGCATATTTCAATCATTTGATTTTGTTCCCTCACTTTCTCTCTCTTTATCTATTCATATATCCGTTTATCTTTCAAACGAAAGCTTAATTTATATTCATACTATTGCATATTATTCATTACTCTTTACTTTAATTCAAATCCATACACGCTTCTTAATAAAGTATATCTGACTTTAGTCAGCGCATCTTTTCTTCAAAAGATTTCTACTAAGCATCTGTATTTATTACTCTCCATATAAAGCATTCAATTGTTGGGATCTTATTTATACCCTCTACTTTCTTGTATTTCCTAAGCAGCCTCTCTTAAATATACGCCAAATAAGGCTCACCTTTAAAGACAGAGAATAATTAATTCTAGAGAGCAAAAACATATATTCCAAATGCAAAGCCTCAATAAAAATATAGAGCTCCAGTACATAAGATTACTTGGCTATTATTTATAATAGCCTTTGAAATAAAATTTACCTTTGTTTAGGTTGTACCTACTACCAAAAGATAATTATACTAGTATGCTGTTTACTCTATTACTTTTTGCTTGTTTTTGTATTTTGATATTTTAAGAATCTACTTTATAAAAGCTGGCTTGTGACTCTACTTTTATATTGTTTTTCCCGCTGATGGTGAGCAATTGGATCCAAAAACTAATGTTTTTTTTTGGTGTACTAAAATATTTGATAGAATTAGGTTCCTTCTATCACTCTATATTAGAGTTAGCTTACCTGTTAATGACGCTCAATTGGATTAATAAACCCTTGTAATTACCATGCATACGACGAGTGAATTACGGAAGAAAGGGCTGAGACATAGAGCTCATATTGGTTATGCTCAATAACATCATCGTTATTTACTAAAGACCCAAGTCTTTTTATTTGGAAAAAAAAGCTCTTGTATTATACAATCCCATAAACTTTTTATCTTTGTCTTCTAATAACTTCACCCTAAATAAATACATACAAATGTTAGTAGCTTGTACTGTCTCTATTAATAAACCTGGTTTTGGAAGCTGTATTTTCCAACAGAAAAACGCTGGCATTGGTGAGATCAAGCACATTATTCTAGCTGAAAGGATGTTAGCCCAATTGTTCAGTGTGCTCGCACTTGATATTATTAAATATATGATATATTAAATGACCGTTTGCTTATGCAGATGTGCCAGTGGACTTGGGATAAATTTATTTACTAAATAGAAAAAAAAAGAATTGGTTGTTTTTACAATCTTTATATGACGAAGAGTCTTTTTGTTGTGATCGTCATTACTGAAACATGAAACTTTTATGCAAGTATTACACCTTGTCTTTTAGTTACCTCTCACAGTCACCATCCGAAAATTCTATAAAAGCTGTCAAAAAATAGGCGCATGGGATTTTATATCTCTTTCTGCTACCTTTTATTCATCATGTTTGCCCAAACCTCTTCAAAATCCAACTCTACTTCCTCTGTTCCTGCTAAAAGACAACGATCGTACTCTCAAGGTAAATTTCAATTGAATTGGATATATAAATAAAACCTAGTTTTCTAATATACCTTTATTTTATTAGAGTCGATTAATATCTCTACAGAAAGCTCCAAATCTTCTAATGACTGTTTTATGGATATCGACTCTGGTAATCGTTCTCTTGGCGAGTTTCATATCGCATTGTGTAATCTTGGTGAAGAGACTGATGAAGATGATGATGATATTGATATTCTTCTGGATCCATCTCAACTTGATGTGGAAAGTCAATTTGTCTATGAAATGTGCAATATTTCAACCTTTTAATTTCGTTTTGTCTATCCCTCGCAAACAAAGACTTAACATATATTCCTACTATTACGCTTTATTTATTACTTCATAATCCAATTCAAATCCACACATAACTCATAATAAATATATCTGACTTTGGTCAGTATATCTTTTGTTCCAACTATACCTGTGACAAAGTTTGCTTTATTACTCTCAGTAAAAAGCATTCAGATTTTGAATTTTTGCTTATGGCACGTTGCGAGTGTCTTTAAACTTCTGGATGGTCCAAATGTATCATATCTTTCCAAATCGTTCTTGTATCAATTATTATTATTCTTTTTTTTTTTTTAAAAAAAAAGAATGGATTGAGCCATGATCTTGGGGAGAGTATGGTTGTTAGAGATTGGACAGAAATCTATTCAAAATCATAAGAATTGTAAAAAAAAATGACCACAGAAGAATCTATCTATATCCCCTTTTCTCTCTCTCTCTCTTATTCATTATTACTTATTCAGAGAAGTATAGTTTATCCCAGCATCTTAGTAATACATTACTAATGGTCTTATTTTTATTAACTATCGAGTTTGGACCCACTTTACCACATAAATCGGCACAACCCGTCCTAGTAGAATAAAATTGGCAGCTAATTTAATACAGTCAAGAAAGGTAGAAATGGCTGGAGTATTGTATACATTATAAATACTTTGATAAAGGGGTTCAACAGTTTTATCTGCTTGGCATTTGATATAGCGGAAGTTTAATTCCAACTTATGATTGGCTGTCATAAAGCTAATAAAAAGAAAGAGGGGGTGAAAATTTGGTATCAAAGCATCCAACAAAAAAAAGAAAGGGTCTCAATCGACAGTTTCGTTGAACTGTATATGCATTTACTTTAATCTACATACAACCAAATATAGAGGCTGCTATTATATTTATGCTGGCGAAATAAATCCATATTTTATTGTCTATATCTCACTGGTATATTTTTGTCATAGGAGGTGATCTTATACCACACTTACGGATAATAGCTTATGTAATTGATTCAATAAAGACATGTCATTTAAAGCTTGTCGTTATAATCAGTCTGGTAACTAAGATATTCCAAAATAATGACGATGATGATATGTTCCTTCAATATCATATCGACTTTCGGTGATTTTCAAACTCTGATTTATTTATTTTAAAATGCTTTATATTCCGAAATCAATTGGATATGGTTCAAGGAAACCATGTAATAATATCTATATCTATATACATATTCAAACAAGTCAAAGAAGTACAATACAGTACAAACAAACAAACGTAAAAAGCCAAAAAAAAAGGTGTACATTTTTAAAGCAGATCGTATATGAAGCAAAAATTACAGGTCAACTCTGTACAGAAATATATATATGAAAAAAAGCGTATGAAAATAATGGGAGAGGTGCGCTACTGTTGGTAACTACCGACTACTCTCTACCATGATTAGCAAAATAAGAATAACGATAGTATTAATATTTTGTATGCTAATTATCATTATCAATGTTTGCAAAAAAAAAAAAGAATGTTACTGTGTAGAATTGGGTTGGTTGTGTTGCATCAGAGCATCAAAGTCATATTCTTGTTCAGACAGTTCGGGAAAGGATTTTAGGAATTCATTTGACAGAATATTCCGGAAGCTCTGAGACGTAGAATTATTATCATTATCATAATTACCATTGATTATCATTCAACAGTTGTAGCATAATATATATTTGAATGTATGTTTGTATGTGTATGTATGCAAAAGTAAATGTAAAGGTGTATAGGTGTTTATGGGCAAATTTATGTATATAATTTTATGGGTATAGTTTGAGGGTTTCTTTTTAGAAAAAAGAATATATTGTATCTCTATATATATGTATAGTATTTATGTATATGTAAAAACTTACATCCACTGCCTTGATCTTGCCATTCGTAAATTGATTCTCACTTGCAGCTCTTTCTACAAAGGTCTGGGTGAAGATATCTGGATTCTTTCCATTTTCTACATAGCTATCCGATATAATATATCATATAACATGTATATATATATATATATATACATGTGTGTGTGTGTGTGTAAGTGTAGTGTAGTGTAGTATATATACGTGTATAGATTGGATATAGGACAAAGATTCTCTTTGAATAAATCATTAAGTCTATAAAATAAAGGCAAGCCTTACTTTATAACTTCCTCTGGTACAAATGCCTCGAGTCCATCCTTGAGTTCATCCATTTTCTGATAGTGATCTGTAATGGCATTACTAAAGATAATCTTAAGATGTTAAAAAAAAGAAGAAAGAAAGATATACCAAAACAGAATAGACACATATACATATTTGTGTAATTATAATAAACTTTTTTTTTTGATAATATTAACATTTATAAATGTAAATGCATAATCTACATACATTTTATCCCACACAAGTTTATTGCCTTCAGGTTGGAAATCATAAACAACCACGCTCAATTCGAACAAGACTTGGAGCATCTCATTCAACTGTTCTTCTAGAGAACGGCGAGCAGATTCGGATGTGTCGTAGTCTTTGTCTTTTGTGTGTTGATTTAATGCATGCTTTGAATGAACTGTCAATGGAGATGTGGAAGAAGAATGGGAGTCGTTTTGTAGCATTGTGAGTGACGACAACCAAAGAGAAAGAAAAAGAAAAAACTAATATATATATATATATAAAATATATATTATTTTTAACATTTATATATATATATTTTTTTTAAAAAAAAAAATTAAAATGTATCTCAAGAGCGGAGTGACGTTTAAATCTTTACCTTTCCATGATTGTGTATAAATATTAAATATATTTTCTGAAAATTATCAAACAAAATATAATGAAGGGGGGGTTGAAAAGGTGTATAAGTAAGGGGTATGGAGACAGGGCTTTATAGATGTATATATATATCTTTACCGACAAAATACAGATTAGAATTGAGTATTGTTTTTATAGTGAATAAATGTATATATAAAACAAAGTATATGAGTGTGAAAATGTGCAGTAGTCTTTGATACTCTTTTGTACATAAATGGATTATAAATTATCAATTGGTTAAAATGATAACTTTTTTCTTTATGCTTATATATATATATGATGATAATAGATTATACCTTGTAGAACTGAATTGAATTGAATTGAATTGAATTGAAAAGGACTAGGAGATTTTAACGATGTGTATATATGTATGTGGTTGCATTATTGTTTTTTTTTTTTGATGGTTGGTAATCGCACACTGGAGTTATTCTTCTTATTAAGTAAAAAATGGGACGTGTGGCTAGGTCAATTTGTAATAAAGAAACCCCAAATACACACACTACATATTATACATTATATACTCTATAATATACTATACGTATGTATAGTGATGCAAGGCTTTTTATTACCATTATTGCTATCATTTTTTGGTTAATTTGTAAAGGTATACAAAACTAATGCTTGTGATGATTTGTGGTGGGGAGTAGAGCGGAGTGGAGTAGAGGAAGAAGGGAATAATTGAGACCCAAATCTTGGTCTATTACACATGGAGTATATCTGTTGCCCTGTTTTTATGCCTGTTTTCTTTCTTATTTTTCGTAACGATTAGTATCCATTCCAAAATCTGTCTATTCTTCCCTTTGTATTATATCTTGCTCTTTATATAACGTCTTATTTTTATTTTATTTTTGCTTGTCGGCCAATCGACAGGTTTTGTATTCAAGCACAGTATGGATTGTACGCTTGCTCTGATTTTGTGTGCAGCTTACAAGAATTAACCTTCTTTTTATTACATTACCAAAAAGAAAAGGGTTTGCCGATGGATACATTCCGCATCCACTTTTAGATTCTAGAGTGACGCAACCTCTAAATTTTGTTACACGCTCCACCATATCTCCGCCTTCTCTTTTCCTCTGTCATCGTTATCTTATTATATATTTATTTTATACAACAATCTTAAAGTTGGTGTGGACAGACTAAAAGTTCAAAAAAGGGCAAAAAAAAAGAGCAAAATTGTAAGTCATATAATTGGGCGAGAGTTTTAATTAATCTTGCCCCTTTTTTTTTTGAACTTTTTTTTTTGAACTTTTAGTCTGTCCACACCAATTATTTTTATATTAGTTACCGTAATATTTGGCATCTTGATTAGTCTTTGAAGGTATATTCATTTAGTATGAATAACCTTTCAGAATATCATAGTAGATGTAGGACTTACACCAACTTTTCTTATCGCTGACATGGGCTATAATGGAAGTCTTGTAAGAGTTAGGTCCAATCATTTAATTTGCAGTTTTCTTTATATGGTTTATAACGTTAGTCTTTGGGTAAGTAATTCTTTTTTTAAGAGAAAAATCACTTGCTTGGGCACATGTAATTGTGTAGATTTTCTTGAAGGCAACCATGGGCCTTTTGGGTCTGTAAAATTTAGAAGCAAAATCAGTAAAATATGTTCTATGTTCTGTACTATTTACTTACTTCCATTGCAAATATTTAATGATGACGGCCTCCATATTGCCTTGCTCTTGCTCTTGCTCTTGAAATTGATAGAATGGATGAGGCCAATGTGGTCAGCACTTACATTGTCAATTGGACAATTTTTTTTGAAATTTATTTATTATAATGATGTTGAAGTTATATAGCAATCTTATTAAGACAGCTATCAAATTAATTTACGAAATGTTGGATAGATCCTCTGAGATTTTCAACAGGTACAGCTTTACTAGCTTCAATTATGTGCATAGCAAACGACTCTATACCACTAGACTTGTTACGCTTTATATTTCCTTTTACAATAGCCCAAGATTTTTCGGATTGGATTAAGGTCAGGCAAGTAATGAGGGGAAGGTACACTGGGGTATAATCTCTTTTCATAATTATAGGGTCAATCACTTTAAGGATGTGAGTTGGAGGATAATATATGACAACAAAGTAACCTTTCATTTCAGGACGCTCATCCATAATCATGCTATTGCTTAGAAACTAAGGCTAATGGCCGCCCGTAGTACCTTTAGGAGCAGATAACCTATTCTGAAGCGCCTTTCTCTTCGTAGCCCCTACAATTTCTCTCGTACTCAAGTCAATACCAATAACCAATATGGTGTCAATAGCTGTGAGAGATTCCTCTAGCTAAAGTTGTTGTGATAACGGTTTGGGTTGCCATGCTTAGCCCAGCTGCGACTACAACGCCTATTGATATCAAATCCAGATTCGTCAACAAAGATACAATTGTTCAGATAATCGATAGCATTTTTTTTTAACCCAATAATCAATCCAATTAACACGAGCCTGAAGGGATTCTTCTTTGTTTGTACCAAGAGGATGACGGCTTATATCTTTGATGATTAAATTCCACTCTTCACTCATGACCTCGGCTACCCTTGATTTCTTTATTTGTAGACTGATAAAGTTTGTAGTCAAATTATCTACTGTGTCCTGAATAGTTGCAGAAGCATCCTAATAAGTTTCTCTAATTTTCTAATATATACCATATCGCTTTCAATCAATAATTTAAACGTTATATTGAAGAGCTTGTTCTTTTTTTTCTAGGAGCAACCTTTCCCATCACAGCGGCATTCATAGTTGTCCATTCAAGTTGAACATCGTTCTTAATACATTTCTGAAGATCAGTCCAAATTTTCGAACGAAATGGCGTTCCGTCAACAAAGGTAGGTGCTTGCTGATCTCTATAATCAATAATGTTTCCATTACCGTCTTTATAAAAAAAAATAGATCTCAAAGGTGACCAAATAAATTGACCAACTGATTTTCGGAAAGGTGACCAAGCGAAGATTAAACAAATGACCAATTGAGGTTCAAAAAGGTGATCAATTATTATTTTACCGTCCGACTAGTGTTTTCAAAAAAGTGTCCAATTGGCGGTAGAAGCACTGTATATATTATACGTACAAGATACATACATACAAACATACATATATATATATATATATATATATATATAGTAGATATATATCTTTTTAGTGTTTTTTATTTATTTATTTATTTTTATTTTATTTTTTATTTTTTATTTTTTTGGCAGACACAAAAAAATATATATATATAAAATAAATAAATAGAGAGTTCAATCTTTATCACACAAGACAAGATCTTTGGACGCCATCACAATCGTCATCTCTTTCATGTCCAAGAAATACAGTATCAAACGAAAGGCAACCAAGACACCTCTAGAAGCATGTTTCCCTGAAATCCAGCCTGCAGGAAGCTGGGAGATTCCAAGAAAAATATTCCATTATTCAATAGGTACTATAACAAACCCCAAACATATCTATCTGTCTACCTATTTGTCTATGTATACACAACAAATATTCTAACTATTTTTATATGTGTGTATGATACACTTGTTAAATTAATAACAATAATAATAAAAAAAAAACCAAAAAGGATTCTGTGTATATTATCTATATAACTCTGGTTATGACACAACAGATATCTATCCTTCACTGACAGCAGGGTTCGCTGTGGTGGTTACGGCAGAAGTACTTCGGTTCTCTTTTGACTGGTTCAATAGAATCTACTGCAAGCTACTGGGCCCTCTGATGCGCAAGACAGAGGTCAGCACACGGCTCAACGGAGTTGTCTACTACCTGGCCGGCTGCGTTATCGTGCTCTGGGCATTCCCCAAGGACATTGCGTCGCTGTCGATCATCTATCTGTCCTGGACTGACCCGACCGCAAGTATCTGCGGCCGTCTCTGGGGAAACAAGACTCCAAGATACGGAAATAAATCCTTGGCAGGTACTCTTGGTGCAGTAGTCACGGGATCACTGGTCACATATGGCTTTTTTGGTCCCTTTGGTCTGGCTGGTGGATCACCATCGTTTGACAACCGGCTCAGTTCAATTGGTCTGCCACTCCTCTCGGTCTATGGAGGTCTGGTTGCCGGTCTGTCCGAAGGTATCGGTGGTGTTCTGGGTGTCGATGACAATCTCACCATTCCTGTCTTGAGTGGCATATTTTTGTGGGTTCCTTTGGTTGGTCTTGGATTAGGCAGGTCATAATTATTCTTATACTTGTAGTTGTACTTGTACTTAATTTTTCTTTACCGTTCTTACACTATTATTATTATTTTATTATTAATTATTTAAAAAGAGATGATATTATTAATACTTATTACTATTAATATTGCTGTTGCTGTTTTTGTTGCTGTTTTTGTTCTTTCACTATGGGAAAAAGGTGGTCTTTTTTGAATTTGTGACTTCATTTTTGGCCTATAATAATCAAAAAATCACCAAAAATCCAAGTTGAAACAAGAAAATCTTTGTTCTTTGAAATGGTTGATAAAAAGCAAATGAATCGCTTAAAATTAAATCTCAGGAGGGACAAATGTCCATTCTAATTAAACATCTTACATTTTTGGTAAATATATATTGGAATTGAGAAATATTGGATGTCAGAAATAAAAAAAAAAGAAAATATCTAAACTTTCTGCTGCTTGGATAAAATTTGTTAAGACAATTTGAAAAAAAAAGAAAAATTTATTACAAAAAAAAAAAAACAAATTATATATCACTTAAGGCACCAAGTGTCAATTTTGGGCCACGTTTAAGGCTAGGCCAAATGATGTAATGGCTACCATTGACATTTGATGGCACCAAGCCAACCAACTCTACAATGTCACTGGCATGAATCACTATAGTCTTCGGCTTTACTACAGATGTAATAGGCAATCCATTTTTCAAATGCACACTATATATGGTTATGAGAGCTAGTGGCCATCTCTTCGAGTTGTGTACATGTTGGAAGAATATAACCACCTTTCCGAAGAAATGCTTATATCCTGGACGGTAAGAGCGGGATCTTCTGGAGTTCATGTCCACTTGTAGCTGCACATGAACATGACATGCCTCTCTTGTAGAACTTTGGTTGAATGCAGCGTCAATAACACAACCATTAAGATAGGCCTTGCGGCTTGTCTTTATGGAAGGCTCAAGCATACTAAATTCTTCCCCCTTCAAATCATAAAACGTTTTAAGAAGCAATGAAAGATGAGATCTATCTTCAAAGCTATCGAAAATTGTTAAATTCTTCAAAGGCCCCCAGAACTCAATCTCACACTCAGCATTGGCAGGATCACCTCCTTCTGTAACAGGCCACCCATCGGTATATGCACTGTAAACTAGAAGGTTAGCTGGTGGAGTTTTTGTGTTTGCAACGGTTGTCAGTTCCGCTACACGCCGGGATTGCGCCAGTCTGATCATGATGTTTCCAGCATTGACACTGACTTGGGAGTTACTCTTGATGGACCTGGAGTACTCACCAATGGCTCTTTCCACGGATCGTGTGCTATATGCTCTTGGCGGGCCATATAGATCAATCATCTGAGGATAATGCTGAATAATGTGCTGGTTAATTGTGAACACGCCAATGTCAATATCTGCTGTAGAAAGAAGACTCTCTAGGAATAAGTTCCATTCTACAAGATTACTAAGAAAAAAGGTAAAAGTAAATTACTATGAAAAATGAAATAAAATATGGCATTAAACATACCTTCTTATCGAGGTTTGATCCTCTGCTGATAACTCCCAGCTCATGAGTAAATTGCATGTTTGAACCAGGCCAAGTAATGCATTTCGGGCAACCAAGTCCTGGACACGCTCTGCAACCAACGTGGGGACAACAAAGAGTAAAAAGTCTGCCCAATCCACAGCTCTAAAGAAACTGGCATTCTTTGTCACATCTCTCCAGGCACCATGCAACGATGTAGGGATTGTGGATTTTGCGGCTACCATTGCAGCACCAATCTCCCTTTGAGTGGCAAGAGAAAGACATAGAGGATGCTTGATTCCATACTTTCCGCGTACAAGTCCCCATACCTGTTTACCGATTCCGTGGCACAGACCATGCATCTCGTCTAACGCGAAAAAAAACGGGCCAGAGAATGTTTCCATTGAGGCTAACGGTGACTGACCATTGAGCCCCTTTCTGTCTTCACTGCTTGCCAGATTGTAGTTCCTGAAACTCTCCAGTGAGCGCGTCTGGGTTCCAGGCAACATGCGGAAGTACTGGCCATGTTTAGGAGTTTGGCCCACTACGTGACAAATACGACAGCCATTCTTACTCGTGTGGCCAACATGGCATGCCAGCTTTGCCAGAGCTGGAATATCGCCAGTGGCCATGAGGACATGTACCTTTGCCCTGATCGTTGTCGTCGGTGTCTTTACTTCCATGCCTTCTGTCTGGAGCAAACGGAGATCTCTCAGCGTTGGCTCAAGAAAAGACCAGATGTCACTGGGACCAGTGCAACCAGGAAGCATTGCTATTTGGATCATCCTGTTTTTCTCATAACGGATCGTCGGATTCAAGTTTAAGACAGTTGCATGAACAATGGTTACTGATCCAGGTACATTGTGTGGGTTGAACCCGTCCATGGACAACGAAATCGCAATATCGTTTTCACCAGAAAACAGATGCTTCATGGATTGGTATACATGACCATCGAAAACATCTGCTTTCTGCCCGTCTTGGCTGGATTGGTGGTTATGACGATAGAGCATTTCAGCCCTGGTCTTGTCATCAGCCAAGCACAAAGCAAGCTGTCTGGCCAAAGGAAGCTGTACGATCGATCTCACAGGAACCCTGGTGTCACTTTCGCTAGTTTGGCCATTTTTGTATCTTGCTTCACCGCATTTTACGCATGCGATATCATTCTCGTTGTTGAACTGCATACAACCTCTGATGCAAATGTCGTATCCGTCTGCTTTGATACCCGAGAAGCGCTCAAGAAGCTTGTTTCCAAGGTGTGGGCTGCATGCTCGGTACGTAATATTGATAGAACAATCAAGGATCTGGTTGAAGTGTTCTACAATCTTTTCGTGGGCTCGACGAGAAATTCCGAACTCTTGGATCAACTGCATGAACGCGAGATTCTTTTTATCATCGTTGCTGGGAACAGGAAGAGGCTGGCTAAAATCAAAGACTAGCGAGGGTGTGGTGCCTTCAATTTCGTCAATGACATTCTCGCATTCTTCTCCAAAATCGTACTATAGTAAGATAAACAACAATAAGTATGATTATCATAATATATGTATTTATGTATCTCACCATGGACTCATCATCTTCAGTACTGTCAATGATATCCATATCCTCACTACTGCTTGTGTTGATGTTTTCTCTGTTTGTTTATCAAAGTATACAGCTAATTAATATACTGTCTATCGTTTTGTGTTTTTGCTTTTGATAAGCTTACCCAAAAGCCAAGTTAGGAACCATTGCTGATGTAAACTGGCTTTGATCAGGAAGAGAGACAGTTTGGGAAACTTCGCCATTGGCAAGTAATTCTGCCCTATTTGTCATGCATCGTTCGAGACATCTTTTATATGTTCGACTGTTATTAAAGGTCGACTTGCAAGTACGGCATTGGTAACGAGGGGCTTTTGTAATTTTGGACATGTTTGAGGTAGGTAAAAAAAAAACTTTGTTATATAAGTAAGAATAGAATTAATTACTTTCTGAATGTATAGCTTTATACTTAATTATATAAAGACAATGATGTTATATGCATTCTGAATATATGCTCGGGATCTTAAAGAAGTATCTGTATGTCATCAGTGAAGTTACTAGATCAATGTTTCTTCAGGAGTAACCAATAGATTTGTACAGATAATTTGAAACTAATAATTTGAAGCTAAAAAATTGAAGCTAAAGATTTGAAACTAATAATAGTTTCTGGTAAAAAATTTTCTCTTTCTTTCTTTTTCTATAACAAACACGTAACTGATTTTTTCTTACAATTATGAACAATACAGACAATACAGTGATTCAGTTGCTTCAAGGAATACAAGCGGCACTTATTTCCCTAAAGAGTGGTCAAGAAGCATTGCTAGGCCGTCAAGAAGCATTAGAAAAAAGACAAGATGCGATGCAACTTCAAATGACAAGTTTTTACAATGAATTTAAAGATCGGGAATTTCCAGATAGAACTATTGTAACCTCTACCAGTGTAAGCAAATACTATAACAACTAAAGTCCTTTCAATTAATGTCAAACATAATAGACTCTTACTGGCATCATTCCAAGACCCGTATCAAAAATCAACGATATAACTTTAAAGCATATATACAAGATGATAACAGACGATCTTAGAATAGAATTGACCGAGGAAACCAAGAGAATTGTTAACACATGTACCAAGGTCATATGTGATCAACTGGCAGCTCTTCCATCTGTTCAGGATCTTGGAACAAACCCTGGCTGGTCATTGCTTCCTCAAGAGGATAAAAACAGGCTGTGTATCAATCATTCCATCATACTCAGAGACAATGGAATCGATTTTACCAGATGCCACAGAAACTGGGCATCAATTGCAAGGGTTAGCCAGCTCTGGAGAGGGCGTAAGAAGCGAGAATACTCTGGTAAGTTCATATCTGGTAGGTACAATAAATTGTGTAATTAATGTGAGAATATGTAATAATCTGAAGGAATTTTAGCCAGTACGATTCATGAATAAAATATTATTTCTATTATAACAACCAATAAAAACATTTTTAAATAATGATCTTCTATGAAATAAATTTTTTTTGCCCAATTAAAACTGTGAATGAATCAGAATATATATATGAGAACCAATTGAGAGAATGCTTTTGTTTAAATGACCAATACTATCAATGTGTATACTGCAATAAAGTTTATATTATCCAATTAAAAGTAGCAGTATAACGAAAGTATTTTATGAGTGACAATACAAAGATTCTTTTTTTCCATCTATACCAATAAGAAAGCTCTTTTTTATTTTCTTTCTACCAATAGAACGAGAAGAATAATACATAAATTTAAATATCGGGATATGAATAAAACCTAACATCCATCAGTCAACGGAGATCTAATTATATTTCCAAAAATAGGGATGGTCTTTTTGCTGGTTTTACCAAAACTGCCACCCAAAAGACCACCTAAAATACCACCTAAAAGACCACCAAAAAGACCACTTTTTTTCCCGTAGTGTTTGTTTTTTGTTCTTTACACACATACACATACACACAAGAATAAATGTATATGATATATGGTTTCTCTTATACAATCACACTATATCACACTATATTGCATTACATAACACTATATAGATTTATAATATCATATATATATATATATATACTTATTTTGGATGCTTGTGTTTCTCTCTTTCTCTCTATGTATTTATATATGTATATGTATATTTGAATTTGAATTTGTATTTGTATTTGTATTTTTATTTGGTCAAATAAAGAGAAGAAAATCATAAAGCTTTTTTTTTTTTTGGGGGGGGGGGGGAGAAGAGGTGTATAAAAAAAGTGTGTAAAGTGAGTAGTTTTTGAGTTTTTTGAATTTTGTGCATTTTGTGCATTTCTGTGCATTTTTGTGCATTTTTGTGCATTTTAGGGAATTTTGTGAGTTTTGTAGGAGTGAGAAAAAAAAAAGTTGAGAGGTTGTTTTGTAAAAGGCCAATAAAGGGGATGGTAGAGATATAAAATAGGGAAAAATAATAAGAAAACAATAACTTTTTTTTTGGATCATTTTTGTGTGTGAGTGTAAGAGAAGAAGAGGAGGAGGAGGAATATAGAGAAAGGTTGAAATATATATATATATATATATATATATATAAGGATGGTCAGTTCAGAATTATTTTGGGATACTGACTAGAGAGGGAAAGGGAAAAGGATTCAGACGAGGTTCATCCAAATCTTGATTTTGCTGTTGCTTTTGTGGTTGTGTAGGAGCCTCGGTGTCTTCCATGTAAAAAGGCACATCGTCATCCACTCCAGAAAAGGGCATAAAGGATGACTCTGGCATCCTGTCCTGCAGTTTAGGACGACTACTTCCACTACTACTACTACTATTATTATTATTATTATTATTATTGATATTGATATTATTACTATTACTATTACTATTAGTGTTGTTGCTGCTATTGTCCTGAAGCAATGAGAGCTTTGAAGTGCCAGCACCGGGAATATTGATTGCAGAAGATGGTTCATTATCAGCCCCATATTGTCCAAACAGAGACATGCTCCATGACATTGATTGATGTTGCTGCTGTTGTTGCTGTTGCTGATGCTGATGATGGTGATTTGGCTGCTGTTGTCTTGGCAACATAAGATGTTCAAATGGAGATGAATGCCCACCTCCACCTCCACCAACAATAACGTCAACCGGCTGGGTTGCTAATGGTGACCGGTAACCATGCAGTAGTTCAGAACCCGACCTATCTTCTTCTGGCCCGAGCGGGAAACCGTCAAGGTAGGAGCGGAAGGATGTTGCTTGCTGACGAGACCGTCGTTGTTGCAGTTCTGTAGGTGTCAGTAGCTCATTGAGGGACGAAGGGAGCATGGCATCATTTAGGTCAGAACTGTCCTGGAAATCATCATCAAATTCATCAGAATTGTGGTAATACAACGAATTGCCGGGTACATCATGGTACCGTTGCTGCTGCTGTTGCTGTTGTTGCTGTTGTTGCTGCTGCTTTTGTTGTTGTTGTTGTTGTTGTTGTTGCTGTTGTTGTTGAAGTTGAATTTGCTGCTGATGTTGGAGATGTTGTTGGTTAAATTCGGATATACTGTGGAGTGGAGAAAGGGTTGAGGTCTTGTTTAATGAACTCGAGAGCATGCTCGGATTACTAGATGAATAGGCACCAAACATAGGACGGCCAAAAGACGAAGGCGTTGGATCAGCTGGTTCGCGTGAAGAAGAGGTGCGCAGCCCACTGATAAGCGGATCCATTGAAAAGACCGGAAGCTTTGGTCGCCGCTGATCATCAACTGGCAGGAAACCAGACTGGGACGGGGCCGAAGACGCAAATGGATCCCCTCTTCTGGAAAAGTGCAAAAATGCACGGCCGTCTACTAACGAAGGCGAGGAAGACAAAGATGGGTCCTTGTCGAGAAAGCCGTTTGCCCGTCCATAATTATAATCCAGGACCGACGAGCGCCCTTGGTGAGAGAGGGAGAGAGGGAGCGGGAGTGGGAGCGGAGGAGGAGGAGGCGAACGCACATCAAAACGGCCGTCCTGACCAGAGTTTGACAAACCAGAGGATATAGTTCTATTATTGATGTTGATATTGCTGCTGCCGTTGATATTACTATTGATGTTGCTGTTGTTGTTATTGTTGTTGCTGCTATTGCCGTTGCTGTTGCTGTTGTTTCCATTCCCGTTTCCGTTCATATTTCCGTTCCCATTCTTTGTACCTGAGGAAGAATAAAGTGACATGGTGTGCAAAAGTGCACACTTGGTCCCGAATTTGCAATTTCCTTTAATAAAATACTTGCACACAGAGGAGCCAGAAGCGGGGTCTGCATTGTGTGAAAAGATGCAATTGGCACCTGCGGTACATGTGCCTTGTTTAAAGAACTTGCAAGGTACATGAGAGAGGTTTGAAGCTAGAATTGAAATGAGATAATAATAAATAAATAAATAAACAGGTTGACATGGACATTTATTAATATTTTTTTAATAATATTTGATAGTAAAATGTATATATAAATATAACAAGATAAAATTTCGTATATTATGTATATATAATATATAATATAATATAAAATAATATAAAATAATATAAAATAAAATAAACTTACTCTTAGAGTGCCCTCCTCCTCCATTGGTCTGAGATACTCGAGTTGGTTGGGGAGGAGTCGGGGGAGATGCTGGTGAGTCGCTGAATGCGTTTTGCTGACTGCGAGAGTGTTTGAGAGGAAAAGGCGGGAGACGAGAAGGTGAACTTCTGGAGAGCTGATTGAGGTCCAGACGATCGAGATTATCCAGGTCAGACATCAGAGATGGTTGCTCTGTCATTACTGATGATGCAAGATGAAGGGCAATAAGTAACAAGAGAAGAAGAGGAGGAAGAAGAAGAAGAAAGAGGGGGAAGAGAGTTACGAGTGAGGACGGACTAGACTAGCAAAGTAAGTTACAAGAGATAGGCATACGCAGAGTAAAGTTGAAAAATAGGGGAGAAGTAAAGAGCGAGTGAATAGCAGGTGTATATATATATATATTATATGTGTATGTAGAGTTTATGAGGGAGAAAGAGAGAGAAAAGAGAGAGAAATGAAATAGAGTGAGTAGAGCGAGCAAGCGAGAGAAAGAAAGAAAAATAAGGGGAAAGAGGAGTTATTTGTACAGCACAAAAGCAACACAGGAGCTTTTTTTATTATTATTATTATTTATTTATTTTATTACTTTATTATTCCTCACACAAACCAAAAGTCATGCGTTTTGTCTGTGTCTGTGTCTGTATGTCTGTATGCCTGTATGCCTGTATGCCTGTGTGCCTGTGTGCCTGTGTGCCTGTGGTGGTATAGGCATAGGTATAGGTATAATGTAGTTTATTGTAGTCTAATGTAATGTAGTCTTGCTATTACTTATATACTTTATCTACACGAAATAATAATAATAGTAGTAATAGTAAGAAAAGATAGATTCAATCATGTACGTATTTTTATATACAAAATGCTCAGCCAATCAAATCGCAAGTAAAGTAGAAAGATAATTAGCCCATCTTGATAAATCGATAATAACAACGTATATATATATATATATCTGTGTGTGTGTAATGAATGGTTTTAACTTTCAAGAAGTACACCCAGGTTCGTTAAGCCAAGAGTCTAACTACTCTAGTAATGAACTCCAAACCTGATTCTTGACCTGAGTCTTGATCTCTCTTTTATGTGCAGTGTATGTATAAAGTACAAGTTTTGAGTGGCGATTGCTTACCCCGGAAAATGCTGCGCTTTCCTTGGTTATTATCCAGCTATTAATGTTTCTATCCACTATTTACAATTACTATCACTATTGAATGACATCTTATTTATTTATTTTTAATTTAATTTCTCTCTTTGTTTCTTTACTGTCTTGACCCTATGGATCTAATAACTTTATAATATCACTACCTATTTTCCACTCTCTTTAAAAAACACTAGGCAAAAAGGGGAAAAAATATCAATGGTTTAACAGTAGTTTTATTGAAATAAATCAAAAATAGAATATCATAAGCACAATGTCTTGACTGGAAAGTCTACCGACACAATAAGGTGTTTTTTTTTCTCCTGGTAAAAATTGAGCGATATTTATCATTAATCTACATAGGAACTACTTCAGATAATCAAACAAGACACTCTGAATTTTATCTTGAGAATAAGAGTAGACCAATTCTTTGCTTTGTTTTATATGGATTCTGGGTCTGGCACTAAAGGGGCTATATATATATACATGTGTGTGTGTGTAAAGGGGCGTATTAATGTTTCACAGAACACTACAGTGCTTCGGTGTATTGTACTCTTTTGTCAGAAGCACTTGAAAATCTAATCTTGCGCGGCACAGGGTAAATGCCACAGAACTTCCTTTATATATATAATATATAAATGACTTTCTTCCCGGGTCGGCTTACTGTGGCGCTAGATTCGAAATGACAATAGTCTACATCTTAATTTGTTTTTCTCAGTGAGTTTAAGATGTATATCAAAATAATGCGATTTAATCAACCATTGTTGTACATCTTTGTTGACAATAAGCAACAACAACAATATTATTGCTATTGATAGGCTGTAATTATGAGTGTGCATTCAAATCACAGCCCACAAAAGTCTGAATTACTTTATATATAAATTATCTGTATCTATGTATGTATTTAATTTTAATTAAGAAAGAAAGAAAAATAAACAATCTTTTGACTGTGTGTAGTAGATAAGCGAAAGAAGGTTGTTCTTTGTTTGAATTACATAAATGAAAATAGCTTATATATTTTGTACTTTTTTTTTTCAATCACAAAAAAATACTACTTGTTTTATTGTTAAACAGCTATATACACACACCAAAAATTGTATATATGTTTATTGTAAAATAATGATAAAGAATAGGGGGAGGAAGGGGCGTTGAAAAAGAAGAGAGAAAAAGAAATAAAGGTTGGAATCCAAATAGAAACGTTTGATGTTTTATCCGTCCTTTAGTTTGGTGTCTAGATTCCTTTAACTTTGCTTGGCTTGGATAATTACTACTTTATGAAATTATCCTTTTGAGGCTTTTTGTTTATTATTTATTATTTCAATAAAAAGGTGTGCTCAATACCTATATAAAATATATTACCCTATTTTAATTTAGTTATTCTTCTTGCTCTTGGGCCAAGAGATATTAAAGTATCTGACGTCAAGTATAAAAATAAATAAAAAAAATAAAAAAAAAAAGATGTTGTAGTCATTTGTGGGTACAGAACACTCTAGAATTAGATTTCAAGTGTAACAGAACACTGGCGGTGTTGAAGAACAAGAACAAGGACAAGCACAATATATAAATAAATCGAAAAGAAGAAAAAGCCACGACCAAAAGAATCATAAGAAGAAGAAGAAGAAGAAGAAGAAGTAGTAATGGAAGATTGGGAGCTGATATCCCTACACATGAATAATGATAATGATGATAATAATAATTTATTTTTTTATGCTTAAAACTAATCTTGGTGAGATGAGGCTTCTGGCCCACATGTTTTATTGATACTTATTGTGTCAGGTTCTACAAAAGAAAAGGAAAACCAAAAGAACAGGTTTCCTTGACATTAGTATGAATCGACTCCCTATGCTATTTGATTTTTTTTTAATGAAAATGAATTATGACAAAACCCATACATCTATAAATTTGTATATCTTTACGTACATGTGTATTGAAGTATTTATGCATCTTTTGTACTTATACCTCTGTGCACATATAGCTATATAGCTATATAAACAAAGCAAAAACACCACTGTACAAATTACCAGTGGTATTTTTAGGAGCAAATTAATAAATGAACACACAAACACGCATGTATATTTACATACAGAGAGGCAGGGAGAAAGGGAGAAAGGGAGGGAACCTGCTTACAAATGTACCCCAGAATCACACAATTAAGGTCCTCCTAATACTAAATTAAGTAATGTTCTACAATGAGAGAGTCTTTTATATATATATTGCTTCTGCTTTTGCTTTTGCTTTTGCTTTTGCTTTTGCTTTTTTTGCTTTTAAGCATGACCTTAAAAATAATAATAATAATAATAATAATAATAATAATCAGAAAAACAATATGTAGGATTAGGAAATGCCTACTACATTTGTGGATATAGTCAAAACAGTATCAATCCTGTAAAGATATGCTTTATTTTTCATTGGTAAGAGATATAGTTCTTCGACCTCCCCACATAATCACAGGATAACCCGCATCATCACAGGATAACCCACAGGATATACACGGGATATACACAATGAGCTTATATATTTATTATAAATATTAACAAGTAGCGAATGTATATATGAGAAAGAAACAATAAAAAAAATCAAAATATATATATATATACAATGTAGATTGCTCAAAATTTCTAATCTACTAGACAATTGGTGTGGACAGACTAAAAAAAAATCCAAAATTAATTCAAATGCATATTAGATAAAATTAAAGTGCTCATAGTACCACTTCTTCCATTAGGTAGAAATATTCTAGTTGTTTGTTTCCCAGGTCTTACACCCTGTAGCCCATCTCTCTCACCAAAAGCATAATCCTCTCAATTCAAGTGGCAATTGAAGACGACTAGCCAGTCAAAGTCGTTTGAGTTTTTGTAGAGATATTTCGTCTGTCCACCCCACATTTTGACCCAATTATTTTTGGAAAATTAAAAGCAATATTATCCAATCATATTACTCACAGCAATTGCGCCTTTTTTTTGGAATACCGACGAGTAGTCACGAATTATAACCCATAAAATATTTTGAGCAATATATATATATGTATGATTGAATACAAGAGTTTTATGCAAAAGAAAGAAAAAAGAGCTTGTTTTATAAGACTGATGCTAATAATAATAAAAGGTCTCGGGATGATGATATTTGACCTTGAGATGGCTAATGTGATTAAAAGACAAACTTTAATATGTGCTAATTAAAATTTTGAGAGTGTTCAAAAGAACATGAAGAAACTCTCACAGAATAACAGTTACTTTGATGATATGATTATCTTAGCTATTTATTTGATTGGTTGGTCCCTTACAGCATTTTTGCTAACCATGACAAGATTGACATGTGGGTTGTACAAGTATCTAAAACCATTATCTATGCAATTGTACTTGTGTATATGAAAGAGAAAAGGAGAGGTTAAAGAGGTGTGAATAGCGATCGAGTAACTTCTCGGTGTGTACCTACTATATATTATTATATGTACCAGATTAAAAGTTTTGATCGATGGTAAATATTTGACCTGTGTTACCGATGTATTGATATCTTCTCTTTACTTCTTTAACTATGTACCTCTTTACTATCCTCTCCACCAGTACGGTATGATATATATACCTTGATGGCTGGGAGGATCTGGTATATATATATATATATATATATACATTATTATATACAATATACAATAATTCAATAGTACCGATTCTTTACAGAAAATACTCAAATTTTTGATATTCCAGATCAATAAATTCTATACTCACTTTCTCTTTTCATGCTTCTTTCCTTCTTTCTTTCCTACTCTTTTTTTTTTCTTCTTCTTTTCTTGCTGCACTCAAAAGGTCAATATTTTAATCAGATATTACTGTTACTATCTTGAGTACATCTTAATTATTCATTTATTTCTGTGGAATAAAACTATTATCCAACGTAAATCTTGATACGATCAAAAGAGGACAATGGAGAAAGGAGAAAAAAAAAGATAAAGAGGTATAATAAATGACTAAAAAATAAACAAAACAATAAATGCTTCGTAAGAATTTATTTGGTTTTGGTTTTAAAAGATTGTACAGATGGTCTGGGTAAATGCTGTGCCGGTTATATAAGCATAAAAACCAAAATTAGCTGTTATTTTTGGTTTAACATAAATAAAATCCAATTAAAGACAAAATTTGGGCTGGTTGTGAAAAAGATTTTATTTTCACTTACTTTTTCTTTTCAAAAGCGTGCAAAATGCCATTTATCTGCTATACTTTAACATTAGACAGACGATCGGAGCGTTCAATTTTTTTTTGTGGATATCTATAAATCCTGTCCAGAATTATAGACACATAGACGCACAAACATACATTCAAAACTATGGTTCTTGTGTCTATGAATATTATTTTTTTTCTATATCTGTGATCTTACAGTTAAGATAGACTAACATGGTCAATAAGGAATTGATAGGTAAATAACAGATACCTTATCCTTATGGGGGGGCTGTGTTCATTTATTAGGCAAAAGAGGGTCAATATAATTACAGAGATTGAAACAAAATAAATTGTGGTTGCGGAATATCCCGGTCACCAATTACTTCTTTGTCATTTTGAATTCATTTTTTTTATTTATTTTTTTCGTTTTCAGCCAAAATTTGACACTTATTTTCATTCGTGTAAGGAAGTGATAATAAATCTATCTATAGTTTAAAATCAATGAAAGAACTTTTCCTTTAATTTGAGTGAATATGTGTATATCTAAAAAATCATTCAAGTTTCTTTAGCCGAATGATACAAGATCAATGAAGTAATATTTTTACTAAAATACTATACGATCATTAGTATTCTTATTGTCTCTAGAATTATTTACCATGATCTAATAGATAAAGACTACCAATTATTATGTCAAAAATAAAACAAAACGAAAAGGCCGTACACACCTTTACAGTATCTAAGATAAGTCAAACATACTATAATTTGATAACCCAACTACTTGTCTAGTATGTTTGTCTTGTACTATTAAAAGAAGAGGTATGTTTTGTCTTTTGGGTTAATAAAGTTACTCTGAAGTTGTAAACGTCAAAGTTAGTTCATTGATCTACAACGGGAAAAATATTTGTGCACTAGAAAACTATAGAATAATATATAAATATAATAGCCTTATATGATTGTATTTTGTCAGGGAAACTACGGAATGAATTAGGTTGTAGTGTGGCACATTTTCTTCCATTTTTTTTTGGTTCTTGATTTGCTTTAATAGCAATCTATAAATGATTCAAGACACGATTGGTTTTTGCAGATAGTATGATAAATCCCTGAACAGAATAGACTAACACTAATCTTGGCACTTTTTTTTTGCTACCAAAAAAAAAGCAATCTCTCTATATAGTCCCCAAGTGATTTTTATTATATTTTATACTTTGAATTATTTTCCTAGGGTTCTTATCTGGTATTTATATATACTTTAACTAATAGTACATTTCTCTGAGAAGCACTAACGTGTGTGCTTATCTTTCAAAAAATAAAGAAAGAGACTTGTATACATCTTTAGTTGAACAAAAAATGAGATCAAAGATTGGATATTCAAGTATATCTTTTGAATAATGTTTTTTATTTATTTAAGAGAAAAAAATAAAGTAAAGATAGTAAACAGGGATTAGTTTTGGTGCTTAGTGCTTTAGTGTGGGTAAATAACCTGCAAATGATCTAATGTACTTTTTAAAGGAAAATGAAATACAAGTCTTGTTCTCTTTCTTGGTAGCGTAATATAAAACAGCTAGTACATAAAATTTGAACAATGATAACAGCAACAAAAGTTTAACACCTTAAAGATGTAATTATTCAAGCTTAATTTTTTTTTTAAAATAAAATAAGGTAAAGAGGCTTCATTAAGAGTAATAATAGCAGTAGTAGCACGTTTAAACGCGTGGTCATACATTCTATTCATTTTGTATACTTTGTACACTTTGTACGTCTTGTACGCGTGGTTTAATATAGTTTACTTTAACTTATATATATATATATATATATATATTCAATTAATTAATTATCCATTTCATTCATTTGGTTTACAAGTGGACAAGGCCGGTCGATTGTTATTATTATTATTATTCGTCAAGCCGAGGTCACACCCGGAAAGCAAAGCAAGATCGCGAGATTTCTGATTAAGGAAAGTTAAATATGACAGGATTGTACTCGCTTAATGAATTAGTATTACTTTTTGTGCTGTGCACGTTTTGCATATACACAAGGTTTTTCTTTTCTTTTCTTTTCTTTGATAACATGGCTGAACCCTACACCGATAAAATGAAAATCTCCATATTTGTCCTTTGATTATCCTTTTCTTTGGTACATAGTATCACTATGTAACTTTCATATCTACACATTTCATTTGTAAGTTGTTCAATTGGTTGAGCTATTTCTTTTGTTCTATCTTTCTTTAAAAGTCAAATATAGTACTTTGATGTAAATATAGTACAGGCAGTAAGCACACACCAGCCTTGATCTTTTTTTTTCTGAAGCCAAATGATAATGGTTTATTATTGTTTGATTTAGTCTTGTAAAAAATTGTAAAACTTATGAATAAAATAAAAAGTATTCAGGTGTTATTATGACTATTACTTGTATATAGCCAATTTGTATAATTATGTTTAATAGATAAATGATAGCCAGTTCGGTGTGAGACCTTGAATGCTCAACCAATTAAGAACATATTTACATATATAATTTTTTTTTAAAAAAAAATGCGAGGTTCTTTGGAGTGATATTGCGAGGTATTTCATGCAATTGACGTATTATAATTTCCTTTTTATTTGGATACCAAATAAAAATTTGCACGTAAGAGGGTATAGTGCACTTTGTCTACAAAGGATTTGTAATAATAAATCTTTTATTTAAAGTTTTGGTATCAATTTGATCATAGTCAATAATTAGCGTCTGTAGGTTTCACCCTCACTGACGCCTTTCAGTGCAATATGGGAAAGTATATATCAAACATTCTTATTCTTGGCTTTAAAATTTTGATAATAGATTATTGATGTGAATGAGTTCATTAAATAATAAGAAAGAACAACAACCCAGATAAATCGAAACAGATTTAGCCAAGTGTTTCTTATTATTTACGATTTTTGTTTCAAATTATTAAATTATTAAATTATTAAATATATATTATTTAACCAGCCAACCATATTGTTACATGCCCTAAATAGACCCAAAGACCTAATTAGCATCATACTTTCTGGTCTAGGGACAATAGACATTAGCCCTCAAATAGTCCTTTAACTGAATTCCCTGGGGATACCACTTGTCCTGTATTACAACCCCTTAAATAACTTGTTTACAAAAAGGCCTTTATCTATCGATTCATTGATTCATTGATAGTAAAACATCTCTAAAAAATTATATAATATTAAGCGTAATAAAAGGACCAGTTTTTTTTTATTATCTTTGTAAGGGTCCTATCTCTAGGCCTCTCGCCCTCTCTGTGCGTATATCTCTGTTTGTCTGGTGTATATGACGCTTGAAATGATTGCCGTATAAGATTAAATCTCAGCCGCTGATCCGACTTTATATTTTTTATTTTTATATATTTCTTTAAAATTATTATCGTGCACGGCTGAGTAGAAAATGGAAAAACTCTCGGAGCTCTTCTTATATATATATATATATAAGATTTTTAATATTATTCTTATTATTTCGGCCCATCCAGAATGGGTCTATCATCAAGCGCATTGTACATTGTACATTATACATTATAATTGTACTTTATTGGCCAATAAAAAAAAAGCAGCTTCCGTTTAGCTCAGAATCAACAAATGTATAAATACGAGGCCGAAGTTTTATTTTTCCCTCCATCTTTATCCTACTTTTATAAACAATTCATACATTAAGAAAAATCATAACAAATGTCAACAAATTTAACTTCGCTAATTGTGGCCGTCAAAGGTGCACAGGATCTTGAAGAAGAAGGCTATATTATCCAAATCGGTAACGGTGCCAGTGTAGACACCGTCCGCAATCTTGCAGCAGAAAAGCTTGATATTGTTGGCTCAACAGCCAACATTGTCCTTGAAGATGCCGAAGGAAACACATTGGATGAAATCGACAGAATCCGTAGCCAGAAAGTCGTATACTTGAACACAAAAGATTCAATTAAAAGTGTCATTCCTGGTCCTACCAAGCTTCCCTATATTGGAAATCTTTATGAAATGATGCCAGACATGTAAGACCAAAAAAAAAAAAAAAAAAAAAAAGAAATTAAAATTTTAAAATTTTGTTACTGACACTTTAAAATTTTCCTATATAATAGGAATGCTGGTTTCCTTCGTTTCTTTGAAAAATATGGTCCCTTGATTGACGTCTCGATTCTGGGCACTAGAATGGTTGCTACCTGCGACCCTGATATTGCCGAAGTCTTTGTCAAAGAGAGTGAATACTTTACCAAAAAGATCAAAACCACTCTCAAGGAAATCAAATTATTTGCCGGACAAGGCTTGTTCACAACCGATACCAGTGATCCCGATTGGAAGTTGGCACACAAGCTTCTTATGCCCGCATTCAGTCCTCGTGCTATCAAGGTAAATTTTAATTTTTTTTTAAAAAAATTTTCTATAGTATAAATAAATATATACATATATAAAAGAGAGAAATATTGATCGCATTGTATAATTTTGAATCAATAGGTTTATCAGAATGAGATGGGTATCATTGCCCAGGAGACCATCCGTATCCTTGAACAGTACAAGCCCGACGAAAAAGTAGAAATCCTTCACTGGACTACCAACCTCACTTTCGAGACCATTGGCAAGATTGGTTTCGGCTATGAATTTGGTCTGCTCGAAAAGCGTGAAGCACCCCCACATCCTTTCATTGAGGCCATGGGCTACTGTCTCAAGCAGAGTATCGTTCGTTTCTCCCAAGCTCAATTCATGAAGAGTCTTCCTCTGGAAATGAACCGTCGCTATGACCGCGAAGTAAACCTTATGCACAGCATCGTCGACAAGGTTATAAAGGACCGCAAGGAGAGCGAAGATGCCACCGATATCGAAAAGGATCTCCTGGGATTCATGTTGAACGCCCGCGACGAGCACCATCAGGGTCTTTCTGACGAAAACATCCGTGACCAGGTCGTCACTTTCTTGATTGCCGGCCACGATACCACAGCCAACACTCTTGCCTGGTTCCTTTATGAAATCTCTCGCCAGCCCGAAATTGAAGCCAAGGTTCTCCAGGAGATCGCAAACGTCGGAATCACACACACTGAGCTGCCTTCCTCTGAACAAATCAGCAGACTTAAATATATCAGCATGTGTCTCAAGGAAACCCTTCGTATGCACCCTCCCGTTCGTATGCTCGGAAAGTACTGCCAAAAGGACTGTATTCTTCCCGGTGGATACAAGATCGAGGCCGATACTCCCTCTGTAGTCCATCTTTACGGTCTCCACATGAACCCCAAGGTCTATCCCGACCCATACAACTTTGATCCCGAACGCTGGACTCCCGAAGAAGAACAGAAGCGCTCAAAGGCCGCATGGTTGCCCTTCAGCACTGGTCCTCGTGGATGTATCGGTATGGCCTTTGCTCTCCAGGAAGCCAAGACTGTTATCGGCATGTTCTTGCATCGCTTCAAGTTCTGTTATGGTATGTTTTTTTTTTCAAAAAAAAAGTGTGTTTATTGGTATGCATTCATAATAATTCTAATATTTTCATCTTTATTTCTTTTGTATCTGTGTGCATATATTAGATGGTCCTGCTGTCAAGTATGATCCCAAGCAGCCTACAACCAAGCCTGTCGACTTGTTTATGACCATCCAAAATCGTACTGACTTCCCCGAACCTTCTGCTGATGCCGAAGTTTATGAGCCCAAGGAAGCTTCAGGCCCTACAAAGGAGATGCCCAAGTTGGATCGATCCATCGAGATGGCTTCTGTCAAGTTGCCTCCAATTACCTTCTTGTACGGATCTCAGACCGGTACTTCCCAGGATTATGCTTCCGTTCTCTCCAACCAAGCCCGCCAGTTCGGCTTCAAGGATGTCACTTTGACTGACATGGACAAGTGGAAGGTCTTGGATTCCGGAAAATATGAAGGCCCTACTGGAGTAAATGAGGACCGCGAATTGGTTGTTGTCTGCACAGCCACTTACAACGGTATGCCCCCCGATAATGCTGAGAGATTCGACAAATTCCTCGACAAATCTGATGCCCAAGGCAACGAGCGACTTTTGCATGGACTTCAGTACGCTGTATTCGGTATCGGTAACAAGAACTGGCGTACATACCAGTACTTCCCTATCAAGGTTGACAGCCGTCTTGATGACCTTGGTGCCGAAAGATTCTTCCTTTCCGGAAAGGGCGACACTGATGGTGACATTGATTCAGATTTCAATGACTGGTAAGTTTTTATTATTAGTAGTAGTAGTATTGTCATTTGTACACACACAAAATGCATTATAACTAACATAATCTTGCGTTTAATAATTTTAGGTCTGCTCATTTCTGGTCTCACACTTTGAGCCACTATGGACTGGTTATCTCCAAGGACATCTCGGTTGTTCCCTCTTCTAGCACAAACAAGGAAGCCAGTCAGGCTGCTGTTGTTCACTACATCTCCCCCAGCGACACTGAAAAGTGGGATCTTGGTTTCAACAACCGCAATGGTACACATAATGCTATTGTAATCGAGAACAAGGAACTCCAGCAGGGTGATTCTGGCAGAAGCACCAGAGATATCCGCATTGATGTCACTAAGCTCGAGTCAGTTGGTGACAATGATCTGCTCTACCTTCCTGGTGACCATCTTGAAGTCATGCCCGAGAACGATCCCGAGACTGTCGAGGCTGTTGCACTTGGCTTCGGAATGGTCCTTGACTCTGTGTTCGAGATTGATCAGTCTTCGATTGTCGGCCTCTCTCCTCGTTCATTGGCTGCAACCATCAAGGGTCCTTGCACCATCCGCAATGCTCTGACATGTTACGCCGATCTCCTGTCTCCTCCTTCCCGCCGCATCCTCGGCTACTTTGCTGCCCAGCTCCACAAGATTGCACCCGAGACTGCCGAGGTATTTGACAGCCTGACCATGCCCGATGTCAACAACAAGGATCAGTACCCCGAGTTCATCAAGAAGTACCGCACTCTTCTTGATCTCCAGAAAGGTTTCCCTCAGGTCCAGAAGATTGAAATTGGACAGTTTATGGCAGCCGTCGGTGTTATGCAGCCCCGTCGCTACTCTATTGCCTCTTCTCCTCACATGTTCCCCAAGGAGGCTCACTTGGCTGTCGGTGTAGTTGACGATGTTGTCAATGGCAAGCACTATCCTGGTTTGGCTTCTTCCTTCTTGGCTCACCAGATTCCCGGTGAGTCCAAGACCGTGCTTCGGGCCAAGTTCAAGTCATCCAAGGGTGTCTTTGAAATGCCTGCCGATGCCGAGACTCCTATGATCATGATCTCAGCCGGTACTGGTATCTCCCCCTTCCGTGGTTTCCTTCAGGAACGTGCCTACCAGTACAAGCACGCCTCTGGCCCAGTAGGCGAATGCTTGGTATTCTTTGGCTGCCGTCGTGAGGACCAGGATCGTATCTATGGCGATGAATTTGACGAGTATGTCAAGGAAGGTGTCATCTCTGGCCTCCATGTGGCTTACTCTCGACAGATCCCTCCTTCAAACCGCAAGTATGTCCAGCACCAAGTGCTTGCCAATGCAAATGAGATCTGGCGTCTGTTGGTCCCTGCCGACGAGACCAAGAAGCCCGCAGTTGTGTACATTTGCGGTAGTGGTGCCATGAGCCGTGATGTCCGTGCCACATTCCGTTCTATGGCCATCAGTTTCGGCGCTGCTAAGGACGAAGAAGAAGCAGACAAGTTCATCCAGAAGCTTATGCAAGATCACCAGTACAACGAGGATGTCTGGGGTTAAATAAACAAACAATAGATATACACATAGTTTCCTGCTAGAAGAAAAAGAAAAAAGAAAAAAAAAGAAAAACTCTTACCCCCTTCCTATCTCATTCACACACATTTTTTTTGTACAAATTCATTACCTCTTTTCTTTCTTTATATATCTCTCATGATCATATTTTCATCATTCTGTTTCAAAATAAACAATTTTTTTCTGCTATTTACTTGACAAAGTCTTGCTTAATCTTACATTGATCTAGCGTATATTTCATAGTGCATAGTTTAGTGTAGTATAGTGTAGTATAGTGTAGGTTGTCTATTTCTGTAAATATCAAGGTAAGAATTTGCATGATAAAAATCAAATTGAAACCCCTGTGTATATATTTTCTCAATTGTTTTCTTTTTGGATATGTTTCAATGTTAATATCAATACAATACCTGAATCTCTATTATAATCAGGATTTCTCTCGGTCCTTTGTTGTAAAGTGATATGATCCTACTTTGAAATATATATAAAATCGAAAGTTAAAATAAGGTGTTGTGGTGGTTGAAGTTGAAGAAGTTTTTAAGAGGAAGAATTCAAGATTTGAAATTAGGAACGAAGATTCGTGAGAACTTGTGTAGGTTTTGTTTATTGAGAAAGATTTTGTATCAAAGTTTGACGAGGTTCCTACACTGAACTACTACTGCTATTTATATTGTTTTGGATTGGGAAAATTATATGACTGGGGTCAGGTAATCGATCCTATCTGAGCCTTAATCAGAGCAACGTGATCTTGGGATAATTAATGTATGATTAATTATATAAATGTGTGTAGTCCCAATGAAGTATTAACATCGAAAGTAAATGTGTTTATGAGTTATAATTATGCTTATAATAATCCACTGATGTATCCCATATTATGGTGATATCATCATATGAAATATAATCACTATCATGCATGCTAAACCTGTGTGTTAAATAATAAAGTAATCGGTAGACACCTTTGACTGGAATAGCTGAGGCCTTATATTATTTCCTTCAGACTTATTCTCAATTACAGCAGTAGTCAATACTCATTTACAACATAAGGAATTCTGTCCTTAAGCGTATCAAAAGCAAAGAAACAATAGTAAAGAAAAATTGATCATTGGTTGGTTGATTAATAAATAGGCCTTCTTACACTAATGAAATTACTGATATACACTCACACTATAGAAGGCGAAAGAAAGAAAAATTGAATAGAGACTATATGATAGATTGTATTCTACAGATACAGGTACTTTTCAAATTTATCCTTAAAGCTTTTAATATTATTCTTACTGTTACTTTGTACATCCTCGATGCTTTGTACACATTTAAATTCTTTCTTCCCTTGACACTACCTTGCAGTCTACTTTTATTTTCGGATATATACTTTTATTTTTATCACCATGGAAACGCATATGGAAAACTTTTTTTTTTGTATTTGGCTTTGATTATTACTTTAACTTATTTTTGGTTACTATGAATGCCACCTATCACTCCTAATTCTCTATTTTTCTTTACACCTTTAGGCTGAATGAAACTGCTTGATTTAAATCTTCACTGATTGTGGTACGCATCTAGTAGCCTTGTATTAGTCTTTAAATTTGTATGTATAATAGCTCTCTTTTTTTTTCTCTTATTTTATTTATAGTAAATCTATTAGTAATATTTCAGTACAATTAAAGATCTTAGGTACAAAAGAAAAATTCATTTTCATATACCTTCAATAATCTACACGCACAAACTTTTTACACGCAACTTTTATTTTTATTCTAATTTATTTATATACCAAAAATAAATAAATTAAAACATGGAATGGAATAAAAGAATTGGCTGCCGACTCTTTCAGACAATATGATTGGACAGGGCTATTAGATTTGAAGAGCAAAACCTGAAGCTTCTCCATCCATCCGTTTCCTCTTTCTCTTTTACACATCCATCCATCCTCATTATGGTAAGTTTCTAAATAAAATATACTGATCGCAAGGAAACACGTCTTCGGTTTCTAGCTCGTAATGATACTTGTATCATTGCCCGTACGCCTGGGATGCATCAATATCCAATCTGGAGCATGCTGTATTCCGTCTCCCTCATGGAACAAGCCTTGGTTTTGTCACGGTCATCCCAGATTCGTTGTTCTTTTCGTCGTTTCTTTTGTGTTGTTCTTCTATTACTCTAAAGATCTAAAGATGGCCGTGATAATCCATTCCGTGGTGGGAAGGCGCATAAAGAAAGAAAGCAAGAGATTGAGACCAGAAGAAAAAGAAAAAAAATTGGGTCTTATTGCTGTTTATCAAATACTTCAACCTCTTTCTCTCTTTCTTTCTTTGGGCTGAGTTGTTCAGTTGGATAATCACTTTTTTGAAAGAAAATTGGGGTTTGAATCTGGCAACTGCTAGAGTGTTTTTGATCAGAGTTGTGGATTTTCATTATAAATTTGAATCTGATCAATCCATACACTCAATGACAGCCTCCCGCAAAGAAATCCGTTGGCAAGAAGGTCGCCCCTGCTCCTTACCCCGTCAAGGGAAAGACTTCCTCCAAGTCTCCCGTCAACCCCTTGATTGAGAAGCGTCCCAAGAACTTTGGCATTGGTATGTTTTGTATATATATATCTCCTAAACAAATCATTAACAAATATAATAACTTATAGGTCAGGATATCCAGCCCAAGCGTGATGTCTCTCGCTTTGTCAAGTGGCCCGCATATGTTCGTCTTCAGCGTCAGAAGAAGATCATCTACCAGCGTCTCAAGGTCCCCCCGGCTCTGAACCAGTTCACCCAGGTTTTGGACAAGAACACTGCCACCCAGCTCTTCAAGTTGGCTAACAAGTACAGACCTGAGACCAAGGCCGAGAAGAAGGACCGTCTCCGCGCCGCTGCTGCTGCCAAGGCTGAGAAGAAGGAGGTCGCCAAGACCGACAAGCCCGTTGTTGTCAAGTACGGTATCAACCACATTGTCGCCTTGATCGAGGCCAAGAAGGCCCAGCTCGTCGTCATTGCCGACGATGTTGACCCCATTGAGCTCGTCCTCTACTTGCCCGCCCTCTGCCGCAAGATGGGTATCCCTTACTGCATCGTCAAGGGTAAGGCACGTCTCGGTACCGTCGTCCACAAGAAGACCGCCACTGCTCTTGCTTTCACCGACCTTAAGGAGGCTGACAAGGCTGATTTCGCTAACCTCATCTCTGCCGTCAAGACCAACTTTGGTGACAAGTGGGAGGAGCACAGACGTGTCTGGGGTGGAGGAATCAACGGTCCCAAGTCTCAGGCCAAGATGGCCAAGCGCGCTGCTTTGGCTGCCAAGGAAATTGCTGCTCGCCAGTAAATTCATTCATTTTTTTTTTCTAAACAAAAGAAAAAGGTTAATTTTTGCTTAATCAATTTTAATTTGATTTCGCTGATGTTGTAAAGAGAAAGAGACGGAAGACAAACTTGTATTATATAAATAAAAGGCTGGTACTATTCGTCAATTGGGTATCTGTGTAGTGGGGTCTCTTAAACTCATAAAACAAAAAGAGACCTCCTGGAATTTTGTGAATGAGAATAATAATAATTTACATAATAATTATTGAAGCAGTAAAACTTAAGGTCTTAAAGTTGAACGATAGTGGAAGATTCTTATGAAGTAGTCATCTTAATATCATTAAATAGTATGTGTGTAGACAGATAAAATGTGAAAACACTACTACTTGTAAAACCTAATTTCTCATACATAATCTTGATCGTTGTAAATCAGCATTGTACATGTTACAAATGACGGTAGACAATGATTCAATGACATTTCCAACTTTTTTTTTCTTACATGAAAGAAGTTGCTTAATGTTTTTTACGTGCTTTTGGACTGATTTATTATGATGAATGCAGTGTTTCTTGGATTCTAATTGTTAACAGATTTTTTGTTGTAATTGCATTCAGATGTCAGAAAGAAAGAAAGTATGACGCATTCGGGAAATCCAAGAATTTTGGCATATCTTTAAGTTTAATTTGTATTGTGAGCAAAAAGAAATACCATTCGCAAGATCATTAGGAATCCAGTACATGTAATCTCGATTCCAAAAAAAAAAGAAAGGTTGCCTCCTTTTTAAATTCAATGATAAAAATCTGATTTGCTTCTTCTTCTTTGAACTATTTACATTTATATAATGTTTGTTTGCGTTTTTACACTTTTTAAAAATGATGATTGGTTTTGCAACCAATTGGGCACACCTCAAGTGTCACAGCATCAATAATTTAACAAGCCCAGGCTCGCTTGTAGACTAAGTGCGTTGCTTTATGAATCCA
This sequence comes from Phycomyces blakesleeanus NRRL 1555(-), assembly GCF_001638985.1. Lineage (NCBI taxonomy): Eukaryota > Fungi > Mucoromycota > Mucoromycetes > Mucorales > Phycomycetaceae > Phycomyces > Phycomyces blakesleeanus. The sequence goes on from NW_017265149.1 coordinate 293,774, forward strand.
AGCTTTGCTCTACCCATTAAAAGACCGATAAACACCTTGAGAATGGTTTCAGTAAAATATGACAAACTTTCATAACTTTAGTCTCAATACTATCATGAATTATATCTAATTGAATGGTAAAATTCAATAATTTAAGTGAAAAAAAATATCCTCTTTGGCTTTACAAGACCTTACGTGTCAGCAGACAGGAACAGGGGAAAAAAATGCATGGCTTGAACTTGTAGAACATAAGCTGATCCATACAATTATTCTCGGCTTGTGCATTTATTTGTATCGGGAGTAACACTTCTGCTCATCCTTTAATACAGATCTAGCAGTTTTATGAAAAGAGTTTCAGATAAAATAGGAGTAGTCTACAAGCTGCTCTAACTTGTATTCTTTACGAGATTTTGTTTTATTTCTTGAGCTTGACCCTAGCCGTCAAGTGTCGATTATAAACTACCGTGAGAGCCATCATCGATAATAGTGTTAATCCTTATGTGCTGTAGAAATTATACAATGAGAGGAAGGCCAATAAATTTTTAGCCTTTAGATATGAATTTAAGTTTTAGTGCGACAATATTCGGAAACTCTCCCTGAAAATAGACATAACATAAAGCAAAAATGGAAGCAGGTATTTTTCTTTTGCAGCTTATTCTACTCTCTCTCTCTCACACACTCTTTATAGTCATAGTCAAACCCACATTTTAATAATGACAAACGGTTCGGGTGAATACGATCTTGCAATCGCCCTAGGTAAGCCAAAAACCAATAGCAAAGGCTTGTCATCCTCCTGCAGATAATTGTCATTAAAATCATCCTTAAATAAATATGTTTATTAGCTATTGGAACGTCTTTTTCTGGCTATTCACTTCAATTCTTGAATGGTGAAAGCGTTCCTAATAGTATCTCTCCTGAGTAAGATATAAACTACATAATTTCAATTTGCACAGTTTCACTATCTTTAATATTATAAGAAGATCCAATTTTAATAGCAGAAACTTACTGTATTTATATTCTGGGTGAATAGTTCTATGCCTCATTTAATAACAAATATCGAGCCGTCATCAATTTTCTATAGTATTTTTACGGGAATGGATAGAACACCACTAATAGAAGAAAATAAACCTTTCAGTAGTGGTATTGGGGGGTTCTATTGGAATTGCATAAACCCACTATCACAATTTGAAGTACAAAATAGTCCCCATAGTGTACAATACAGCATACCCTCGTTTAAATATTCAACAGGATCAATAACAACCTCCCAAAAGTTTCTTTGTGGGCACTCAGCCGATAATGAATTCAACAGAAATCCTGTCAGTGGATATTATGTGCCAAAAATCAAACTTTTGTTGAACAGCAACAGCAGAAAAGACCTCCCGCCTTTACCACAAAATATGAAACCAGCGCAAAGTAAGAATGAAAGATAAATAAATAAATAAATAAAAAACTGAACAAAATGAAGCCAGATTTATACAAGTATAAACGAGTTATATTTAATATTGTATTTCAGTCATTGGAGATTATTTGAGAAGAACATTCGAGCATATCCGCACACAAGTGCCCGCAAAGTACTTCGAGGGTAACTCTAAGTTCAACTACAAAATTTTCATTGCTGCTCCAACCATATGGTCCAAAGAATCAAAGGATATTATCAGAGAGGCTGCTATACTGGGTGGTTTATTTACAAAACACGACGAATCTGAAAAACTATCAATTGTTGATGAAGCCGTGGCAGCTGCTCTCGGTGTTGAGAGTGCATCTTCTGAACTGAACCTTATACACGGTAACATCTATATGGTCTGTGATGCTGGCGGTGGAACTGTGGATATTGCTACATTTAAAAAAGACGATTCATCAGGAGCAAGCGGTTTAAAAGAAGTATCCCCTGGAATTAGTAGTACATGTGGATCCACTCTTTTGGATACTCGGTTTGAAAACCTAGTGAGAGAGAAAGTTTCTAGATCTCTCAAGTACAGCGAAGTGTACATCCAGCCTGCTTTAGACTACTTTAAAAACGAATTAAAGGTAGTATATACATTTGATTCAACATAGCATTGAAGATTATCGTAAATTTTAACAAAAAGCAATATTTTATTTTATTTTATTCTACAGAAAAAATTTTGTGGTGATGGTCATCTTTATGGAGATTCATTCAACTATATCGATAATGATTGCTATCATTATGGTCGGGTTTACAAAAAAATCTGGGCTACCAAACACTCGATGGACTTATCTAATGTCTATTCTACACAGGAACTGATAGAAGCCGAGTCCTCGTACGGCACAAAAGTCCCCGATGATGTATTGCGAGAAATTAGCGATTATGAGATCTTCACGGCGGATGAGATTAGGATAAAAGTGTTTGATCCCGTAGTGAACAAAGTGCTTGATACAATCGAGAAACAGTTTAAACAGCTGGGTGACATAACCCTGGATGTCATGTTCATTACTGGAGGATTTGGACAGTCTCCATATCTTAAAACCCGAATAATTGATACTTTCAGAAGCCGAGTCAACTACTTCAAGATCACTGAAAACGAAAAGTCAGCAGTTTTGAGTGGGACACTTTTGTTTGGCTGTAACCAATACACACCCACTCAACATACCTTACGTCAAACATACGGCGTCAAACTATGCTCAATACATGACAAGTCTGATAAAGACATGAAGTCCGAGAAGGACAAATTCCATGTGCACATCCGTAAAGGTGAATCAGTTAGGGAGGATTTCTGGGTTACCAAATCTATGGTTTGGAAAGAAAGCATACCTCCAATTATATGTAAGCTTTAAACTAATAGTCTCTCTCTCTGTGTGTGTAAGTATGTGTATGAAAAAAAATGTTAAAAAAATATTATTTAACTTGACAGCTTTGTGTGAATACAATGGCAATGACCCAGTTCCCGAGTATCCTGCTGAAAAAGATATTGGCCTAGTAGCTATTTTTAATACCAAATTTAAACTTTATGGTATAAAAAACACTGAAGAGGTAATGGTTATCCAAATGCGCTTTGGTCTAGACGATATTGAATTCAAAGTGGAGATCTCTGGAAAAGATCTTGAATATTTCGCTGTGTGGGATCTCAGTAAAAAAAATAGAATGAAAGGATGGAGTGAACCAAAGAACCCATTTTCACCCAAGGCAACAAAAACCAGTTTGCCTACATGCTCGTGCCGAATAGATCACAGTCAGATTCCTTGATTTCTAGTCCCGAATAAACTACATATCCACTTCTTTACATTATATCTTCTAAAAAACCCGACTGAATAAAGTGAAACTTCGTTTTACTATAGATATAAGTATATGTATTATAGAAATAAAAAATAAGATAGGGTTTAGTATGTGGTGTGGTCACCACAAGCTTTTATAACTGCTTGGACTATATCCGGCATACTTGCTACAAGAGTACAAAGAAGTTCTGGGTCAAGTCTCTCCCACTCCTGAAGAATGCAAGCCTTGAGCTCTTCAACATTGTTTATGGAGGCCTTTCTCTCTTGAACATTGAATTTTAGGGCATGCCAGACGTGCTCGATGGGGTTCAAATCTGGACTTTGTGATGACCAGTAGTCAAAACGTTTAATTTCCCAACGGTTTTTCCACCACGTCGTATAAGTCCCAGTATGGCAACTAGCGCCATCTTCTTGGAATGTAAACATAGTGTCCTGTTCAATATTTAATTTCTTATACCAGGGATTGAAGTCCTGAGACAAACAATTGACATATGCGTCTTGGTCTACTGACACTTCGAGAAACGATAACGGTTCAAGACCACCAGCCCAGAAACAACCCCACACCATCACGGAACCCTTTCCATACTTCTCTGTTGTTAGTGTATGACGTTCCTGGTGTCTCTCCCCTCGCTTACAAATCACGGCTGGGTCAGAATCATTGCCCTTCAGCATAAACCTCGACTCATCTGACCACACCACCCTACTCCAGTCCTCAATCCCAAAGCTGGCTCTAGCTTTGGCCCAACGCAACCGATTCTTCTTCTGTTCACGGGTTAAGTTTGGCTTAGAAACAGAGGTGTAAGAACCAAAGCCTTTGGCCTTAAGGTATCGGATAACTGTGTCTCTACAGATGATGACACCTGCAGCTGCCATATTCCTTTGATGATATGCATAACTCTCAAAAGAGTTACGCCTCACGCTCAAGAAAAGGCTTGTAACATCCGTGACACTAAGTTTCTTAGGTCTCCCAGGCCTGGTCTTTGGTTTTGCAATACCAGTTTCTTCCCAACGTTTGATAGTGGTGTTGATTGTCGTTCTAGGGATACCCATGTGGTTTGCAATCTCAGTTGGGGTATTTTTGGTTTTATATAGCCAAATAATGTCACCACGCTCAAACTCTGACATTTCACATCTTTTTGAAGGACTTCTGATTCTTTTATTTCTTGATGACATGAGTGATTTAGTTTTAAGAAAAGGTTCTGCAAAAGGAAAAGAAATATGGTGTGCTCTAAAAAGAGGTATACTTATGGGGAAGTGACAATATTTTATCGTCGGAGTGTATACCTATACCAGAAGACTGCGGTTATTGTTAGATTCATGTACAATTAATGCGTGTGTTATAGTCATAGGTTTGTGTAATATTTTTTTTTGGGTACAAGCTGTATTCTAAGCCCATTTATCTCTACAAATCTTAGACTAAAATTAACGAGAATTACTTTTATTATGAGTGACTTTAGGCGCTCCTCTTTACCTTGATCTTGATATTACATTACATTCCATTCTTCTTTTTTCCGTGAAGTGTTTTCACTGCTATATAACAGGATCTCATTTACACTAGATTTGCACTATAATACATGTCTATAATTTCTGTAGTCAACACTATAAATAGTATGTGTTGCAAAGACTTGATGAGAAAAAAAAAGTAACAACATACTTTCCATCATTAGACAGAGTGGCCCCGCAATGAATTTTAAGTTTCTTCCCTTTTTTTCTCGTACGACAATATCAGATGAAATCCCGAGTAAAAAAATATAAGCTATAAAATATCATCTTGAGCCCCATTCGATAAGCTTGTTCTTTTTCCTTTTCTTCACCTTCAAATAAAATAATAGTCTTTTTTAATAATAATAAAGAAAGGCGACCAAATACATAGTATCAATAATGTCGAGTACCTTAAAGACCTATGATATTGCCATTGTTATAGGTAAATATCTCTTTTGTGTTTTATTCGTCTATGAAAATTTATATACATATTAAACACATATTAAATACCTTGATAATATTAGACTTTGGAACCACTGCTTCGGGTTTCAAGATATTGAACCTGAATGGTCTTGAGCCTAATCCTGATTATACATATGATTATGATTCTGGGTCTGATTCGATTTTTTATCACAAGTATACGTAAGATATCGATTATCTATCTAGCTTTGTATTTTCATAATAATATTTTTATTTATTTATTTAGTTAGTTAGTAAAGAAGTATTAATATTAATAATCTAAAATAATTGATCCTCTTATATCCAAAATATACATAAATTTAATCTATAACCTAATACTCTATTATTTTCTTTCTTGAATTACTTGTGTATTCGTATATGGAAATTTATATAATTATAGACCTAAAGATGAGAAGGAACCATCAACGTTACAGTATAGAATTTTTTCAAATAAATATTATCATGGAAGAGAGGCAGACTATCAATCAGTTGCGACAAGCTTCTTTGGAAATTATGCGAGCGAAATTAAACTTTGGATAGACGGTCCCGCCAAAAAAGATCTTCCAGAAATGCCATACAATACGACTCTATTAAAACGTAAAGTCAAATAAGAGAAAGAAAGAAAAGGTTTCATTAAAACTAACTAGATTAATATGTATATAAATCGATATAACCATATAACATTGTGTGTGTGCTTTTTTCTTTAGTCATCTCTGACTATCTAAGAGTAATCCGTAAAGATGCTCATAAATCAACACCCAAGATGTTCCCCACATGTACTGACAGTTCCCGATACAGATACTGTATGGCAGCTCCAACTATGTGGTCTGAAAAATCCAAGAATATTATGAGAGAAGCTGCTATTATAGCTGGCTTTATCACAAAATACGATAAGCCAGAAAGACTATTGATTATTGATGAAGTTGTGGCAGCTGCTCTGTATGCCGAACATATGTCTCCTGGAATCATACTGACTAATGGTAGCCTTTATATGGTATGCGATGCTGGTGGTGGAACCGTAGATCTTGCGACATTTGAAAAAGACGATTCACCGGGAATGAACGGCTTAAAAGAAGTCACTGTAGGAGCCGGTAGTTCATGTGGATCCGTTTATCTGGACTTTCGTTTTAAAGGCGTATTACAAGGACAAGGCAAAGCGATACACGCCCAAGACTATAAAATCACCGCATTTGGAGATTATCTAAAGGTAAATAATGATAGTAATAGTAAAAACAGTACGTTGAATAAAATAAAGCAACTGTTTCCTGGTCCAATCCTATGATGATAATATTTAAATGTTATTCTCTATTTTATCTTTATATACATATACATATATACATATAGCCATATTTTGATATTACCGATGCCATGAAAGAATGTCCTATGCTTAACTCTCCAAAAACGACATATGATTCGGTTGATTTTGGTTCAAATACCTTTGATGGTATACCGCTAGATGAGATTCGCATAAATGTGTTTGATCCAGTAGTAACTCAAGTTCTAGAGATGATGAAGAAACAGTTTGCGCAGATAGGAGACAGAAATGTAGACGCCATGTTCATTACTGGAGGATTCGGAAGGTCACCATATCTTCAAAGACGGATCAAGGATACTTTTGGTGACCGAATCAATGAGTTCAAGGTTATTGGAAACGGACATATGGCTGTAATAGAAGGAGCTGCTTTGTTTTGTGCGAGTCCACGCCCGATTGCTCAGCGTATCCTACGTCGTACATATGGTATTAAAATATGCTCACCAGATGACAGGTCTAAGAAAGACACCGAATCTGAGAAAGACAAATTCCATGTGTATATCCGTAAAGGTGAACCAGTTAAAGAAGATACTTGGGTTACCAAGTCAATGATTTGGAAACACAATACACTTCCAATTATATGTAAGATTTAAATCAGTACTCTGTGTGTGTGTGAACATGGGACATAAACAAACTAATGAAAATATATAATTTAAATTGACAGCTTTGTATACATACGATGATAATGATGATGATCAGATTCCCGAGTTTCCTACTGCCAAAGATATTGAATTGGTAGCCATTTTTAACACCAGGTTTAAACTTGATGCTAAAAAGGATAATCCAGAGACAATGATCATGAAAATCCGCTTTGGTCTGGACAAGATTGAAGTCAAAGTGGAGATTGCAGACAGAAACTTTGAATACATTACTGTGTGGGATATCAGTGGAGAAAAGAATACTCGACTCTATAGCGAACCAAACCCACCATTTTCAGTCATAATGAAAAAGATGTTTCTGATTGAATGGATGGCAGAGTATTTTCTTTGAAGACTTATGGTCTAATTAATATATTCTACCTCTTTAGTCTATCTTTCTTTATATTAATCCAATGATATACCATTACATATTTTATGTATATCACATACTTTAAAAACAACAGCAACAGAATACGACAATAGCTATGTGATATTTATGCTATGTAATTCTGGAGTAATAAGTATCTTGAGACTCTGTTGTGTTTTGAAGATATCTCGAGGCGAATCGAGTTAAGTCTTTAAGGGTTTCTTTTAGCAATGGTGTGTATAGGTTTAGAGATATATCTAGTTGCCCTGTATATTAGTGGTTGTTGACAGTTTTGGTTATAATACCCAAAGTACCTTTTAAAGCTGATCTAATGATGATAAATCAAACATATTTGATTTGGATAATAATTTATATCGACCTCTTTGAAAGATCCTTTTATCAGGGACCTTATAACGCCATTGAAGTATTCCAAATGCAACAACTGGGCGTCATATTTGGGTATATGATTTCTCAGAACAAAACAAAGAAAAATAGGCCTAGCTAATATATATATATATATATACACTCGAGTGTAATAGGTCATTGGGCGGTCTTCTAATTTTCAAAATTATTTTTCAAGCATATTATGGACGATATTTTCTTTTCAATAATGTTGATAATAAAATGTGCTCAGAATAAAGCAAAACTTAGAGAAAACATAGTTTATTATATATATATTTAAGAGAAAAGGTATGAGCTCTGGTAATGAGTTGTGTCACCACCTCTCTCGATTACTTCTTTAAGCCTATCTGGCATGCTGGCTACCAAAGTTTCCAGAACTTGAAGTGGTATCTCCAACCATGTCTTGTGGATTACCGCTTCAAGTTCTTCCACATTGGTTACTTGTGCTCTATTCTTGCGAAGTTTCCTCGCAAGATGAGCCCAAATATGCTCGATAGGATTAAGATCTGGGCTCTGGGCAGGCCAAAAATCAAAGCTATCTATTAGACACCTCTCTTTTTTATACCATGTGGCATAAGTGCCCGTGTGGCATGGTGCACCATCCTCTTGGAACAAAAACTGTTTGTTATTATCCCTGGACAGTTCCTCGTACCAGGGAAGAAAGTACTGAGCCAAACAGTCGATGTACTTGTCTTGATCGATGTTTCCTTTCAATGTTACCAAGGGGCCAAGACCCCCACCCCAGAAACAACCCCAAATCATGACGGAACCCTTACCAAACTTGTATGTTTGGACAATATGGTTCTTGTCAAACCTCTCGCCAGTCTTTCTGATGACTCTGACTCTTCCATCATTGCCAACTACCATGAATCTGGACTCGTCTGACCAGACAACTGACTTCCACTGCTCAACAGTCCAATTCACTTTGTCAAGGCACCATTTCAGCCTGTTTTCCTTCTGTTTCTCGGTCAACCCTGGCTTGCGAGCTGCTGAGTGAGAACTAAAGCCAAGAAGTTCCATGTTCTTACGGAATGTAGTCATGCAGATGGAGATTCCCACATCGACTAATCTCTGATGCTGAGCCGCAATTGACACGAATGGCTCACTACGAAATGAGCGCACCATCGCAGATTGTGTTCTCTTTGTAACCTTTGGTTCCCTTCCTAGACGTGTCAAGGGCTTGGAAACACCTTTATCTCTGAAGGCTTTCACTACATTTCCAACAGTGCTCTTCGGAATGTCAAGGGCTTTAGAGATTTCTCCATATGTAGCGTCCTTCTCCCATTGACCTATAATTCGGCCCCTAATGAACGCATCTAACTCTTGTCTTTTGGGTTTTGTGATGCTAGAAGTTGGTGGAGTCATTTTGTGCTTTTGTTTTATTTGTTTAAGAGTTTTTAGTGGTTTTACAAAGAAAAGAGTATTTTGATAATGCATAAAAAAATCAAAAAATCAAAAAATCTGTGACCGTCTAATGACCTATTACACTCGAGTGTATATATATTATTCTTTAAAAATAATGGTTATGTATGTGTATGTGTATAAGTCTATGGATTGGATTTAGCATTTATGATTTATAATGACTATCTGTTTTTAAGTCCTTGTATTTTTTTATTGGAATGGAGGTACCTTTCTGCAAGTATTATTACAGAGATAAGGTCTCATTTCTGTCGTATGGTGTTTGATTTGCGGATGAACAGCCGGCAAAATTACTGAATGTACAATTTGAGAGAAAATAAGATATTAATTTGTTCTTTATATTCCAAAGAAAAAGCATCAATTGGCTATAAAATATTACTGTAAACATAGACCTTGGCTGAAATTATATAAATTAAAAAAGAACAGGGGAGGGGCCTTGATATTCACAAATACCAAAAGATTTCTTGAGTGTAGGTGGTTACCTATTATTTGCTATTTCCTTAAAACCCAATCTTGGGTTCGTAACACCAAAATAGAGCCCAGCATTTTGCCACACTGAAATCACATCCAGAAAATAACCAAACTCGCGAGATTTCCAAGTAAGGACAATTAATCATGACCAGATATAACCGCTTTATATATATATGTGTGTGTATTTATGCAGTACGAACAGTATCAATAAAGGCTGAACCATATACCGAATGATCGAATCGAGGCGGTTAGGTCAGAGAACAATAATATATATATATATATCTTTTATTATGATGGTATAAACATCCAGTACACATCATTCTTGATCTTACCCTATAAGAATAATAGTTTTCTTTTTGTTTTGTTGAGCTGCATAGAATAATTCCCGAGTTCTGAAAATAATAAGATTTTAAAATATAGGTGCATACGGTTATTTGGTATAGGCTAACAGAAGGTTAATAATAACATGTATATCAAACAAGAGCTATAGAACCCCCACTATGGAATACAAAAGAAGCTGAAAGAGCTAATAAGCTTGTTTATCTATTTACGTTTCACGTAGTTGCTCAGTACAATAGTAAAATTCCCACGTAAGAGTCATTGCCTATTTTACCTTTGATATTTGTAATAAACGATACTGAATCTCTCATACATCTAAACCATAGTCGATAATGGGTCTATATGGTTTTTCATCATCTTCCATTTGCTTTTAAATACAATAAAATATTATATGATCTTCCTATAAATAAATTAGAGTAAATTAATTATAAATACTACCGATGTTTACCATATACACCCTGGTTTGACTTTATTGTGTAGATGATATCAAATATTCTAAATTAACCGTTGTATTCTGTGAAGTAGAATCAAATTTGATAATGAAATATATTGCTTAATTGATCTTAATATAATATTACAGACCAAATCTATATGATTCAATCAACCATAATGTGCGTACCAAATAAAGCTGGGTACTTTGGCTCACCATGTTGAGATGATCAAAGTACATCAACCACAAGCCATAAGATGGAATCTCAAACTGACCCCTGTGTTACGATATAAAAATTGATTCTTATACAGGTTTTCTAGCTTTCTTTCTTGTTTAATCATAATATGTCATATATCTATATGTAAAATAATCAAACAATATTCAGATAGTTAGCATCACATTCTTTATACCTTTATAACAAGCATATAAGGACCATTTACCTTAAATATTACTGGAAAGCTTTCTAATTTTTTGAATCATGGGGAATTAGATTCGATCATTTTTTTGTGCAACTCGTACACAATCCGGAAAAACCACCGGAGTAAGATATGTATATAATTTTTTGTTTTTCATTGTCAGACTGACACTTTGGACTTGTGTTACAATTTTTCATTTCGATCAATCTTCTTTCGCTGTCACTGAAAGGAAACGGAAGGAATATATGTCCAAGTTATTGCAGGAGTCTTACTCTCAATTCCAATTACGATATTTCCTGCCTTTGTCGGGTTATAAACCATGACAGAACTTAACGCATTAGGCATCACACGTAATTGGCTAAAGAACATTCTCCAAACTCGGAGTCAAGAAAGGGTATAAGTAACTCGATGGAGACCAAATTTTCTGCATCTTATTCTACTTTACAAAACTATTTTTTTTTGCAACAAAAAACTCAAAAAAAAACAAACAAATACATCTCCTTGATAAATAATATGGTGGTCAATACAACATCAATAATCGTGGCCATAAAAGGTGCAAATGATCTTGAAGAAGATGGATATATAATACAGATAGGAAACGGTGCCAGTGTGGAAACTGTTCGTAATCTTGCAGCCGAAAAACTTCATCTTGTTGGTCCGACTGCTGATATCGTCCTTGAAGATATGGAGGGGAATCCTTTAAATGAAATCGACAAAATTCGCAGTCAAAAAGTCGTATACCTGAATCCCAAAGATACAATAAAAACTGTAATTCCTGGTCCTACCAAGCTGCCTTACATAGGAAATCTTTATGAAATGATGCCAGACATGTAAATAGCCACAGACATATATAAAGCATCCCTTTTTTTTGCGAATAAGGTTGGAGTTTTACTGATATTTTTTTCTTTTGTTTCTCCAGGAACGCTGCATTTCTTCGTTTCTTCGAAAAATATGGTCCCGTAGTCGATGTCAATATCATAGGAAATAGAGTTATAGCAACCTGCGACCCAGAGGTCGCCGAACTTTTTGTCAAAGAAAACGAATACTTTACCAAAAAAATCAAGGCCGCTCTGAAGGAAATCAAACTTTTTGCGGGACAAGGTTTATTTACAACCGATACTAGTGATCCCGACTGGAAGCTGGCTCACAAGTTGCTCATGCCCGCATTCAGTCCTCGTGCTATCAAGGTACAAATTTATATATATCTTTTTAGAAAGGAAATCTACAGTTTAGTATGTTCTCAAGACAGAAAGACCAATGATTAATGATATATATATATTTTTTATTTGGATCCAAGGTTTATCAAAAAGAAATGGGCATCATTGCCCAGGATACGATCCGTATCTTTGAACAATACAAACCAGACGAGAAAGTAGACATCCTCCACTGGACTACAAACCTCACTTTCGAGACCATTGGCAAGATCGGTTTCGGCTATGAATTTGGGCTTCTCGAAAAACGTGAAGCACCCCCACATCCTTTTATTGAAGCTATGGCCTATTGTCTTAAGCAGAGTATAGCTCGTTTCCTTCAGGCTCAATTTATCAAGAGCCTTCCTCTCGAAATGAACCGTCGCTATGACCGTGAAGTAAAACTCATGCATACCATCGTTGACGAGGTTATCAAGGAACGCAAGCAGAGCAAGGATGCCAATGATATCGAAAAGGATCTCCTGGGATTCATGTTGAACGCCCGCGACGAGCATCATCAGGGTCTTTCTGACGAAAACATCCGTGACCAGGTCGTTACTTTCTTGATCGCCGGCCACGATACCACAGCCAACACTCTTGCCTGGTTCCTCTACGAAATCTCTCGCCAGCCTGATATCGAAGCCAAGATTCTTCAGGAGATCGCAAATGTTGGCATCACACATACAGACCTGCCTTGCTCTGAACAAATCAGCAAACTTAAATATATCCACATGTGTCTCAAGGAAACCCTTCGTATGCACCCCCCTGTGCGTGCTCTAGGAAAGTACTGTCAGCAGGATTGCATTATCCCTGGTGGGTACAAAATCGAGGCTGGTACTTCTGTATCTGTTCAACTCTATGGTCTTCACATGAACCCCAAGGTCTATCCCGATCCATACAGATTCGATCCCGAACGTTGGACTCCTGAAGAAGAACAGAAGCGTTCAAAGGCTGCATGGCTACCCTTCAGCACTGGTCCTCGTGCATGCATCGGCATGGCTTTTGCTCTCCAGGAAGCCAAGACTGTTATCGCCATGCTCTTAAACCGTTTCAAATTCTGTTATGGTATTTTTTTTTCAAAAAAAAAGTGTGTTTATTGGTATGCATTCATAATAATTCTAATATTTTCATCTTTCTTTCTCTGTGCCTATATGTATATATCAGATGGTCCTCCTGTCAAGTATGATCCTAAGCAGCCTACAACCAAGCCTGTAGACTTGTTTATGACAATCCATGACCGTACCGACTTCCCCGAATCTTCTATCAATCCCGAGGCTTACAAACCCAAAGAATCCACTGGACTTGCAAAAAAGATGCCCAAGCTGAGTCAGTCCATTGAGATGGCCACGCTCAAGTTACCTCCAATTACATTCCTGTACGGAACACAGACCGGCACTTCTCAGGATTATGCATCCGTTCTCTCAAACCAAGCCCGCCAATTCGGTTTCAAGAACATTACTCTGACTGACATGGACAAGTGGAAGGTTCTAAAGGCAGGTAGATACGAAGGCCCTACTGGAGTAAATGAGGACCGCGAATTGGTCGTTGTCTGTACAGCCACTTACAATGGTATGCCCCCCGACAATGCTGAGAAGTTCGACAAATTCCTCGACAAATCTGATACCCAGGGCAACGAAAAGATTTTGCATGGACTTCAGTACGCTGTATTCGGTATCGGTAACAAGAACTGGCGTACATACCAGCACTTCCCTATCAAGGTCGACAGCCGTCTTGATGATCTTGGTGCTGACCGGTTCTTCATTTCTGGGAAGGGAGACACTGATGGTGACATTGATTCTGACTTTAATGAATGGTAAGTTTCTTGAATTTAATCACTACAAAACATCAAAGCTAACACAATTATGTATGTATGTATGTGTTATATATATATATAATTTTTTAGGTCTGCTCATTTCTGGTCTCACACTCTGAGTCATTATGGCCTGGCTATTTCAAAAGACACCTCGATTGTTCCATCTTCCAGTGTAAATAATGAGGCTACTCAGGCGGCTGTTGTTCACTACGTCTCACCAAAAGACACCGAAAAATGGGAGCTTGGTTTCAACAACCGCAATGGTACACATAATGCTATTGTAATCGAGAACAAGGAACTCCAGCAGGGTGATTCTGGTAGAAGCACCAGAGATATTCGTATTGATGTCTCTAAGCTTAACCCAGTCGGTGACAATGATCTGCTCTACCTTCCCGGTGACCATCTCGAAGTAATGCCCGAGAACGATCCCGATATTGTCGAGGCTGTTGCACTTGGCTTCGGAATGATCCTTGACTCTGTGTTTGAGATTGATCAGTCTTCGATTGTCGGACTCTCTCCTCGTTCATTGGCTGCAACTATCAAGGGTACTTGCACCATCCGCAACGCTCTGACATGCTATGCCGATCTCCTGTCTCCTCCTTCTCGCCGAATACTCGGCTACTTTGCTGCCCAGCTCCACAAAATTGCACCCGAGACTGCCAAGGTGTTTGACAGCCTGACCATGCCCGATGTCAACAACAAGGATCAGTACCCTGAGTTCACCAAGAAGTATCGTACCCTCCTTGACCTCCAGAGGGGTTTCCCTCAGGTCCAGAAGATTGAAATTGGACAGTTTATGGCAGCCGTCGGTGTTATGCAGCCCCGTCGCTACTCTATTGCCTCTTCTCCCCACCTGTTCCCCAAGGAGGCTCACTTGGCTGTAGGTGTAGTTGACGATGTTGTCAATGGCAAGCACTATCCTGGTTTGGCATCTTCTTTCTTGGCTCACCAGGTTCCCGGCGAGTCCAAGGCGGTTCTCCGCGCGAATTTCAAGTCATCCAAAGGTGTTTTTGAAATGCCTCCTGATGCCGAAACTCCTATAATCATGATCTCAGCTGGAACTGGTATCGCACCCTTCCGTGGTTTCCTTCAGGAACGTGCCTACCAGCACAAGCACGCCTCTGGCCCAGTAGGCGAGTGCTTGGTATTCTTTGGCTGCCGTCGTGAGGACCAGGATCGTATCTATGGCGATGAATTTGACGAGTATGTCAAGGAAGGTGTCATCTCTGGCCTCCATGTGGCTTACTCTAGACAGATCCCTCCTTCGGCCCGTAAGTATGTCCAACACCAAGTACTTGCCAATGCAAATGAAATCTGGCGTATGATGGTTCCTCTTGACAAGAGCAAGAAGCCGGCAGTTGTCTATATTTGCGGTAGTGGTGCCATGAGCCGCGATGTTCGTACAACCTTCCGTTCCATGGCTATTAGTTTTGGCGCTGCTAAAGATGAAGAAGAAGCAGACAAGTTCATCCAGAAACTCATTCAGTCTCGCCAATACAATGAAGACGTCTGGGGTTAATTATTTATCTCTTCCTTATTCTCTCCTTTAGTCCCTTGTTTCTTTCCTTCTTTTTGAAAAAAAGAAGAAGAAAAGAGCTCCCTTTCACATTCACATATTATCTGTAAATTTTTTTGTTACCTTTATTTTATTTCTCTAATCATATTTTCATCGTTCAGTTTCAAATACATCCTTATTATCATCATATTCTCTATCTCTTTCTCTTTCTCACCTGGTCTATGATAGTTAAAGCTTCGATACTTTATAATATTTTCATAAAATGGCAATTCCACTGATACGAATGGCTTATATCAGTTGGTAGTTTATAAACCTAAGTATTATGGATCAGTACCATCAGAAATAAGTAAATTTTATAGGATTCAATACATAAAGCTATTTACAATAATATATATATTAAACACACTTTGGCAATAATCTCTAGTGTAATATATTGTATAGAAGTGTTGACTATAAAGGCTAAGCAGCCAAAAGGTATCATGAAAGCAAAAGAGAGATAAAGACCCTAAATATCTTTACTTACCATAGAGATAATACATACATAAGAATATTGTTTGTTCAAAGGTTTCTTTTCGGTATAGTAATTAGGTACAGAAAATTAAGATTGCAAAACACATTAAAAAACTTTTTACTAGATCAAGAATATACTATTCGTTTTCGAGTCAATCCTTTTGAGAGAGAGAGAAAATACTGGGAATGGGGAGCAGGAACTGTAATAGAATGGATAGACTTGTTAGGTGCCAACTTACATGTGATAGTTAAATGTGCCTTATGTCATACATATGAATGTCAATTTTTGCTCGCCAACTGACAGATGTGATATTGATATTTTAGCTTGAAAAAGAGATAAATAAATATGGCGATGATCCCATGCTATGGTAGACTTTAGCTAAAGAGGTTGATATAGCAGCTGTTTTCTTTGTAACACTGAGTTATTACTTGACAAGAGATTAAAAACAAAAATCTTGAGTATATAACGGCTTACCATATCGCTGAATAAGAAAAAAAAAGGGAGAAGAAATAGTCTCTGTTGTACAGATACCGATCAATCTTTCTAAGCCAAAATGTGAAAAGAAGGAAGTAGAAGAAAAGAATGGTGAAACGCCTAGCTTAATTGCATTCAAAGACGTATAAATGATACTTTATGTAAGCACAACTTTGCTTACTAGATTTGTTTTGGCCAAGAGTAAGTTTTCTTATTTACTAATATAAAGTAGTAATGCCAAGCACTTGATACACTTACATCAGAAGACCAAAATGAAAATGAAAATAGAATCTTAAAAAGATGCAAGATTGTAGAATTATGACTGTTCTGTCAAAAGATCAAAATATTACACCAAAATAGCTAATGATGTTTTATGGCGAAGGGACTTTAAAAGCAAAAAACAATAATAATGTCTGTGTGGAACGTCTTACAAGAGTAAAAGAAACCAATTTAAAAGTTTTTAAACCAAAGATGTATAAAAAAAATGAGAAGAAGCCTTGTAATTATGCTATTGATAACGGCAACAGTTACAACAACAAATATTGCTCAAGATATATATATATATTTATATTTATAAAATTTATTCATTCGCTTTAAAACCTTTCTGTTCATTTTCAGCTTTAGGTGACTCTTGACATAAAGATACTCAAGGCTTGAAATTCTGTACCACATTTTACAAAAAATTAAAAGATTGTGTGTGTAAAATTTAATCAATGCTCATCCTTGTTTTATAAGCCATAATTTTGGAGCTGTAGATTCGGAACATTGACAAATGCACACTAGATATTTTAGAGAAGGAGGATCTACTTGTCAAGATCAAGACCTGTTTATATACATATATGTGGGTGGAGATGTATTTTCAATACTACTTTAAGTAAAACAGTAAAAAGAAGAAGTATTATAGAAAAATGTTAGATTTTTCTTTATGCTTTTTTTGTGCAACCACATTAACAGAAGAGGAAAAAAAATTAAGAAAGAGAAGCCAAGTATTAATAATTTTTATAATTTTTATAATTATATAAACCCATCACTTTTCTCATTCACTCCTCCTCTCACTCCTCCTCTCACTCCTCCTCTCACTCCTCATCTTACTCTTTCACTTCTATTTTATATACATAAAATGCTATCATTTATTACAGGCGGCACAAATAAGACCATCGAATATGATTATCTAATTGCTATAGGTAATATATATATATATCCTTATGTTGATTTGTTGGCTATATCTTCTTTAAAACACTCTCTTGAATATTAACATAATATTAATACATATATTCTCTTATTAGACTTTGGTACAACCTACTCCGGCTTTGAAGTAATGAGCTTAAACAAACTGGAACCAAAAGCTGTTGATCTATTTAATCAGTAAGTTTTTGTTTTATTTGTTTGCCTTTTGGAATCATATTGTTTCTGTTATATTGAACAAGTAAACTTAGTAAAGCTATTGTTGCTATACGTAAAGCATAAGCTGAAGAATAAATACACTAGAGTAGTTTATTTCAACTACTTACTTAACTGACTCTGACTAAACTTATTTATTTTTATTCAGTACAAAGTGCTGTAAGACTGACTGGAAATTCAAATATATGGAGTCTGCGTTGCTGTATAGCCCAACTAGAAGGGCACTCGTGAAATATGGAAAAGAGGCTGATGGGTACCGCAGAAGATACCCCAACTACGGATATGATTATGTGTCCAAAGTCAAGTTACACCTAGACGGATTCATCGAAGAAAAGGATCTGCCTCCCCTACCATCAGATAAAACTCCACTAACAAGTAAGAATCTCAAAGGCAGCTTATGGTCAAGAGACAAGTATCTACATATATACACATATATTTATACTTATACTTTATATCTTATTGCTCTTATTCTAGTCATTGCTGATTTTCTGAGGAAAATGTACAAAGATATCAACAACGATATATACAAAGTATATCCCAAATATTACACCTCCAAGTACAGATACTGTTTGACAGTCCCAGCTATGTGGACTAATGAATCAAGAGATCTCATGAGAAAAGCTGCTGTCAAAGCAGGTCTTATCTCAGAGCATGACGACCCCAAAAGACTCTTGTTTGTTGATGAGGCTATGGCCGCTGCCTTGTATGCTGAGCGTAACACATCCGGTCCAAAACTCACGGACGGCCAGAGTTATATGATTTGTGATGCTGGCGGTGGAACTGTAGACATTGCTGTATTGGAAAAGAACGCCTTGTCGGAGAAAACCTGTTACAAAGAGATTACCATAGGAACCGGCCGTTCTTGTGGATCAACTTTCTTGGATAAACGATTTAAAGTCTTGATGGAAAAAAGCCTACATAAACACCCTGAATACACTGAAGCAGATATAGAACCCGCTCTAGATGAATTTATAAATACTATAAAGGTAATAACTAATTAATTCTTCATTGAATATACGAGGCATGATATAGCTTATATCAATGGTTGACCCAAAGCCTTATTTTTTATTCATTTGAAATTTATATTTTGTAGAGATACTTTGGCGATTCTATATGCAATCTAAGACCTGAGATGAGTGAAATATGTGATGGTGCCCATCAAAACCCTACATTTGCCGACAAATTTTCATATGATGAAATCCGTAAAGAAGTGTTTGACCCAGTAGTAAATGAGGTCATTAGCACCATCGAAACGCAATTCGCACAGTTGGGTGAAAGAAAGCTGGATGCCATGTTTATTACCGGGGGATTTGGAAGCTCACCGTACCTTCAACACCGGATCAAGGAAACCTTTAAAGATCGAGTCAAACATTTTGAGGTTGTCAGATTTGGAACAATGGCTGTAATGAAAGGAGCGCTTCTGTACGGCATCGACCAAAGTATAGTAATTAACCATGTCTCGCGCCGCACATACGGTATCATGCTATGTGAGCCCTCTCACGCCTTCGATGAGCCAAGGTCCTGGAGTAATAGATTTGATGTGTGCATCACTAAAGGTGATCCTATCAAAAGAGATCGATGGATTAGTAGAACGCTGGATTTGGAGAAAAATCATTATACTGCTATATGTAAGTTTTGCTTAATGTCTTTGTATATATTAACTAATTTTACCTATCAAATATAAAACAAAAGCTTTGTTTGCATACGATGGCGATGATCCAATTCCCGAGTATCCTACTGAAAAAATGGCTCATCTAGTGGCTGTTTATAACATTAAATTTAGCATTAAAGACAGAAGTGTTTCAAATAAGAATCTGGTCATAGATATGTGGTTTGGTCTGGACAGGATTGAGGTCAAGGCAGAATTCGTAGACCACCAATTTCGCTATAAAACAGTATCGGATGTTAGCGGGAAAGTTACTGAACTACCTTTCTTATCCCTCAAACCAGTGATTGACAAGACATCTTCAGACGATTATTTAACACAATCGCTGTTTGGAAGCCTTCCCTGAGACTTTTAACTTCTAACGCTTAAATATTATATTTTCATATTATACATACATACATATATACATACATACATACATATTAAACTAGTCACTATTTTGTGCAATAAATTAAATTCAAATATACAAATTTATAGATCGAGTCTGAAATGACTTTTCCAAGATTTGGGTGAGACCGTCGAACTACCAGGGAAGGATTAATTCTCCCCTCCATCACCAGTAATTGACCAGCTGGATAATCAGATAATAGAATGCTTTTCTTTTGCTACCTTATATAAAAAGAGGATTATAGTAACTGACAGATGTGACATTGATATATCGATTTGAGAAAGAGATAAATAAACAAATGAACGAGTAGATGGTTATAATGATCCCATACTATGGTAAACTTTTGCTAAAGAGGTTGACATAGCAGCTGTTTTCTTTGTTATACTGAGTTATTACTTGACAAGAGATTAAAAACAAAAATCTTGAGTACGTTATCGTTTATCATATCGCTGAATAAAAAGAAGAAGGAGAAGAAATAGAAGAAATAGTCTCTGTTTTACAGATACCGATCAATCTCTCTAAGCCAAAATGTGAAAAGAAGGAAGAGCCAGAAGAAAATACTGGTGAATAATATTGCTTAATTGCATTCAAATACGTATAAATGGTACTTCATCTAAACAAGACCTTTAATAGATTTGTTTTGACCAAATGTGAGTTTTCGTATTTGTTAATATAAAGTAGTAGTTTCAAGCACTTGATACATTTGCATCAGAAGATTGAAATGAAAAATGAAAAATGATAAAATTAAAGCTTAAAGAGGTGTAGACTTATAGAAGGATTATTATTATATTGTGAGGACATCAAATCTTACAGCAAAAGCATAATGATATCATATAGGAAATGAACTTTAACTTAAAATAATATTTTTCGTGTGCGCAAGTATTACGAGAATAGAAAAAAAATCTCAAGCTAAAGCTGTCTTTAAACAAACGGACAGAATACAAAGAAGAAGAGGCCTTGTAATTATTTTATTGGTAAAAAAGTAACAGCAACAATTGTTTTGTTTTGTTTTGTTTTGTTTTATATAAGTTATAAGCTTGAAACTGTAGCTTGGGGACGTCGGAAAACAAATACACATTACATATTATAAAGAAAGAGAAAATACACAAAGAACAAAAGCAGTACATATACGTATATGTGCATGTATGTGTATATTTCATATCACTTTGAGAGTAGCAGTGAAAAAAAAAGAAGTATTCTAAAAATGAGTTAGAATCGTTGTTTTTTTTTAGTGCAACAACATTAGCAGAAGAGGGACACAAATTATTTCATTTTATTTTAATAGGGAAAGTAATGATTCATATAATTCTTATAGCTCTTATAATAGTATAAAAACACTTCTTTCTTTTATTTTACTTTTCCTCTCACTCTTTCACTTCAATTTCCTAGGCAGAAAATGTTATCCTATCTTACGTCTGGCAAGAATAATAGTAACAATACTAGCGAATATGATTTTCTAATTGCTATAGGTAAAGAAGTGCTTTTTGTGTGTTGTTTCTTCTTTAAAACATTTTTCTTACATATTAAGATGAACATGAAATATACATTTATTTTTGTACTAGATTTTGGAACAACTTGCTCTGGTTTTGACGTAGTGAACTTAAATGAGCCTATACCAAAAATTGCTAATCCTAATGATGTATTCAATAAGTAAGATATCTGCTTTTTTATTTATTTTATTTTCTGAGAACCTAGTTTTACTTGTTCAATAGAGTAAGTAAGCTTGGTAAAGCTATTGCTACTATCATTACTAGCACTACTATTACTTTAAATAAAACTTTAGCCATAATGTATATATATATATATATATATATATATATATATTAAATACTAGAATATTATATTTCAAATGATTACTTAATTGATCCTAACTAATATACTTTCTACTCAGTACAGAGTGCTGTAAGCGTGCCTGGAGATCCAAATGCATGGAATCCGAGATGTTGTATAGTCCACATAGAAGGGCACTCGTGAAATATGGAAAAGAGGCTGACGAGTACCGCAGAAAATATCCCAGCTATGGATACGATTATGTGTCCAAAGTCAAACTACTACTAGACAAAACTATCCAAAACGAGTGTCGTCCTTCTATACCATCAGATAT
The DNA here is from genome assembly GCF_001638985.1 of Phycomyces blakesleeanus NRRL 1555(-). NCBI lineage: Eukaryota > Fungi > Mucoromycota > Mucoromycetes > Mucorales > Phycomycetaceae > Phycomyces > Phycomyces blakesleeanus. Next base: position 315,782 of record NW_017265149.1, read on the forward strand.
GACTCCATTGACAAGTAAGAATCTCAAAAACAGCATACGGTTAGATATACATATCTATCTATTTCTTTATTTTATTGCTTGGTTGTTAACTTTTATTGCTATTATTGCTCTAGTCATTGCTGATTTTTTGGAGAAAATATACAAATATATCAAAAAGGATATATACAAAGTATATCCTAAATATTACACCTCCAAGTATAGATACTGTTTGACAGTCCCGACAATGTGGACTGATGAATCAAGAGATCTCATGAGAAAAGCTGCTGTCAAGGCAGGTCTTATCTCAGAACATGATGAGCCTGACAGACTGTTCATTGTCGATGAAGCTGTGGCGGCTGCCTTGTATGCTGAGCGTAACACATCCGGTCCAAAACTCACGGACGGCCAGAGTTATATGATCTGTGATGCCGGTGGTGGAACCGTAGACATTGCTGTATTTGAAAAGAATGTTTTGTCGGAGAAAACCTGTTACAAAGAGATTACCATAGGAACCGGCCGTTCTTGTGGATCAACTTTCTTGGATGGAAGATTCAAAGCCTTGATGGAAGACAATCTATATCGGTACCCAGAATATAGTGAAGAAGATATAGAACCCGCTTTATATAAATTTACCAATAATATAAAGGTAATAATTAATTAATTAATTCTTCATTCAATATGCGAGGGATGAGACGGATTATAGCGATCGATGACCCAAGCCCTTTCTTTTTATATATACATATATATCTTATTTTATTAAAATAAATACTAACACACATTTTGTCTTTTATGCTGTGTAGAAACGCTTGAGTGATCCTGTATCCAAGTTCGAGCCTGAGACGAGAGAGATGCGTAACGATAAACATAATGGCCCCACATTTGCAGGCGAGTTTTCATATGATGAAATTCGTGAAGAAGTGTTTGATCCAGTAGTAAGGGAAGTCCTTGAGATTATCGAAAAACAATTTTCACAGCTGGGAGAAAGAAGACTAGATGTCATGTTTATTACCGGGGGATTTGGAAGCTCGCCATACCTTCAACACCGGATCAAGGAAACCTTTAAGGATCGAGTCAAACATTTTGAGGTTGTCAGATTTGGAACACTGGCTGTAATGGAAGGAGCGCTTCTGTACGGCATCGACCGAAATATAGTCACTCAACATGCCTCTCGCCGTACATATGGTATCATGTTATGCACACCGTCTCAAGCTTTCAGTAACCCAGGGCCATCAAAGTGTAAATTCGATGTGTGCATCACTAAAGGTGATCCTATCTTAAAGGATAAATGGATCTCTAAAGAATTAAATTTGGAAAACAATCAGTATTCTACTATGTGTAAGTTTTGGCCTAATTTCCTTGTACATATTAACTAATCTGACATACCAAAAAAAACAAGCTGTGTTTGCATATGATGGCGACGATCCAATTCCCGAGTATCCTACTGAAGAAGAGGTTAATCCAGTGGCTATTTATAACATTGGATTTAAGTTTGGAGATGGAGAAAGCGGTTTGAATAAGAACCTGGAAATTAAAATGCGATTTGGTCTGGACAGGGTTGAGGTCAAGGCGGCTGTTGCAGCCAAAGCTTTCCGTTATAAAACACTATTGGACGTTAGTGGGGAAATTACTGAGCTGCCTTTCTTAAATCCCGAACCAGTAATTGTAGATACATCTTCCGATTTCCTTTACTGATGTAACCAGCTGTAGACCAGATGAATTTGTTCTAAATAAGAATATATTTGTACTTTTTTTTTTAAGAAAATAAATCAATTTGATTGGGCGAGCCTGAATAAATTTTGTCCAAAACTATCCCCCCCCCCCCCTTTTTTTTTTGTTCAAAGGACAAATTCTTGAACAAATCTTGAACAATTGTTTTCTTTTTTTTTTCTTTAAAAAAAAAGACATTATATAAAAACCTTGATATACACCAATTTTGTGCCAGTTGCCCAGCATCTTTAGACTGGGCGATAGTATTCAAATAATTATTTATTGTAGGCAGATAAAGCCTGATATTATTGACTGGTTTAGAAATATTTTGTACTGAATATTTTTGTACCATTTTCATCTGTCTACCACTAGTATATAGTGCATCTTTTTTGTTTGATTGTTATTTTGTCAAGTCTGATTTAATTCTGCAGATAATATGATAAGGCTCAAAAGTCTTGCTTTAATATAACCCTCAAATTGTGCAAACTCCTAAAGGAAATAATAAGAAAACAGAAATCAAGAGACCTCAATATATATCTATATATGGTTTCAGCTATGTAAAGCAAAATGATCCTAATTTAACCTGATAGGCTTATATTTGCTTGACACTTGAAAACATATTCCTTGATATCTAGAAAGAGAAATAGCTCTTGTCCTTTCCTAAAATGACCAAATTCTTAGACCCCTTTGTGCATGTGTGTGTGTACACAAGACTTGACAGAATCAACTAACAGACAGAAAGGGAATATTATTATTATTCTTATTAAGTTGCTTTGGGTTTGTGTGTTTGTTGATTTAAAAAGTTTCAATATCATATACAAGATGTATATGTATATAATTACATGTAGTGTATTCTGAAAAAAAAAGCAGAGAGATATTTGAATATCCAAAGCTTGACAAAAAAGAAACAACATTGGTTACAAAGAAGTGAAATAATGATAATACAAGACATCGATTTCAATATGACTGTAGTCAATAGACAACAACTTATTAAGAACTCTCTCTTTCTCTTTCTCTTTTGGTCAATGGTTTAGATAGGTTACAATGTAAAGGCTATATACATATATACTCCTTGAATTAACAAACCAACCAACAGACTCAGATCAAATATGCCTATATATGTATATAAATAAAATTCGTTTGTAGGCTGATACAATTGGCTTTATGAAGTACATTGATTTGGCATCACAAAGAAAAGAGGGAAGGGGTGGTGAGAAAAATGAATAATTATAAATATATTTTGCCTTGACAGCAAGTAAAGATATGTCAATTTGTCTCTTTTTAGAAGAAGAATAAAAAAAAAGACCGGTTTGAATGATAAAGTAAAGGATTTGATCCGTAAGCTAAACCAACCAGATCAGTGCCTTTAGTTTTGTAGAGATTTAAATAATATAAAAGTATGTTGTAATTTCTGTATATATATACAAAGATGTCTATTTTAGAGATTTGTGAATGAGTCTTGATTATAGAGTATTGTGGTTATTCTAATACTACTGTATTTATAAAAACCAAGGTTTAGGGACCATGGTTACAAATAGAGTTAATTTGATAACTCGACCCAATTTACCCGCCATGATCCACACACACACACAATATATATATTGATATTGATATTGATATTGATATATAATGAGAGATTCTTAAATGAACTGAAGACTGTATAGAAAATAAACAAGGCGGGTAAAAATTTAATAAAAAATCAATAGAAAATAAAGAGGTTGATAAACTTGAACCTACAAATGTATATGTATAACTTAAACACCCTTGGTGACAAACATAATAGTATTCTTATTCTTATTCTTATTTTTAACTCTTATTTTTAATTCTTATTTTTTTTATTCGCCTTTTAACTTGGTATAGTATTTTAAATACTAAACGCAAAAAAAAACAAAGAGGTCAATAAACTAAATCACCTTTTCCCCCTTTTTTTTCTTGTTCTTCTTCTTCTTTTGATATATACACATGTCTTTATCTTAATATTTCTTTATCGTAACATCTCTTAATTTTGGGTCTAAAATGACCCGAATAGAACCACTTCATAATAATAATAATAATAATAATAATGGTGATTAGAATAAGAAGAAGAGGAAGAAGAATAACCCCCACCACCACCACCACTACACAAATAGTGAAAACAGCCAACCTACATATCTATCATATCCTCCGATAAAATAAAACAAAACAAAAAATACAGCGGCGGCGGCATGTATTCTCTATGAGTGTAGATAAAAATTATATTTGTTAATTATTCAACAAGGTTATAAAATTATAAAATAAAAAGTCATTTTGACCTCTTTGTTCAACTTGTTTCAATTTTGTTTGTCTCTATTGTCGCATATTCCTTTGTTTCTTTTATATATATATATATATATAGTCTCTCTTTCTTTTTATTTATTTATATTTCTTTCTGTTTTCTGTTCTTGCTTTTTTTTTCTTGGTTAATTTTGCGATTTGTTGAATGCACATCTTTAACAACAATTGGTCCATTGGATTGAGCTTGGCTGTTGCCTTGTGTCTCACAAATAACCTATGTGTATCGGGTGCTCCGTTGGAAGATCATGGTAGTAAAGAGGATATCAATGTCTTTAGAGCCCAAAGTATCAAGAATGCCTTTCGACATGCCTGGTCTGGTTATTCGACACACGCATTTGGACACGATGAACTGGAACCACTGACAAACGGAACTACAGATTCACGGTAAATGGACATTGTCTAACAAGACAAAATATTGGTTATCTGGATCGATACTAATGTGCGTACATTTATATATGTACTATTGGGTATTAGCAACGGGTGGGGAGGTAAGACAGCATCTAATTGTAGCAAGAATGGAATTTACAAGAGTTTTGATTAATCTGTATATCAATTCATTCATTTATTTATTTGCACTTACACATGTGTATCATTCTTGTTATTACTGGCCTGTGATTTTGTAAATAGCCACCATCTTTGATTCTCTGGACACACTGATAATTATGGGATTAGAGGATGAGTATATCAATGCACGCGAGCATGTGCGCAAAGTAGACTGGTCAGCAACCAAAGATCCTTCAAAGACATTCGAAACCAATATTCGGTACCTAGGTGGACTTTTGTCAGCCTATGATTTACGCCAAGAACCAATCTTTTTAGAAAAGGCTTTAGAATTGACCAAGCTGGTGATTTTACCAGCCTATGGAACACCTAATCGTGTACCTGCTGCATACGTAGACGTAGAAAGGTAATAGAGAAGAAGAAGAAAGAAGAAAAGGTATAGACTTGTGGTTATATGATTCTAAGCATAAAAGATATATATGTATATATATATATATTATTTCTTTGTTTCTTTAGTGGTCGACCATTAAAAACTAAAAGTCTAACGCTGGCAGAATTCGGATCGATGCAATTGGAATTCGTTCGTCTCAGTCAGATTACTGGCGATGAACGATACTCTACACTCGCAAACAATGTTATTCACCGAATGACCAATGTTCATACTGATATTCCTGGTCTTTACCCAATGTCTTGGGACCCAAGTTCATTTACACCTATAAACAGTGAGTTTACCAAAGATCCAAAAAAAATGAATTTATATATCAAACTCATCAACCAACCAAATAATGATATTTAATAGGTTATGTGACTATCTCTGGTGGAGCTGATAGCTTTTATGAATATCTCCTAAAGACACACATGTTAATGAATGGAGAAGAAGAGACTCAGATTGATATGTGGCGAACGGCTGTTGAGAGTATGCGTAGTATACTCAGATCGGAGACATCAGATGGCATGGTGTTCTTGAGCGAGTTTTCGAATGGATACAAATATCTACAGTCTGGTGAACTTGTAATATACCTCTTCTTTGTTCATTTAATTTCTTATAGAAAAAAGGATGTACATTCTCTCGTCAAGAATTCCAGAATACCCATTATATACCCGTTATATATATATATATGTACAGCAAAAATAATCTTATAATTTATTGATGCTTTATTTTTTTCTTTCTTTCTTAGATTTGCTTTATGCCTGGAAATCTTCTTTTGGGTGGTCGATATCTGGATGATCCTCAGATGGACACTCTGGCTAAAGAGCTTATGGATTCTTGCTACAATACTTGGATACGAACTCCTACTGGTTTGTCACCAGAGTCGTGGAGTTGGATACAGAAAGATCAAGACAACACTCAATTCCCTGGTTCGATGCAACAGATGATGAAAGACGATGGGTTTGTTGCAAATGATAAATCTTATGACCTAAGACCAGGTAAAAATATATACTAACAAAGAGAAAGAGCCTATACATATTAATATTAACGATAATGTATGTATGTATTTATATATATAGAAACCCTTGAGAGTCTGTTTTACTTTTATAGAATGACTGGAGATCCGTCTTACCAAGATAAGGCATGGACAATCTTTGAGGCTATTGAAAAATACTGCAAGACATCTGGCGGATACACAAGAGTAGCGAATGTTATGGACAAAGAAAATGTTGATCCATTGAACTTTGAAGAAAGGTAAAAATATCATACTAGCGTTTGTATTCATACTTGAGTGTTGGATTTCTGATAGCACCACATATATTCTATAAACCGTATTCAAATATGCTTTTTTGTTACAGTTACTTTTTTGCAGAGACTCTCAAGTATCTTTACCTTATATTCAGTGATCCAAACTTGATTTCTTTGGATGAATATGTGTTCAACACAGAAGCTCATCCATTCAAACTCCAGAATCCTATTCATGTCCAGGCAGACTTTTCTTAAGGCTTTCTAATCTTTATCCCACTCTTCTTTATCCCTTATATTTCATATCGCCTGTAATTTACATTTCTTTCTTGTAGTTGACCTTACTTGCTGTATTTTTCTTTTGTTTTGTTTATGTTTTTTATTATTATTTGCTTTAATATATAAAGATTTTTATACAATAATATATACAGATGTCTGTATGTGTGTGTGTGGGTGGGTGTGTGGGTGGGTGCATAATGTATTACAGTAGTCCGACCAAAAAGTAAGGCAAGTTTAATATATAGATATATAGTTTGTACTTGTACCTGAAAATATACTTCTTTTGGCGTTGAAAAGATGTTGCAACAAGATGGTGTTATTAATCACTGTGGTTCGGCTCGGTACTGTTCGGTGCAATGCGATACGGTTCGGTTCGGTTCACTTCCGTACATTTTTTTTTTAAGTACAAAATCAATACTGGAAGTTTTTTTTTTTATTTTCCATCTTTCGAATAAGAAGATTGTTTGGTCAAGATATATAGCTATGGTTAATATACGCCACCCATTATCAGTAGTTTCATCACCTCGATACTGTAGTATCCACATACTTATAGTCATACATACATATGCCTATATTTTACTCAATTGCTGTGCTGTCTTTTGACACAGACACATCCACAAATTAGGGTTATATTTTCCGGTTGGTTAGAATCAATGAATACAAATATGGTATGAATGGTACTACTGTGGTCCAGTGTACCATTTTCTTCCCTCCCCTTCTCCGGCCGGGGTTACACTAAAATTTAGAAACTGTTGAAGAAAAGGATTTTCTTTTTTCCTTCTAAAGTTTAAAGCACCATCACCATAACTACCGGAATCACCACTACATTTCCCATAGTCCATTAAAAGACCTGCGATACAAATTATATGCGAGCTCTAGAGTATGGTGAAATTACAAAGGTGGTTTATCAATATTTTTTTTATATATGTATTAAAATAATAATTAAGCATATTCATTACCAACAAACCTCATTTTTCAGTATCGGGTATTGGTATCTTTTGGAGGTTAACTTACCCACCCAAGCAATCTAAGGTTATCTGGGCCATGAAAGGATGATTTAGTTACATTGTGCCTTTAAGGTGATCATGGAATATTATAATTGTATTTATATAGATTGCTGAGTCAGTGAGAGAAGAAATTATCCAACTACATAAAAAAAAAAGACTATAGAGTTTAACAGCATGATGTGGTACAAAAGATTGAGAATGATGTAATATCCCCCCTCCCCCTTTTCAACTTGCTCTTTTTCTTTTCCTTGGGCAGATACGATAAAGTGAACAAAAGAGTTTAAGAGTTGAAGATTTGCTTTGGCTTACAGTTCAAAACCATTTCTTCTTAAAAATCAATGGTTCATTCGTTTTAAACCGATTTTTTTTTAAAAAAAAGATAAATAATTATTTATTGACTTTTGTTAAAGGACCCTGTGCAGAAGTCAAGGCCGTAAATAAATTCTGGACGTTACTCAAACTTTATGTAACAACAAAAGCAAGAAACTTTTGATACAAAGTGTTGGCCTCGCCTCGCCTGCCCTTGAATATTTCTCTGAAACACATAATCATAAAACGTCAAAAGAAAATTTAGTATGAATATACAATAATAGTATTTTCACTATATTTAGGATCTCTCTTTTCTTGTTGTTGTATGTGAAACTCTCTTGACCAAGGCTGATTCTTGTTTTTAGATTTTATTTTATGTACAGAAGAAATAGGTTAAATTGAGTTTAACATATATATATATATATAAGTGTATGCTAATCTGATAAAGTAAAAGAGGCCAAATTCCTGATCACAATCTATCTACAAAAAAAAATAGTACTTTAATATTAATCGATAAAATTGAAACAAATAAATAAATGTTACTAGTCAGAATAAAGAAAGAAAAAAATGCAAATCTTTAGTTTCACAAAATAAAAGAAAATCTCCTTATTATTTACTACTTGAAATAGAGTAAAGAAATAGCTTAAGAGTAATCTATGAAAAGTCTTGATCTTTATTCTTCTTCTTTACTAATTTAAAGGTCTCTGTAGATTGTACAAGCTGAGTAATATAGTCTATATTTTTCCGGCGTCCCTTGTCATTGATTACCAATGTATAAGACCCGCCACTATAAATCCTTCATATAATAAATAATCTATAGAAGAAGAAAGAAAAAAAGAAAAATCACACATTTAAATTACAGCAAAAGTGTCAAAAATATATAAAAATATAAAAATATAGACCCAAAGAATTGGATAAAATCGCAAAAAGACAAAATATAAGATTGCATTAGATTTACATTGCTCTAAATTCAAAGGATTGATATAGCTCTTTATCATCTTCAAGTCATTTTTACGCTTTTAATCACAATTGATTTTCTCTAATTTTTGAAAGTTTAGTTTATAGAAAAATCAAGAATTAATACTGCTTGAGAAGCCTTTTATCGCTTATATATATATTATATGCTGACAAGATGATAGCTACTAAGTAATCCCGATATGATAAATTAAACTGTCGAGTTTCTGGATTACCACACCTCAATCATTGATAATGGAATCACTAGAGACGCATACTCTGTCGGTGCTAATGAACAACATGATGGTCGACGGGCTGATATTATATCTCCCGCCCAAGGAATTTGCACACGATCTTGCACCTGTGATCGTTGAAATACAGAACAAAGTGAATCATGCATTTGTCGCTCGAGCCATTCGGTACTGCTTAAACATCTTTGATGATGTCAAGGCATTGCCTGTATTAATATTGATCAGCACAGATGGTTTCTCGAGGAAAGGAGTTTCGTGATTTGGCATTTGACAAATCGGATGCCAATCCATTTTACACGCATCCTTTCCAGGCATAGGCGAAACAAGTTCAAGTATACACTGCAGATTCAATTGCGAAACACATTGACAGCTCCGATTGATCCGATGATTGCATTGGCATGTATTTTTACCCTTCAAGAGAAGAGCATAGTGATGCTTGATGAATATGATGACCCGACTATTCAAGACATCTACAAGACAGAACTGAATGTTTTCTCCTTTGACAAAGACACGACTAACGATTTGACCCGACGCACCGAATCGTTTTGTGATGCTATGGCCAGCCAGTTTGTAAAAATTCTCAAGTACAAGTAAAGACTACTCAGAAAAATCCAGAAAAAGACTTCGTCAGTACGCGGAAGATAGAATCGATTTCGCTAGACAATTCAAATGTTGGCAACTTTACACAAAATCTTCTAGTGTCACGCCAATCAGAGCAACAACTCCCGAGAAACCAAGTGGCGATCCAACATTTGTAACTAACGAGAGAGCCCAATCAGCTGGAAGGTTCAATTGGGCTTTATGCTATGAAAAGGGAAGAGCTGTAGGAATGTTCATCAGATATAGCAGCCATATCAGCCTTAAGCAGGCATTCTCTAGGAATACTTTATAGCTTATATTACAATAAATGGTTTTCCACAGTGCCTTTTTTTTATATATATAAAATCTAAAAACGCCAAGTAAAATAAACGCAGTTCATGACACGTGAACACCTCTTTGTTGTTGAATACGAGAATTTTTTGCATAGCATCAAACTCAAAATCAGTGACTTTACTTTCTGAAATGACTGTATTTTATACTGTTTTATTTTAGTGTGTGTTATTTGTACCTCTTGTTCTTTTCTCTGTTTATAGAATCACTTGAATACCTCTCAGCAAAAGATTGCACCCAAATGTGTAGATATTCTGTATTATAAAACAATTAGATTTTTTTTATATACCAAAAAAATAAAAAAAGCGCAAAACGCAAAATGCAAAACGTAAAACGCAAAACCAAAAATGTAAAAATAGGGTTTTACCTATATAATTTTTTTTTCTTTTCTTTTGATCTTTCTTCTAATTCTTTAAACTCAAAGGATAGAAGAAAACTTTAACGCTCTATAGAATATATATATATATAAAATAAAATAAAATAAAAAACCCCACTTTCAACCCGGTCTTCCCCACACCAAAAGAAAAATAAAAAATAAATAAAAAAAAGGAAGAAGAAAACAAGGGCCCACCTTTTCCTGTTCCTGTTCCTTCTTCTTCTTCTATTTCCATTTCTCCTCTTCCTCCCCTTTATTTTCACAGCCACAGCCACAGCTACAGCCACAGTCAATTCAATTCAATATACACCTATTATATCATATAACACTTGATATATATAAGCAGCAACGATTTATTGGAACAAGCATAAAAACAGTTCAGACATATAATACAATACAATACAATACAATACAGTACGAACGAACGAACAGACGAACAGACGGGCAGACAAAAATATATAGAGAAAGAGTCTAAAGCTCAGCAAACACTCCTCAACTGACCACTTGTCAGGCTTATATTTATATACCTACATACATACACACATACATACATACATACATACATATATATATATATATATAATTATATTTATATATATTTATATGTGTGTATATACGATATATAAATATAGTCATACATGTATAAATACACATATACATTTATAAACTTGATTTTGCTTGGTTATCTGCCGTGATTACCCCACCAACCATCAACATCACCATCATCACCAAAACTTATCTTTAAATATATACATATACATATACATATACCAACCCACAAACACAAACACAAACACATACACACGCACGCACGTACACACATACACGTACACACGCACACGCACACGCACACGCACACGCACACGCACACGCACACGCACACGCACATAACGTTCTCCTTGTTATGAGACATCTCAAAAAGAAGATTAACTATACTGAATTCTCAACAAAAACCAAAGTCATCCTGATATGTCTGTAAGTCATAATTCATTCGAGATTCCTAAAAAATAAAAAAATAAAAAGCAAAACAAAAAAGAAACAAGAAAAAAAAATAGCGCTTGTGTAATTGTAACAGTTATTATTATAATTTATATATACATAACAGCTTTCTTTCGCTGGGCGGGTTCCTGGTAAGCGCATTTTTATACCTACTATTTACCCAACAAACCAGCCATTTATTATTATTATTATATATATATATATAAATTTGTTTCAATAATTTGAATTCTACAGGGTTAACTTGCAATCAAATATATACTTCTTTACAGTTTTATATCTCTTTACAAACTATCCTTTTTTTTTAATACACACATATTTTAAATTTTGATATATTTATTTATTTATTTTATCTGTCTATTTATCACGAAACTTATCAATGTCAATTGAACCTACAAGTACGGGTAAATAGAACACAACATCCAAACATGCGTATATACATATATAAAAGATATTAAAGATGTATTACCTATAACAACGCCAACTACAAAACGAAAAACAAAAATTTAGTTACAATTTTGGAGTTCTGACCGGAGTACTAGCAATGCCCCAGTTTCTGGAAGACATGGAATTCAATTTGATGAGTCAAGCTGACCAACAGCGGCAAGGCAGTCTATTGATCAGCACAATGATGGCTGCGGCATTCGTGGGATCACTTGCCGCGGGTCCACTGGCTGATATCATTGGCCGCAAAGGATTAACTCTACTCGGGACCACGATTTTTGTTTTTGGAGACGTCCTTCAGGTCGGTGCAGATTCTATTGCGATGGTTTATGGTGGGCGAGTAATGACAGGCACCAGTGTAGGGTAAAAATAATTAGATAAAATAAATATTAATAATAAAAAAACCACACTCCTTTAGATGTGTATCATTACATATTATTTATTTATTTATTTATTTATTTATTATAGGATGATATCTGTAGTTGTACCTCTTTGCAAGTATAAAACTAATATATACCTATATCTATATATATATATATATATATTTATTTGTTTGTTTGTTTGCTTATATTAATAACCTTTATATTTCTTTAACATATAGATCAATCCGAAATTGCACCAAAGGAAATGCGAGGTAGACTTGTGTCTACTATACAATTGAGTATTGGACTTGGGATGGGATTAGCATATTGGATCGATTATGCTGGTTTGAAAGTACAAGGTTCCATGTCCTGGAGGTAAATTCAAGTAAAAGTATGTAGCTTTATTGATAATTAATATTCGATATTTTTATCATTTCAAGGCTTCCGTTTGGATTACAATTGATCCCTGCCATAATATTCTTTGTAGGCATGCTAGCTACACCAGAAAGGTATAATATATAAAAAAAAACAAGTATTATTTTTATTTATTATTTTTTTCTTTTTCAGTCCTCGTTATTTAGTTCAGAAACAACAAGATCGTCGAGCAATTGAAGTACTGGCACTCATTCGTGGCGATGGCAAACGCGACCATCCAGATGTATTGATGGAATTCACAGAAATCAAACAGAGTATAACCTACGAACGACAGCACACCTCTGGAGATTATTGGTATCTCTTCAAACGTGGAAATGACAATAACCAACGACGATTATTACTCGGAATGGCAGTTCAGATCTTTCAACAATTGACAGGTGTAAATGCAATCATGTAGGTTATTTTGATAATTTACAAAAAAAAAAACAACAACAACAACAAAAGAGCTGCTTTTGTTTATATAAAATTATATGTATATATATATGTGTCTATTGATAAGGTTGTATGCACCAATGTTATTTGAAACAACCGGCGCATCGGGTGGAAATGCCACTCTTTTCGGTAAACCATTAAAAATATACATAAAATAAGAACAGAAAAGAAGAAGAAGAAGAAGAAGAAGAAAGTGCCTACAAAATTTGTTCAACTGATAAGTATAGGTTTAACGATAGCTAATGGTATAAGCGGAATTATCAACTGTGTATCAGCAATCCCACCTCTTATAATCGTAAGTACTTTAATTAATCGTCTGTTGTTTACTGACCTCAATTCAATTCAATCCAATTCAATTCAATTGATTGATTGATTAGATGGACAGATGGGGAAGACGACCTACACTTGTAATGGGATCAATAATATGCTCCATGTGTTTGATAGTAATGTCAATAATATCTGGTATACATGGCACTGTGGAGGCCAACGACTCTGCAAAACCAACAGGCAGCCTTGCAGATGAAAGTAGTTTGACCCTTCTTGCATTAGACGGTAGAGGATACACGATTGCATTTATGGTGACGATGTATGTCTACATCTTTAGTTACGGATGTTCATGGGGTCCAGCCGGCTGGGCCTATCCAACCGAATTATATTCCCAAGGCAAATACAAAGTATATTTTGTTTTTGTTTTAATAAAACTTATTAATTATTGTTATTTGTTACTATAGGTGTGAGAGCAAAGGCGCTTGGAATCACTTCAGCAGCCAGTTGGATAGCCACATTTGCTGTCATACAGCTATCTCCTTTTATACTAGATCAAGTTCAATGGAAATTTTATACAATCTATGCTGTCATTTGTGCAGTATTGGCTTTGGTGATTTACAAATACCTTCCAGAAACAATGGTAAAGAATATGCTATATACTATATACTATGTATAAAAGATAGTGTTAACATCCTGCTGATTTTTTATGCTATGAATAACTAGGGAAAGTCCTTGGAAGAAGTAGATCTTATATTCACCTGTGATTTCAATACATATGATCACGCAGTTCACCATCCCCAGACAGCAGCCGAGGCATTGGAGCGGCTCGAACACATGCACAATAAGCAATCACATCTATTCAACTTTGGCACAAGTGGAATAAGCAACAACCTTCCTCCAAATGCCATCAGACCTGATAATACGAACAATGTATAACCATCAATATCACTAAACATCAACATCACCTAACATCAATATCGCCATCGACATCATTAACATTAATAGCACCATCGACATTAATATCAACATAAAATCTTTTATTCCTTTCGTTCTTCTCCTCTTCTTTTTATTAACCTTTCTTGTATCAAGTATATTTTAATGTCTAAAAAATCATAATAATAATAATCAAACCCCCTCTACCTTTCTGCTTCTTCTTTCCTCTTCTTTATATAAAACTAATCATTATTTTATTTTATCTTATCTTGCTTCTTTTTTGCTTCTTTTTTGCTTCTTTAAATACATAATATAATCAAAAACCAAAAATCAAATGGCATCTCCCCACTGATTCTTTCTTGTCGTGCTTCTCTGCTCAGTCTCTTCGCGCGTTCGTGGCATCTCTTCTGTTCCAAATTCGCGCTGTTCTTTCAGACGTCTGGCAGCCTCCATTCGTTCCTGAGGCGAGCGCACTGCACCAGCATCAGAGTTCTGTTGTGCCTGTATTCTCAACCGTGTCCATGTATTGTTGGGAAGATTCTTGGCTCGTACTTCATCCCACGCACTAGTTGTAGTAGTTGTAGTATGAGGTTTTGTGGATTGTCTAGAGTTTTCGATTTGTTCTGTACTAGTGCCTGATAATTGTTCTGATCTCTTGTTTCCCCAGCTAGAAGGTCTCATGGAGTCTATAGATTCAAAATTGGTTTAAGAAAGAAAAAAAAAGTATGCTTTTTTCTTATATATAAATATATATAATATATATGTACCATTGGGTTCGAACCCAGATTCAAGTTTGGCATGATCATTGTCATTACTGTTGGTCGCGAAAGAGTCAAGAGATGAAAATTGGGCCCGTTCGTTTTGATCAATAGACGTCTCGTGGGATACTGTTTTGTTGTTGGTAGGATTATGATTACCATAGGCAATTTCTTTTCTTTTTTTTTTAAATAAAATTTTAGCTCAAGACTAATAATAATAATAGTAGTAATAATTAAAGAAAAAACTTACTGCGCGTCTCGGATGGCTCCAATGACTCTCTTTGGATTTGGAAGAGCTCTCAAGGTAGACGTGCCTGAAATGACTCCAGAAATGATACCCATTTGAGCTCCCATAAAGTAACAACCAGCAGTAATGGCCAGCAATTGGAATGGTGATGACTTTCTTCGTTTGCCTTTTTTGTTTTTGTTTTTTACAAATTGTATCCTGTTATTTTAGAAACAAATACTTATACACCTATATATCCTCTTCTATATAGACACATCGTAGTAAGTCTATCTTTTGGGGATTCCTTACCCAGCAAAAAACCACTTGTTGCTGCTGCCATTCCACCAATACCAGCTAGTAAATAGTTTGTGTAAATCAATTGACAGGACCTCAATTATTATTATTATTATTATTATTATTATTATTTCTTTATTTGGTGGTTTGGTAAACTGAATGAACATAGGTAGGCAGGTAGGTATTTACTGTGTATCTTTAGTTGGGTTCTTGCAGTGTCAATCGCCTGGATTTCTTGTTCACTGAGTCCCTGTTGCTTTGCCTTTTCATGGGCCAGTGCGAATGTAGCGTCATTAAAGGTAGCCATTATATATATATAAATAAATAAACACTAATAAGAAGAAGAAGAGAGAAAAGAAAAGAAAAATAGGAAATCCTGACGGTGTAATAAAATAATAAGCAATTACATACACATGTAATTGTATTATATAAATAAATATAAATATATATTATAGTTAATCTTGTACTTTGGCTGTGTTCAATTTTTTGTGACTGAGTCGGGATTCTTATTTTAATTTTATATAGCGTCACACTGCCATGACTAAATTCATTCGCACGAACAATATAAATTAAATTGAAATAAAACGTACACAAAAGGTTTACCTTGTACACATCCCTACCTTCTTATTCTCTATCTCTTTCTCTCTCTCTTTCCTTTTTGTCCTTTTTTATTATTGTTATTTTTTATTAAAGATAATAAGAGAAGAATAGCCATGTCAAAAACTGCAAAAAATAGACTTGATATCATTGCCAAACATTTACAAGAGCGTCCAAAAGATGAAGCAGCAGAAACCTCAGAATGGAAGGCAAATATAAACTATCTTTATAAGAAAAAATAGATGTTATTGGCTTATAAAGAACAACAATGACTATAGGATATTTTGGAAGAAATGTCAAGACGAAAGATAGGAAATAGTGTGCCAGATGTCGGTGATAGAGGATACATTCGTCAAAAGACGGCTGGAAAACTGTGGGTGCGTGAACGTGTGGATGGATTTACGGACAAGGGCAGCTTTAGAGAGATTGGAAGCTTTGCCGGAAAGACCAAATACAACAAGGATGGGTCGATCGAGTCTTTTAGCCCTGGCAACTTTATTGCCGGAAAGGCAACCGCAAATGGACGTAGTGTGATTGTGGGAGCAGACGATTTTTCGATTCGTGGAGGTCATGCAGATGGTGCCATTTGGGGAAAGTCAGTAAGTCTTGATGGTATTGCTTTTTTTTTTTAAAAAATAATAATAATAAAAATAAGAAAACAACCAGTGGATTGAAATCAAAGTATATCTAATTCTGCCTTTTTGATTAGTTATATGCCGAACAAATGGCAAGAAAATTAAAGATTCCAATGGTAAATCATATATATATATAAATATATTTATTTATTTTTATTTTTGGTGTTAATGGCTTTTAATTTTTTGCTGTTAGGTTCGTTTGATTGATGGTAGTAGCGGAGGAGGTTCTGTGACACTTATTCTGGATATGGGCGCAACCTATTTACCACCCTTGATTGGCATGCACGACATGATTGCCAGTCTGTCAGAGATTCCTGTTGTAGCTGCAGCGCTTGGACCAGGCAAGTTTTCTTTTGATTTTGATTTTGATTTTTGATTCTATTAATATCAATAATGTAGCTGTTGGACTTGGAGCCGCTAGGGCTACATTGACTCACTTTTCTGTGGTTTCTGAGGATATCGGATCTCTGTTTGCTGCCGGTCCTCCGATTGTTGCCAATGCAACATACGAAGAGGTCACAAAGGAAACCCTGGGTGGTGCCTTGATCCACACGTCCAATGGAACGTTTGACAATCTGGCCTCGACTGAACAAGAATGCTTTGACCAGATCCGCCAGTTCCTGGGATACTTGCCCTCGAATACCTTTGAATTGCCTCCTAAACACAACTCTGAAGATCCCGTTGACCGTCGGGATGATCAATTGCTGTCGATTATTCCCAGGCGTCGTCAGAGAATGTACCAAATCAGAGACATCCTGACCAAGGTAATAGACTCCCAAAGCTGGTTCGAAATCGGTTCTCGGTGGGGAGATGGTGCCGTGTGTGGGCTGGCCCGGATTGGTGGATACAGTGTGGGTATCATTTCGTTTGACTGTACTGTGAATGGAAGTGTGATTACGGCCGCCAGTTGTCAAAAGTTCAGGCGCCACATCGATCTTTGCGACACGTTTGGAATTCCGATCCTAAACTTTGCTGATTATGCTGGATTTGCGGTTGGTACAAAGGCAGAACGAGAAGCGTAAGTTAATCAGCATAAATATGTCTATTTGAATTAATTTGACACATTTATTTATAAATATATTGTCATTAGAACCATTCGACATGGGTCAACTCTCACAGCTGCCTTGTACCAGTGTGATGTGCCTTACTTTAGTATTGTTTTACGCAAGGTGTTTGGAGTTGCGGGTGCTGCATTTGTAGACAATCGGGTACCAAATATGCGAGTTGGCTGGCCAAGTGGTGACTGGGGAAGTCTTCCGCTTGAAGGTGGAATCAATGCAAGTCAAGACAAAACAAAAAAAAACAAAAAAAAATATAGTTGTGGTTGTGTAATTTATTGTCTATAATTTAGGCTGCTTATCGTCGAGAACTGGAGGCAGCAGGAGAAAACAGACAGCAGTTGTATGAATCTATCCTGGCCAAATTCGAGGCAGTTCGGTCACCGTTGAGAACAGCCGAGTTGTTTGACATGCCAGAAATCATTGATCCCCGCGACACGAGGCCCCTGGTGTGTGAGTGGGTCTCGATGGTGTATGACCATATTCTTCCTCATCGGCTGGAGAAAGTCAAGATTAACGGGCCCCGGGTGCTGTATAGACCTTAGAGGAGGGATCAATTTTTTTTATTATATATATAGAAAAAGAGGGGCATAGAGCAAAATGTTGATTTTTTTTTTCTTTTGGGCAAGTGTTACCACGTGCTTTTACGTTTGATGCTTGGTTTTGTTTTTATTTGCTTGTTTTATTTTATTCTCTCATTCACTTGCATACTACACCTCTTGTAAGTGTTATATTTTATTTGATTTGATTTTAATTTCACATTTACACTTGCAATCACACTACATAAGCAGGGGTCACAATATATATATAATTAAAATACATACAAATTTAATTAACAGCAAGCTTACGGCCATGACTTTTCTATCTAACCGGACTAATTAGTTGTCGTTAACCTGTCCGGGACCCGGTGTCTCTATAGTCTTTCAGGGCAAAATGACGTGTCCTAAAAAAAATAAACTATAACAATAATAACCAGTTAGAGCATCTGCAGCGGTTACATTAAAATTAATTTTTGCGACTGTTTTAATGTGGATTCCGAAATGTTCTCAAAAAAATCGTCTGCAGCGGTTACATTACAGACAACACTGAGCCTGTCACCGCTCCATACAAACAAAAATATATTACAGACAACATTATAGATAATGTAGTCCATTTTTAAGGTCAGAAACATTACATGTAGTGTTCCATTATAAATCTGTATTATCTTTTTGAATCGTTTTCTTCCCTTTCACATCCTTTGTTAAAGCGAACAATGGTCTATAGAAATGAGCAAAGAAATTCTCGCAAATTATGCTAACTATTAATCTGACAATATTGAAATTATTAAATTCATATTTTTAATGCATCCATAGAGAGCAAATGTTCAATAAAATAAATTTTAAGAAAAAGAATATGAACAAAACCATCAGTGAAAAACTGGAAACTTTAGACAGTCAAAAAGCTCAAATAGTTCCTTTGTAATGTAACCACAATTTGGCAATCTGTTTTTAGCTGGTATTCAATCCACGGTGTGGCTATACTACACTATATATAATGTTTTCGATAATGTAACCGCTGCAGATGCTCCAAATCTATTCTAGTCTGGCTAGAAATCACTGTGACTTTTCTAGTCTGGCTAGAAAGCAGTGTAAGTCTTTCATAGTCTGGCTAGAAATCCCTGTGACTTTTCTAGTCTGACTAGAAAGCAGTGTAAGTTTTTTATAGTCTGGCTAGAAAGCAGTGTAAGTCTTTTATAGTCTGGCTAGAAAGCAGTGTAAATCTTTTCTAGTCTGGCTAGAAATCCCTGTGACTTTTCTAGTCGGGCTAGAAAGCAGCGTATTTTTTTTCTAGTCTGGCTAGAAATCAGCGCAAGTCTTTTCTAGTCTGGCTAGAAAGCAGTGTAAGTCTTTCATAGTCTGGCTAGAAAGCAGTGTAATTTTTTTCTAGTCTGGCTAGAAAGCAGTGTAAGTCTTTCATAGTCTGGCTAGAAATCCCTGTGACTTTTCTAGTCTGACTAGAAAGCAGTGTAAGTTTTTTATAGTCTGGCTAGAAAGCAGTGTAAGTCTTTTATAGTCTGGCTAGAAAGCAGTGTAAATCTTTTCTAGTCTGGCTAGAAATCCCTGTGACTTTTCTAGTCGGGCTAGAAAGCAGCGTATTTTTTTTCTAGTCTGGCTAGAAATCAGCGTAAGTCTTTTCTAGTCTGGCTAGAAAGCAGTGTAAGTCTTTCATAGTCTGGCTAGAAAGCAGTGTAATTTTTTTCTAGTCTGGCTAGAAAGCAGTGTAAGTCTTTCATAGTCTGGCTAGAAATCCCTGTGACTTTTCTAGTCTGACTAGAAAGCAGTGTAAGTTTTTTATAGTCTGGCTAGAAAGCAGTGTAAGTCTTTTATAGTCTGGCTAGAAAGCAGTGTAAATCTTTTCTAGTCTGGCTAGAAATCCCTGTGACTTTTCTAGTCGGGCTAGAAAGCAGCGTATTTTTTTTCTAGTCTGGCTAGAAATCAGCGTAAGTCTTTTCTAGTCTGGCTAGAAAGCAGTGTAAGTCTTTCATAGTCTGGCTAGAAAGCAGCGTATTTTTTTTCTAGTCTGGCTAGAAATCAGCGTATTTTTTTTCTAGTCTGGCTAGAAATCAGCGTAAGTCTTTTCTAGTCGGGCTAAAAATCAGTGGAAATTTATTCTAGTTGGGCTAGAAAGCAGTGTAAGCATTTTCTAGTCTGGCTATAAACACTGCAAATCTTTTATAGCTGGGCAAGAAAGCAGTGTGATTCTTACAGCTAATTTAAAAACTGAAAAAGAAGAGGTAATTTAGTCTAATTATTATTCTTGAATTTTAATATACCCGAAGTAATTTTACCGAGTATGTTGAAGAGCATCTTTTAGTTCCTGAACTTTTGCTCGCAATTTTCTAGAGCTATATTGCTAGAACTTTTCTCCTTCTACCCTCAAATACATTTTAATTTTAGTACTTTTACTCTATTAATTTCTTCAGTAATCCTGAGTGTGATTGGGAGTTCTGTCATTTCTTTAAGTTTTTATATAATATCTTTCCCTGGATTATACTTTATTAATTCATATTCAACACGCTTTTCTTATATGCTTTCTGACCAGTTATACAACACAACAAACTCATCGCTTCTCGTATCCAGTAGAATTAACCTGATGGAATTATCACCTCAAAAAGTAAAAAATATTATGGTTGAAATACGGTAAAATTGTCTTTTTGATTCAAGCAAATTTTCTCAAAATAAAATCATATAGTTTCTTTAGTGTGATCAGAGACGAAGGATTCTATTTAGCGAGAACTATATCAAAGAATAGGTAAAACTTTAGATAACAGCAGGAAGAAGACTAAGTTTATTGAAATGTGTCCAAATATGGTAAATCTTATAACTTTTCCATTGATCCCCGCCACAATACAATTCTTTTTCATTATTCTCTTTAAAAATTAAGCCTATAATAATTGTGTGCCCATTAGAATATAGTAATATGAAAGGTTTATATATCAACTGTCTGTAGAATAAAATCGCTGCTCCTCGGAGGAGAGGGATGGCAAAGCCTTTCTTTTTTAAAAATAATAATCAAATTTGTCTGATTAATTAATTGAATTGTCATGACTTCAACTTTAGATTCTGACGATTCCAAGTCCAAAGTTTTAGCTTCTAAATATAACGAAAATCAATGTGCTTTTGAGTACTGCAAAGACTTTGGGAAGCGGTTTAGCGATAAAGCATTAAAAAATCATAAATATCAATACCACAATGAATCGTATAAGCTTAATTACACCGATCAACAAGGTAGAAAAAGAGGTATCACTTTGGGAACAAACTAATTTTTAAATCATTGGACTTGCTTTGTTGATAGGAAACGTGCAATGTGTGGAAATTAATCGAGTGAACAATATCCTGAGCTGCAAGTATTGTTCCAAAGAGTATACGTCGGCTGATACTTTAAGAAAGCATATTATTACCAGCCAGGCAAACTGTAGTAATGATGGTAAGGTGTAAATACGTCAAAAAAAAAGAGTCAGCGAATACTGATCGTGTTTGGCATAGATGTTAGTTTGGACAGCGATGCCGTAGATGGGACTTTATTGACTCTTGCCACAGTACCTACATTAACCGCATTAACCGAAACACCAACCATTGTAACCAAACTTGACAAACGACACGATTTTAATCAAGCAATTGTACAAGCATGTCAATCAATTGATGCAGCTGAGGAAGAAAAAGGCAAAAACAAATGGATCATTGAACAGTTGAAGCTTGAACCGTTCTCTCTCATTTACCGTGATCATAACAACAATATTGTAGAATACAATGCACTCAGTCACCACAACAACATCAGAGGTATGAGTGATCACACATTTGAATGCAAACCGATCATTCCGTCAAAACGATTATTCGATGGCAATGTTGTTGAGCAAAGCTTCTGTGCAAATTTGACATCATTGATTCACCGATCACCTCATCGAGGAATGCTTTCTGGCCGTCAATATTTTGAGCTGGACAAAAAGACAGCGCTCTTACTTAACAAAGATTGGACGCATGAACCACATATCAAGTTTGGCTGCGTCCAAGTTTTAGCAGGTTCAATTCTGATGAATGTCAATAACGGTGAAGCCATTCTTGTGAATACGGTAGAGACTTATGGTCGAACAAAATCAGTTGACATCCACCGAGAACTGTCTACTTCAGCTACCTCCTCAATCCTCACAACCACTCCAATGTATCCGAACATATGGCCTTGCATCCAAAGCACGAGGGATGGTTCTAAGCTGGTAATTGGGACCCAATCATGCGATTGCCTCATCACGTCAATTGTTCGCCTTGATCGAAACGAAAAGCCAAAAGTGGGCCCTTTGTCTTTTTACTTTGCTGCATCACCGCAACATACCAGGATTTTTATTGACCAAGACAGCTGGGAAAAAGCCAAGGAGATTGAGTCAAATACATCAATACGGTCAGTCGAACCTTTTAATTTGGTTGGCCAAGCAAGACAGCTCCGATCGCATTTTCACCATCCAAGCACTTACTTTCTTTGTCGTGCTTCAAGTCATCTGGCTCTACCACATTACTGTCAACCATATACAGTGTTTACTTATTGTGATCATGAAGGTGTGAAAAAATCAATGGACAATGAAAGCTCATCAGTGATCGCTTCTAAGCTCTTCCAGCGAATTGCATACACTGTTATCAAGTCGCCTTCTGAAGCGAGTATCAAAAAGGATCTTGTTGTTTCCTTGCATGGCCAATGCAACAATGATAGCAAAATCAAGAATCTTTTTACTGATCTGATCATGTTGTTTGGCAACTGTACCGAAATGCCCATTATTGGAAATATGGAATTGAACAACTGTGTTCTGAAAAATATGGCTAACATAATTTCACCGGATATCTGCAAGGCAAATGAAACAGTGGCAGCTAATATTCAAAGGCGATTGTGTACATATTGATTCATGATACCTGGTTGCGTTTCTTTTCATTTGACTAATATCCAACATTCTTGTTTGCTTTTTTAAAGAAATAATAATTATCTGGCTATTCCCCCCCTTTTTGTTATATTCTTTTTTTAAATATATATATATATAATGTATCCAGTATGTATGTGTATATATATATTTTATGCTTAAACTTAAAAAGGACCCTGCGGATTTTTCTGCTTTTACCATTTGCAATCATACGTATCACTTTGCGCCAGTTCGGAAACACAATTATTTATATATGTATATTGTATCCAAAGAACCAACAGAATACAAAGAAATGTATATATATAAAGGTTTTTCTTTTTCTTTTTAATTTTTATATAAAAACGGGATTTACTATAAACATATAGGTGTATTTTTATACATTTTGTGTGGACAGGTTGAAGAAAAAATAAGTAGTCAAAAATGTGTTCGGTCAATCAGATATATATATATATATATTATTATTACCAATACAATCATCAATATAATGTCATCAAAGTAACCAGTAATAATCTCCTCGATCCAAGTTAAGTATCAATAAATTAAAGCTAGTCAATTAAGACTTATAAACTTCTTGTATTCTTTTTTGTGATATCTCCTTATTATAACTTATTCCTAGTCTAACTTGCTGAAGACTAGCGAAGCACCAACCTGTAAAGAGGTCTTTGCAAGTCTTGTTCACCATTACGTAAATCAATTGTACGGCCGTTTGAATAAAACAAATATCTTTACTTGTTATTTATATAAATTCTCTATATGTCTCTATTACATTTAACCAACTATTCCATAGACAAAAAGCATCTTATCCAAGTCATCAGTTTATTTCCAAAAAAATAAAAATAAAAAGTGAGCCCATTTGAATATCCCACCGAATTGTTTTGGGTTTTTGGATCAAATTACTTTTTTTTTATTAAAAAAAAACAATAAGCTCTATTCAAAGTCTGACTACCCCGAGTAATTTAGGTTTCTGTTTTAGGATCCGTACCTCAATAATGGTAAAAGTAGATACTGAGAGGGTGATTTTTATGGAGATTAAAGGATAGAGAACTTTGCAAATGATGAATTATGAAATCTATTACAAAATTAAGTGTGCTTTCTATATGTTTTTTTTATTGTGGCAACCCCATTGCTGTTGTCATAACTCTGGTAGCACCAGGAAAGGCAAGGTTATCGGCTTGTGATTGCATAACAGAACGCAGTACAAGGTATAATTGGTCGATTAACATATCAGCAGGAACCTCAATAGGAGGAACGTCAAACATCTGGCGCACTTTTGTTACTCTGCCTTTAAATTCATAGAGAGGGGATGTCTCTTCGACAGAACTACTCATCAACTCATCGATTCCGTTTGTAACCGATAACTAGAAGCGAAAGAAAAACATTAAAAAGGATCAATTTAAAGTATCGTAAATAGAGTGCTCAACTTAACGAAAAAAAACAATTTCTTACCTGAGTAACAAGGGTATCCAATAAACTGTTCCATTCGTTGGCATTAATCAGAACAATGCTACTATGACACCCAAAAAGAAATTGTAACAAGGAAAGGAACATAGACCATATCGACAATCCATAGTTTCCGGGCTAATATAAAGTTCATATGTTATGTATATGTTATGTATATATATACCATTCTAGTAGTTAATTTGGTCCAAGTTTAAGACAGCGCAGAAAACACTTACCACAAACAAGGTTGAGGATTCAATACCATACAGGATCCGGCGCAATGCCGGCCAAACAGACATCCACAACATCAACGGGTCTGATTGAACATGCTCTTTTTCGTCAACATTAACACATACATAGTTTGAGCGTGATCTTAAAAGAAGCCAGCTCTTGAGAACAAGAAAACAAAGTGCCAGTGCTTCGCTTGATGTACTATCTGCAAAATTTGCTTCTGTACTATCAAGTGCAGCTTGAACAGAGTTTAAAGTTTGGGTTAAGAGGTCGGTAAACACATCCTCAAACTCGATAATCCCTTTGAGGCATTCATCTGCCCCGTCAGATAATAAAGCAAGGATAAATCAACTCTTTCTAGTCGGGCTAAAAATCATTGTACCTTTTCTAGACTGGCTAGAAAGCAGTGTAAGTATTTTCTAGTCTGGCTATAAACACTGCAAATCTTTTATAGCCGGGCAAGAAAGCAGTGTGATTCTTACAGCTAATTTAAAAACTGAAAAAGAAGAGGTAATTTAGTCTAATTATTATTCTTGAATTTTAATATACCCGAAATAATTTTACCGAGTATGTTGAAGAGCATCTTTTAGTTCCTGAAATTTTGCTCGCAATTTTCTAGAGCTATATTGCTAGAACTTTTCTCCTTCTACACTCAAATACATTTTAATTTCAGTACTTTTAGAGCATCTGCAGCGGTTACATTAAAATTAATTTTTGCGACTGTTTTAATGTAGATTCCGAAATGTTCTCAAAAAAATCGTCTGCAGCGGTTACATTACAGACAACATTATAGATAATGTAGTCCATTTTTAAGGTCAGAAACATTACATGTAGTGTTCCATTATAAATCTGTATTATCTTTTTGAATCGTTTTCTTCCCTTTCACATCCTTTGTTAAAGCGAACAATGGTCTATAGAAATGAGCAAAGAAATTCTCGCAAATTATGCTAACTATTAATCTGACAATATTGAAATTATTAAATTCATATTTTTAATGCATCCATAGAGAGCAAATGTTCAATAAAATAAATTTTAAGAAAAAGAATATGAACAAAACCATCAGTGAAAAACTGGAAACTTTAGACAGTCAAAAAGCTCAAATAGTTCCTTTGTAATGTAACCACAATTTGGCAATCTGTTTTTAACTGGTATTCAATCCACGGTGTGGCTATACTACACTATATATAATGTTTTCGATAATGTAACCGCTGCAGATGCTCTTAATGCAGCAGATTATAAGGAGCTGGGATTAAGTTGTGATGTAACCTTGTTGTATGTTTTGCTGTTTATTGGCCTTCTTACGCGTATTATGACTTTGTCTTTCTTTCACCTATTATATATTTATATATATTTATATAATTCTGTATCCTTAGGGACCAGATAAAACTATTTCAGCTGGTAACAAAAGAAAAAGTCAGAATTTGTGGTCCGGTAGAATAAAAATGTCGTCTCCCTAAAATTAGCGATTACAAGGTGTGAAACGCTAATTTTTGTTTTCGTGCGCGCTGAACCAACAAGAGTACGATTGGGACTACTTTGGATATCTTAATTATCAGTGATAAACTTTATAGGAACAAGCTTAAGGACTACACAACGCACACAATAGAATATTCATTAAATAATAATAATAATAATTAGAAATATAGCATTTCTGCATTAAGGAAAGAAGCTTTGCACTACAAGGATGCTTCAATAACAGCAAGAAAAAAAACGTTTAAAAAAATTCAAACTATTTTCCGTTCATGTTGTAACAGCACAAGTTACACTCTGTGAAATGTCTTTCCATGACCGCTTATTATATAAATACATGCAAAACAAATTCATCTCTTACATACCTACAAGCATACTTCTTCCTCCTCTTCTTCTTCAAAAATAAAAAATATTCATACACTAACAAAGGTTGTGTAAAGAAGTATTAAAGAATTCTAATTGTGAAATATCTACACATACAATCTGTCTAAATAAAATATTTGACAAACTTAAAATCCATAAATAATCAAATTATATAGTTGGAACGAGGATGGTTGTCCAAAACAAGAAAGTAATCGCACTGTGGGACAAAAGAAAAAGAAAAATAAAATGCGATTGATGACGTCTGGTTGGATAGTACCCAGTTTTTTTTTTTGCCCTTTTTCTCTCTCTCTCTCTCTTTTTTTACTACCAAAAAATATTATGCATTTGTTGAACCAATACCAAGGCTATTAGAAATACCCATAAATGGTATAGTTTTACTACATCCGAGATATGATTGATTGATTGATTGACCGACACGAGTGGACACCACTACATGGATTAGTCTTTGTTATATGGTAATTTTTTGCAGTGTCTGGTACTATCTTGTAGTGCAAGCTGTGATAAGCTATTTTGTTACCAGAGAGAATCGTTTCAAGGTGAACAACAAAAAAGACTTGAGTTTATTTATCTATTAAGCTCAAAAAGCAAGCCATACATATATATATACATTGAAAAAGTAACTGTAGGTATGTGATACTATTCTAATGTAATAAAAGCACCCTTTTACATTTCCCATTTACTATTGACCAATAAAGAGTTTTTATACATATTTGTGTATATAATTTTGGTTTATCGGAAAAGAAAGCATGATTTTTTGTTTTGATCCTATCAAGCATAAGAATATTTGGTTAATCAACGACCCTGATAGTATGATCTATGATAGCAAGAAGATGAAGCATATGTAAATTATATGCACGCATGCATTCTAACCATTCAGTTTTGTTTATTCTCAAGTCATTAAATCAATAAAGGCGGGTTATCGATCTTCTCAGCTGCAATCATCTTGAGCATGGGGTTTCTTCTTCGTCTTCTTCTCCTCTTCTATTTGGATCAAAGTATTACTATGGTATATAGATAAGTTTAGTCAAAACTTAATACTCTATGGTGCTATGTAAACTGTACCTTCTTTCTTGTTCTTCAAATCCTACAACATAGCCAAATATTCAAGTCAAGCAATATAGAGTCATACAAACTGATGTATACAATCTATAGATTTTCTACCATTATTGTTAATAATTTTTGTTTGTTTTTGTTTATTGGTTTCTTGGCCTATTGAGTCATTTGTTTTTTGTTAGATGCATGTAGTGTAAGCAAGTGGGTGGAATTAGACATATGTATTATATATATTTGAGAGCCAAATAAATAAAAAGACATTCATGAAATTGTCAACCTGATTGGCTGACACGAATTCAGGCACAACATGCTACATTTCAACCACAGATCATTTAGACAAGCAGTACGAAAATCAATGGGGTTAAAAGATAACATTGTAAAAATAAAAATGGCATTTCATAATGGAATAAAAAAAAGGAGGGGGGGGGTATAAAGAGAAAAAGATAATCAAGGCTAATTTGTATAAAGGACAAGAGATAATAATCACAAATGAAACCACCACCGGTACTCTATTGATGTTTAATAAAATAGTCAAACTCTGCCTTTCTTTGACTTACTTTTATTCACGTAATGTTCTTGTATTCGTGTGGAGTAACAATAATGTCCATTCGATTAAAGAAGCTGGTCAATGGTCATGACCACACATTAGATCTGTTTTTCTTTCTTTCTTGCATGTACAATTGATACACAGTAATGCTTATTTTTCTCTCTATAGAAAAGGATGTTGTGATTGCAGATGAAGGATGATAAAGAAGAGACAGAGATTTACTTTTAGAATTGTCAGTAATAAAAGCATGGACATGCGTCATTCACAAATAATACAAAAAATTATTCATTTTCATATTCTGGCCTTGACAATTAAGTTTGGATTTATATTATATTAAATGTTTATTCGGCTTGTTATCCGCATAATTACCTTCTTATATTATATTGTATTGTTTTTTTTTCCAAACCATGCAAATATATAAGTGATATCTTTGTTCATTCATAAGGTCTTAAAGTTCTATCGGCTCATTAGCACGTTGTCAATGTCAGTGTCAATCATACAGTGACATTCTTTTTTTATTTATTTTGATTTCCTAGAAGAGAGATACAATCAAGAAGAATTTAATATCCTTTTTCTCTTCTTCTTTTCCTTTACACACACACAAAACAGTCTTTGTGTATATAGCTTAGCATGTACGACTTTAATATCTAGGCATGTGCGACTTGGGATTTTCTTTTCGTCTGTACGACTTTAATTTCATGGCACACGACTTGAATGACTGAGTATGGAGACTTTTCAAGAGCAAGAGAGAAAGAGAGAGTACGACTTGCAATCCTCGGAATACCATACTTCTTCTTTAGGTATCTGTATTGAAGCTGAAAATAAAAGAAGAGCATCTTGTTCTCTGGTTGAATTGAAAGAGACAAGAGGTTAAAATTAACCTGCACAAATCAAGGCTGATGAACTTGCACTTCAAATGGAAAACAAGAAAAAGCAAAGAAAAAAAGGGCCAGCTCAAGTAGAGTCCAAATCCCAAAACAAACGCCAATATCCAGCCCAATTCAACCCAATTCAACCCAACTAAAACTAAAACAAGAAAATCCTATAGAGCCAAAAAGGGCGGTTGAATCTTTTATTCTTTTTTTTTATATATACAAATTTTATATATCAAATCTCCTTTTCCTTTCCTTTCCCCCTTCCCTCCCCCCTTTTCCTTTTCCCTTTTCCCTCCTCTCTATCTCTCACTCACTCCCCCCCCCCCCCTTTATTTATTTTTTACACACGAATATATAAATATAATAATTAAATATATATTTAAATATTTAATAGCAATTTCCTCATTATCGTTCCTCTCTTTCTCTCTTCTTCTTCCTCTTCCTCTTCTTCTTTCTACTTCTTTATCTACCTCTCCTTTATATATTTTTATATATATATACTTATATATAAATATATATATATTTGCACTCAGTCTTTCAAAAGATCCATGTGCTTGTAGAAATATTATTTTTAGATATATATAATATATATATATATAATATAAAGAAGAATATATACTTATATGTTCCATACAAATACACCTTGTATTTAATCACATCAAACACCCAATTTAATCGCATTATTATACATACACACATTCACACGCACGCCCTTTTCCTCTCATCATCTCCTTTTATCTCTCTCTCTCTCTCTTAATAAACCTTCTCATTTAAAAGAAGTACACCAACCTTCTTTTTATTTCCCCTAACAAACCCAACAAAAAAAAGTAAGTTTCTTTTAAAACCAAAACCAAAAAAAAAAGTGGATATTCACACGCACACACACACAGAGAGAGAGATAGATAGGTTTAGAAAAAGAAAGAGAGAAAAAAAAGAATATACATGGATAGATAAATGAACACAGAAGATGAGTCTTGCGACAATCTGCTAATCAACATGACCCATTCGACAGATTATGGCTTCCCCTCAAGTTAGCGCAGTACCAGTCACCAAGGTCATGGAAGATGGAGAGAAAAAATACCGTCGTTCTCATGAGACCCAAAACAACATCCCTACTTCTCCACCATACCCTCCATACTATGGACATATTGATCCTGCACAGATGGCAGCTGCTTATGAACAGCACCAGCAGTCGATGGCAGCTGCCTATGAACAACACCAACAATCAGTCGCTGCAGCAACAGCAGCAGCAGCAGCGTCGTCATCATCAGGAGGAGGAGGAGCAACTGGAGGAGCAGGTTCAACAGCAGTCAGCGGTGGATTTGATCCCAATGATGCATCCCACTATGCATATGTCTATCCTCTCAGCCCTCAGTTTTCTGTCCAGTACTACTCAGACTATGGGTACCAAAGCTATCCTGGATCTCCTGCCCTCCACCCACAGTCTCCTCCAATGAACCCCCAGTCACCACCTTTCAGCCCAACTTACCCCTACCACCAGGCCGGCGGTCTGACCCTTTCGCCACCCGCCCACGCCTACATGCTTCCTCCACATGGCCAGAACTTTCCTCCGCTCCATATATCCCCAATCTTGACCGGAGCAGCCTCCGTGCCCGGGTCTCCTCCCCATCCTTACCTTCAGCCTTTGCCAGGACCATTCCATCTCAACGAAAACCAACGGTCAAAGAGACATCATCATCATCATAACAGCAACAACAATACTAATAATAATCACCATTCCGGAAACTCCAATGGTGCCTCTGCTGCTGCCGCTGCCGCTGCCGTTGCCGCTGCTGGTTCTGCTGCCGCTGCTGGTGGTTCTGCAGCCGTCGTCGCCGCTGCCGCTGCCGCCGCCGCTGCCCAGGAACTAGAGGACGAACAGATGATGCACTACCATTCTCTTAATATCTATGTCCGTGGTCTGTCGAGCACAATCAACGACGATTCGTTCTTGGATCTGTGCGAGGAGTATGGCAAGGTCGTCTCGTCAAAGGCCATTCTTGACCAAAAGACCGGCGAATGCAAAGGTTATGGTTTTGCTATGTACGAGAGAGAAGAGGATTGTCAGGCGTCAATCGACGGTCTCAACAAGGCTGGTCTCCAGGCATCCTTTGCCCGGGTTGGACACGAATCCTTTAGTTCGCGCCTGAGACACTTGCAAGACGAGACATCTACCAACATCTATATTTCTAATCTTCCTCTTGACATGACTGAACAAGTAAGAAACATATACAAAAAATCACTTTTTAAAACCAATACTCATGCTCTTATCTTCCGTTGTATTGTATTGTGTTGTGTTGTGTTTTATAGAAACTAGAGGATCTATTCAAACCTTGTCTGACGGTCTCTAATCGTATCTTACGTGACCCACAGTCTGGTATGAGCAGAGGTGTTGGATTCGCAAGGTAAGAAAGAAATAATACCAAAAAAAAAAAAGGAGGAGGAGGGGTGGAAATGAAAGAACGAAACTAAATAACATAACCTCTCTTGATTATAACCAAACGCATCAAAGACTCTCGGACCGTGGATCAGCCATGACTATCATCGAAAAGTTTAGTGGCTATAGTATCCCTGGCTCTTCGGCACCACTACAGGTTCGATTTGCAGATTCGCCAGCTCAAAAGAAACTCAAGAACCAGACTGCACGCAAGCGTATGTTTAGACCTCGCGATTTCCAATCCATGGGTGGATTCCCTATTCGCCAGATGCCAATTACACCCGAGACTATGTTGGGCATTGCTCCCACACCGATGGCTAATATGTCAGCATACTATCAAAACCCTGCAAAGTAAGTTAATTGACGAGCATTGTATATAATATCATCATTATTAGCATTTGTATTTGTATTTAAAATTGTTTGTGCTTGTTTATTAGTGGATATACTTATCGTTCAGAATCTGCTGAACAAAGCACACCACCATCTGGCCCAGAGGATTCTTTGGCATCTCCTCCCAGCGAATCAGAGAAGGCTGTGTTGGCAGGTTTAGACAATATGACTATTACTGAAAAGCAGCCAGTCAACCAGGAAGAATCATAAAAAAAAAGAGAGAAAGAAGATAAAAAAAACCAGAAAAAGAACAGAGTTCTGTAGTCATGTTTGTGTTGATGTATTAAAGAAAGAACAATTCAACCTATTCATTTTATTTACAAATAAAATAATAAACAAAAAAGAAAGAAAGTAAAGAAGTATATTATACATATTTAAACTTATTCAAGATGTGTCTTCAAATGTTTCTGTGGCCCATTCAGGAAGTTCGGTTTCATAAGCCCAATCTTCACCTGAGTAGCGCAAGGCATGAAGCCAGATATAAAGATCACTTTGTACCGGATCAGCAAGCAGTGCAATACTACATTCATCACATTTTTGCTCATTTGAGGTTATTTCTTCTGTTACTGATTCCGGTACTGATTCCGGTGCCGATTCTAATCCTGGTTCTGATTCTGGTGCTCTATTTGTTGTAGGTACTGGGAGAGGAACTGGTGCTACTGGCTGCCAATCGCCATCTTGGTATTCTGAATTGGCCAAGAGACTATCTACTAGACTTTTTGATTCTTCTTCTGACATATGTTTGCCTGCATGTAAGATGGGTGCCCATGAGGTATTGTTTCCATAGAGGGGATCATTGGCAATCGGATACCCAAGGTATCGTAAATGAACACGAATCTGGTGGGTCCTGCCCGTCAGGGGCTTACAGAGTACCACACTGGTCTTGCCATTATAGCTCAGACGTTTAAATACGGTCGTGCAGTCCTTGCCATCCTCGTGGACATAGTTTAATGACAATTTAAACGAAATTGTCTTGATCGGCGCCTCACACACAATCTCACCCCTTGTAAAAAAGAAAGAAAAAAAGAAAGGAATTCATATATTAAAGATAAAGAAGAAGAAACAAAAAAGGTTATTATAGTGGGGGTAATTACTTACTCTGGGAATTCACCTTCGACTCGGCACACATATTCCTTGCGAATCTTACCTGTCGTCATCTCACGTTCGAGTTCCTGAGCACGTTTGGCATTCAGGGCAATTAGCATTAGCCCCGATGTGAGCCGATCCAGTCGATTGGCAGCTAAAATGATACGTTTATATAAATAAATCAATAATTGTAGGTTGATAATTTGTTATAATTCATGGGTCCTAAAAGGGATATGAATGGGAGGAGTAAAAAAAAAACCGAAAACGAAAAAGAAAGGGGAAAAGTCATTTTCTTATTTGTCTGTACTGCATTGTTTTGTCAAGATAATTTATAATTAATTTAAAGTAATTGAATAGAACAAAGGGACTCACGGAATAGAATGGGTATCGAATGTGTTTTTCGTAAAACATGAATTACAGTATTGTGTCTATATCTTCCAGCCGGGTGAACCTTTAAAATTTATTTATTTATTCGTTTATTAAGATCACACACACACATATATATATATTCTTCTTTTGTTTCTTACCGGAATTCCACCTGGTTTATTTACCACGTAAAGATCCTTGTCTTGATTTACAATCACAATATCCTTGTCTGTCACAGGAGGTTCGTGGCGGTGGATCTGGTGGCCAATGATGTCTTGGTTTCTGACAATTGTGTCAATCTTGACAGGTTTATCGTTAATGGTAATTAAACCCTTTTCAATTGCATATTTCTACAAGATGTACAATAACAATGATGTATTGCAAATTAATGAATTGATTAATGAAACTTGTCTTTATTTTATTTTATATGCACGCTTACATAATATTGTTCGCTGCGATCCCTGAACTCTTCTGTAAAAACACTCAAGAGGCTACGGCCTAACCAACGACCTTTTGCATAAGCTTGGTATTTAAAGAAATAAGGCTTGACTTTACGAAGACCTTTTAGAAATAATAAGCATAAGTATCTGTCTTTTTTTTTATTTTTTTGTTTCGTAGCAGGAACGTATATGCATGCATGCATGTATTACAAATGGTGTTTCTATTTTCGTTTTACCATCTTCAATATAATATTCTGCTGAATTCAAGTCATCGATTGAACGGAAATCGTCTGGTTTACGTCGACTGCTGCGTGGAAGTGGTCGCGCTGAATCTGGTTCGACTTTTTGTTTTTTTATGGGCTGAACTTCTTTTTCAAGTGTCTCGGCTTCTCGTTTGTCAAGAACAGGTTCACTGCCAATGGTTGTTGATTCCATTTTTGTAGATTTAAGAGTAAATCAAACCAAATTACAAAGTAAAATGTTAAAGAAAATATATATATATATATAAATATAAAGTAATAAAAAGCCACCTCTTGACAACCAAAAAAGGACTTTTCCTTGTTTGGATGTGATTTTATTTTATTTTATTTTTGAAAGGGAATGAGAAGGGAGGAAAAATAATCAAGTTGGCCAATGAAAGAAGACCGAGCCAAAGATTGCAGCACTTTCAGAGCATTTAACAACACTTGTTTCCTTTTTTATCCATAAAGTATAAATATATATACAAATACGTGTTTTGCAGAATTCAATATATTTGTATATAAAGTAAAAAGACGGTTCCCAATAATTGGGAAAATTTTAATTATTACCACGTATTTCTGGCTCTTTTTCTTATATATAAATATAAATATATTTCAATAGGAACAATGGTAATAAACATGGCAAGGTTTTTTTTACTGTTATTATTATTTGAACCAATTTGCAAATAATATTTTTATTATTAAAATATCTATATATAAACGAAGCACTTTTTATATATAATTTCTATTATATGTGAGCACAAAGTCTATTTTGTGTGATACCATGAATTTTTCTATTCGCTCACAACGCAACCTACAGTATACAGTACGCCCTCCCCTAGAACAAGATCCTATAAAATAGTTATATATATATATAAGAAACGGTAATATTTATATATAAGGCAGGGATTGTGATCATGAGATAATTAGTCAATTCAACCTCTTCTCGACCATTTCCCCCTTTCTTTTTATCTTCTCTCTTACCCCCTTTCTCATCATCCCTTCTAATCATTACTTCTGTCCCGATTGTTCAGCCAAATAAGCAATTAAGCAATTAAGTACTTAATCAATCGAACAAACAAACAAATATGTATGAATTTATATGTTTTCTTTTTATAATAATAATAAAAGAAAAAAGGAAACTTAATTAAATCCAATTGTTTAAAAAAGATACAAGATAAATTACAAGCAAATCTCAAGAAAATCTTAAATAGCAATATATAAATGCTTTTGTAAATTTCAATAGATTACAAGGCATAGGAAAGGCAATAAAGAACTCGAGGTCTTGCAAAATAAATGTGGGACAAGAATAAAATAAATAAAAATAAAGGTGTACTCTATTATAAGCGGTCTTTTTTCTTATTTTTCTTTTCTATATAATATATAACAGTAAAAACAGTGCCAAATTGAGGGTCTTGAAATTGAGAGCGGGAAGTAAAATACCAACAGGCAGCTTTTTTCTCTTTTAAACCGGCGCTTTATTTACTCTCAAAAGCGCGTTTTTTTTTGTATTACCGGATTTCTACTTTAAAAATTTTCGTTTTGCTCTTTCTTTTATGAAAACGAAAACCAAAACTTTTAAAGTGGAAATCAGGTATTCAATTAATAACCATTTGCGCCCTACATTTAGACTTGGCCATAAAAGAATACACTATATAAATAGCCAGCTATGAACAAGATCATAAGGAGCTGCTATCATTAGATTGTGACACAACCTTGATGGGTATTTTTACTCTTTATTGGCCCTTTTTACGTATATCATGTCTTTGTCTTTTTTTTCACATAAATATTATCAGAGTTTGTAAGCACCAACTGGCAAGTAGTTTCCATCTATTATTTTATTTTTATTTTTTTGCAAAGTACAAAAGAAAAATCTTAATACGCATATTCTGTATCCTGTCCTATAGCTATTATAATAAGTATAGATCCTTGGGGACCAGATATAATTATCTCAGACCGGCAAAAAAGTCCTAGTTTGTGATCTGGTAGATCTGAAATGTCGTCTCCCACCAGAAAGCGTCGCTCCCCTCTAGAATTATCATTATTTTGAAACATTTAACAGATATCAAAGTCTGACCCCCAAAAAAAGTGTGTCTTACGTAAAAAAGAAAAAAAAAGTAATTATGAGTAACGTCAGGCCTAATGATTCCATTTGGTCTTATCAGAACGTCCTGTCTGCATCCTGCCAGTATGTCCTTAACGTTTCTCGTGTTTTATTCACATTTACAAGAGACATCGATGTCAATTGTCACCAATGCTCAAAAACGTCTGGGCCATAAATTTCTGTAGTATGCGTTGCCTTTTTGTTTGGTGTTATAGGGTTTATTTGTAATAATCAATTTCGTTTCTCTGTTTCGTTTTGTGAAAAAAACCAGCACCTCAAAATCAAAAGGGTATCTCAATAAAATGATAAAAGCTGAAGAGAAAAACTAAAAAGGCTGAATTCGAATTTTTCTTTTGTCAATCATTTGGGCTCCTTTTTTGCAGAAGATGGTACCTATTCATGACAATATTATCAAAGTCAAAAGGTAATGCTTTTTAATTTATCTCAATTGTTACTTTGGTTATTTTTTTCAGTACCAATAGTGTTGAATTCACCAACCCATATACCCAATTTATAAGGCAAATGCAATATGAAAACAACAGAAAATTGTGTAGATTGAAAATTGATATTCGAATTGTTGTAACTCTTGCTGGTATTGACATATATACTGGTGCAGTAAAATTGCTTGTGAATACAAAGTATATTGTTAATGGGTTGTTGAATTGCATTCATGACATCACAGATGCTCGTGAAATTTTTGGTGCTTATATTCAAGTGGTATGTATAATGATGCTCATCTTTTTTTTTAACTCAAAATGTGCCAATTTAACCTCGACTTTGTTGTAGATCGATATGGATAGATCTTTTTGGTTGATGAAGATAAGAATATTGAAACAAATGATTTTGGAGACAAACATCCCATTGCAAACCACGATGATTACCTATTTATTTATTTTTAAAAAAAAAAGAGTGTGTCTCTCAATTAAACCTTTCGTAATTTTATCTTCAACTACCTACTATGATCAAGGTTACTTTGTTTCTGATTTGAAACATTGATTTTTGGAAACTGTTGAGTGAAATACTTCATTCTTGCTCACACGTATATTTCTCAGGATCTAGGAACAAAATCGAAAAGTACTGGCACTCCCAATATGTTTTCTAGAAATACGTCAATATATTCGATAATAAAAGCGCCCTTTGATATTACACAAAAAAAATACGCGCTTTTTGGAGTAAATAAGTCGGCCTTTGAAAATAGAAAACCCGCAGAATGAGAAAAAAAAGCTGTTCATTGGTATTTTATTTCCCGTCATCAATTTAAAATCCCGTTATTTGGCTGTATTCACTGTATATATTCTTCATCTTCCCTTTCTCTTTCTCTCTCTTTCTTTATTTTTTGTTTTTTGTTTTGTTTTTTGCACGTCTTTAAGCAACTTAATTTTATTTTATTTTCTTTCTCTTTCTATTAACCAACCCGCTCCTTTCTTAATTTCCTCTTTCATTCTCACTCTTTTTACATCATGTGCGATTTATCCGATCCGAGAATCACAGAAGCATACAATGATATTATTGAAGATGAGCCAACCAACTGGTGAGTTTTTCTGTTTTGTGTTTACATGTTGTCATCATTGTGCACATTGTACTTTTGAGGGGAATCGTCCTGAATAATATGAAGAGGAAGAGCAAAAAAAAACTTATTTTTATATATACTAATAATGATAATAATGCGTGTGTATGAATGGCTAGGCTTATTCTCGGATATCATGATACCAGAGACGTTATTTCTCTGTATTCCAAAGGTACAGACGGTACCAGGTAAAGAAAAGAAAAATTCTAGAGTCTCTAGAGAACCTATTCTACATTATAAATCCATAATTATACATATTTTACTCTTGTATTTTATTTTTTTCATCAATCAGTTGTTAAAATTATATTACTTCTTATGTGTGCAAAAATAAATAAATATTATAAAATACTTTAAATAATAATATAGTATAATATAATATAATTTAAAAATAATAATAATCAGAAGAAGACGAAGAAGAAGCAGAAGCAGAAAAGGATCCTAAAACACAATTTTTTTTCTTTCTGCTAGTGAATTTCGCAATCATTTAGTCAATGAAATCCAATACGGCTTTGTGCGTGTCGATGACCGGTTCATCCTCATCACCTATGTGCCTGACCAAGTGAGGTAAGTCAAAGAATTTCTATAGCCATACCTCTTTTATATATATATATATATGAATTAAGTTACTCATTGGGTCAATCTCACATTATTATTATTGTTATCATATATGTGCTTGGTTGTATTTCACTAGTGGTGTGAGAAGAGGTAAGCAATACAGTCAATCAAAACTTACCTATTTGATCTAAATGTTTATCTATCTATGCATTTATCTAACCCACCTTATTTATCGCTTATGCTTGTAATTAAATAAATTTCTAATTATAATGGTTCATGGTCATCAGCTCGAGCTCTAGTGCACAGTCGATCAGTTGCCGCTCTTTTCAAGATGCACCATGCGCAGATTACTGCTTCATCTCTGAATGACCTGAGCGATTCCAGTATCCGCACGCGGCTAAAGTTGGGTGAGAACCATGTGCCCAACAGAACTCGCCCGACATCTATGTCCGAGCGTAAGCGTGCTTCGGGATCCACCCGCCGCCGATCGACTCAATTACCCAGCCCATCTCCTTCTACTCCTGTTCCGGCCGACGGCTACAGCCACGACCTCAATGTCACTACCGAAGAACCCGAGACATTTGTTGAGGCCAGCGAAGAACTTCCTGTCACTCCCTCTGAATCCGTAGCCTCGAACTCGTCCCCTCAGCCCGGATCATCATCACTCGATACCCGCGACAGACCCCAGACTCCTTCTCAGATCCCACAACGACCTCAGACTCCCTCTTCTCAGAGACCTCAGACTCCCTCTTCTCAGAGACCTCAGACTCCTTCCTCCCAGCAATCTCAGACACCGCAGCCATCTCAGATCCCTCAGCGTCCTCAAACACCCCAAGGAAACCTAGATATCCAGCAACAGCAGAGATTAGCCGAGCAGCAGCAACTCCAGCAGCAGCAGAGATTGGCCGAACAGCAGCAACAACTTCAGGAGCAGCAGAAATTTGCTGAACAGCAGCAGCAACAGAGATTGGCCGAACAGCAACAGCTCCAGCAGCAACAAAGATTAGCTGAACAGCAGCAACAACAGATATTGGCTGAACAGCAGCAGCAACAACAGCAGCAGAGATTAGCCGAACAGCAGCAAATTCAGCAGCAGCAGAGACTGGCTGAACAACAGCAGCAGCAACAAAAACTGGCCGAGGAACAGCAGCAACAGCAATTGGCAGAACAGCAGAAATTTCAACAGCAGCAAAGGGCTAAGCAGGAGCGTGCTGCAGCGGAAGAAAAAAAGAGACTCGAGGAACAGGAGATTCTAGCTCAAGCTGAAGCTGCGGCTGCAGCAGCCGCTATTGCTGCTACCAAAGCCAAGGCTGAGGCTAAGTTGCAGGCAGAAAGAGAACAAAAGGCTCGTCTTGTGGCTGCCAAAGAAGAAGAAGAAAGGCGTAAGATTGCTGAGCGTGAAAATATCGAGCTTTTGAAGAAGCAGGCTTCTCAACGCAAGAAGGCCGAGACAGAGAGAAACAAGGATGTGAGTGTGTGATTTTTTTTTCATTCTTTACTATTAACATTGTCGTCTTCATTAAAGAAGAAGAGGTAGAGCTAGAAGAGGAAGATGAAATATATATATAAGAAAAAAGGAGGAGGGTAGTGAGGGGGGTAGTAAAGATTATTGGATTAGTAGACTTTTTCTTTTTGTTTCTTTTAAATGTGTATCTGGTTTAGTCGGATCAAGTCTGTCCGAAATGATCCTTTTTTTTTTACAAAAAAAAAGCTGAATATATAAATGTATAAAATAAACTGATTGACCTCTCCCCTCTTTTTTCTCTCTATAGATTGTACTTTCTGGTTTTGCTTCTGTTCAACCCAGCAATAGCCCAGTAAGTTTCAATTTATGTATTTTATATTTAGACTTGTACAACCAGCTCGTCTGTAAATTCTTTAAAAAAGATGAAAAGGAGTAAAAGGGGGGTAGATGACATAAAATAAAAAATAAAAAATAAAAAAAATACGGTGGCTATTTTGGCTCTATGGGAACCGGTTTGTATTTATTCATATTCGTATATATATTTTTTGTATAGTTCTGGAGACGCCGTTACTTTATTATCAGAGGAAGCAACCTTTTGCTGTACAGTGATGAACTGGTAAGTTTAATTCTTTTCTTTTCTTTTCTTTTCTTTTTTTTTCAATTCAATTCAAGGCTTATAAAACAATTACTATAATAACCCAAAATTTGTTTATGTAGCAAAAATCCCCCATTACCACCATTGATCTTCAGTCAGTGACACGCTTGTGTGCAACCGATGAAGAGCACGATACATATGTGCCCAATGCATTTGTGCTGTTCACTCGAAATGAAGGTTCTTTCCAGATCTTTGCTGACAACAGAAAAGGTGCTACCACCATTATCAATGCCCTTCAAGAAGTCATCAGTGGCTATTAAACAAACATCCTCTACCATTATTCTTTTTTATTTATTTATTTATCTAAGAGAAGAAGAAAAAGAAGAAACAGAAACAGAAAGAAAAATGCGAAAGATGATTTGAAGAAAGCCTATATTTTAGGAGAGATACCTTGACGTTTATATATATATGAACTCATTTTTATACCATTTTTCTTTCATTTCCTTTCTTTCTTTTTGAATATCCTCGCCTTTAACTTTAAACCCAACCAAACCTTACTTCCCACACCAACCCTCACACAATTCACATATATATCATATCACTTTTTACAATTTCCTTTTATTTTCTATTTATTTATTTATTTCCCTTTCTATTTACACTTTCTAGTGTATCAAAACGTCTTGTTGTATTGATGAGATTGAGAAGATACCTGGCGAAATTGTGCTTTACTTATTTATTATTATTTCCTATATTTTATTTTTATTTTTCTTTCTCTTAATACATTTCCTAAATTTTATGGTATGCGATATCTTACAAAACAAACAACAGCAAAAAAAAACAAGGTATAATTGCTACATGTTGAGTAATTGAAAAAAAAAAACGGCAACAATATTATGGTAGATGGTTTTGGTGGCTATTGGTTACTAGGCAACCCAAAAAAAGCCCCAGGAATAAAAAGAAATAATGTGTAATATATACATATATATATATACACCTTTAATCTATGAGACCTTTTTATTCAAGAAGATCATTGAACGCACTTCTTCCATTCTTTTTACTTTTTTTATTTCAAATGAAATATTTATATTTATACATCTGTTGAGGATAAATTGAGCTTTTATTTGAAGTTAATTAAAACTCGGTTACCAAGAGTTTAAAAATAAATAAAAAAAAGGGTCACTCGGGTTTCTGTTGCTATGGAGATCATGTCTATTTGTACCTGAATTAGGATATATGAAATAATGTAGATACTGATGGCATTGATGATCAGTAATAATAACGTACTAAAGACATGAATCCTGTGTAAAAGTATTTTCATGCATGGAAATAATAATATATATGATTTTAAATGAATATGATTGGATTACTTTGATATATCTATCTATCTTCTTCTTCTTCTCTATTTCTATTCGCAGTTTATAAAAGCTCAATGAGCAATATAATCCAGACCAAAATATGATGTCATGTCAAGCTGTAGATATATTATATATATAAAAACACATATCGCTAAGCAGATTTTTTTTAAAATTAAAAATCGTCCGAAAATTTTCTCTTTCTCTTACAATTTTCAAAATATAAAAACAACAACAACAACAAAGCAAGAAAAAAAAAAGACTTGATGACCAGTAAAACAAGATCTGATGTCTTATTGTACAAGATCAATGACATTAGCTAACAATCACAAACCTCATGGTAAGCAGTAAATACATAACTGAAATAAAACTTTACATTTGCGAATCTATCATACTAACTATCATTTATACTATATTGATAATATTAATAGTAAAAAGTACAACGCTTTATATATAAGCCACCTTATGGATGCTCTTCAAGTTACCTTGTCCCCCCCCACTCCCGGCTATAGTGACATAAGGAGGATCACCAACACCCTCTGCAAATATAATGAAAGAATTGGCCACAATTTTGACAGTACATTCCTTCCTTCCTTCCTCTGCCACCGCCACCGCCACCACAAAGAAAAAATACTCCAAATGTAATAAGTCGGATATCTTGGATGAGCAGTCACATTCTCTCGGGCAAAAATGACATTTGCCATCTTGTCCATTGATGAGCTTTCCGATTTCCTGGGGCATAGTCAGTACTTCCGTATGTTGCCTAAAGAAAAACACCGATGCGTTCACTAGAGAGTTTCAGGAACTACAACTTGGCAAGCGATGGAAGCAATAAAAAGAAAAAAATCCAATAGTCAGTCACCATTAGCCTCGATGAAATCGTTTTCTGGCCCGTTCTTTTTTTTGCCCTTGATGAGATGTATGGGCTTTGCCATGGAATAAGCAAGCAGGTCTGGGGTTTGGTTTCTGGTACCTACGGAACAGACCATTGTTTTGCTCTTTCTTCTGGTGTTCGGAAGGAGATCGGTACAGCAATGTACAAAACAAGAAATACCATCCCTACATCATTCCATGGCGATTGGAGGGATGTATACAAAAACCCGGGGTCGTTCAAGGCCGTCGACTGGGCAGACTTTCTTCTGTTCGTCGTTCCTACGCTGGTGGCAGAGCGTATTGGAGATACAACTGCCTGCAGCGCGTTACTTTGACTTGGTTCAGGCATGTAACCTACTCATGAACTGGGAGTTATCAACAGAGGAGCACACCTCTTTAAAAAGGTATTGTTAACGCTAGTCAATGTTTATCTTTCTCTGAGACTTATTCTATTTTTTCCTCTTAGAAAACTTGTTTCATGGAACACATACCTTGAAAATCTCTATGTAAAAGATTTGGTTGAGTTGCCAGTGTTTACAATTAACCAGCACTTGCTGAAGCACTATCCAGAAATGGTAGACGCGTACGGCCCCCCAAGAGCATATAGTGCCAGATCACTAGAGCGTGCCATTGGCGAGTACTCTTGTTCAATAAAGAGTAACTCTGCTATTGGTGTTAATGCTGGCAACATTATGGTTCGTTTAGCTCGGACACGCCGTGTAGACTTGAAAGATTCTGGGGAAGAAGCCAACAGAGCTACTGCGTTGGAGTATGATGATGTGTCTGCTGGTTGGCCGATGACGGAGGAGGGCGAGCGTGATGGTGCCGAATCAGACATTGAGTACTGGGGGCCTTTGAGACGTAGATTGATTGATGAAAGTTTCAAAGGCATTTCTTGCCTTCCGATTCTGATTCAAGCTTTCTGTGAATCAAAGGGGGTTGGATGTAGCAGGATTGAACCAGTCATGACAACAAGCCGCAAAGCTTTTATTAATGGCTGTGTGATTGACTCTTCGTTCGCCCAAACCCCGTTAAGAAAGGCCCATCACGTTCGTCTTCAGGTCCAGGTTGACCTGTTTCGTAATGTACGTCGGAGGTATACTCCTATCATAAAGGATTTTTTTGGTAAGGTTGTTCTCTTTTTTGAGCATGAGAATTCTGGAAAAAGATGGCCACTTGCCTTAGTGCAGGTTTATTCTGTTGAAGAATACAATGGTGTGCCGGTGGCAAAAAATTGACAAATGAAGCCGAAGGTAGTCCACCTGGCGAATGTCAAGGATTTGGTTGGTCTGGTGGTATCAGATGCAACAAGCAGTACAACAACAACAACCACGAAATATATTGTCTGGCCAGAGCTAAACCGTGGGTAAAAACTAAATCTTGGTCAACACAGAGACATATAATTTGGTTTTTTTTTTTTTGTAATATATATATTTTTTCAAATTGTCTTGACAACTTTTATCTAAGCTCCTTAAAAAAAATTGATAAATTACAATCGCAATCCAAACTTCCTATCAGTTTATTAAGGACACTCAGAGAAAATGGGGGGTTTCAACACCTCTTTATTTATTTATTTGTTTGTCTGTTTTCAAGATTTTAATTTTGCTATGATTATAAATTTATATACGCTTTGTTGGTTGTTATTGTTAATGCTTTGAACAGGTAAATAAATAAATAAATAAAATAAAATAGGCGAATAAATGTATATTATTGGTTGAAATTGATTCGGAAAGTAATATTTTATAAACCCAAAAAAAAGGGCAAAAACAGAAATCTTTGTACAGCAGATATTA
Source organism: Phycomyces blakesleeanus NRRL 1555(-) (assembly GCF_001638985.1). Classification (NCBI taxonomy): domain Eukaryota; kingdom Fungi; phylum Mucoromycota; class Mucoromycetes; order Mucorales; family Phycomycetaceae; genus Phycomyces; species Phycomyces blakesleeanus. The sequence continues at coordinate 360,202 of NW_017265149.1, forward strand.
TTTATACTTTTTTTTTGCATTTGTTTGATTTCTCTTTCCCTTTCTCTCTCCCTAAATTGCACACGTATTTTACTTTACTTTACTTTACTTTACTTTACTTTATTTTATTTAAGAAGGAAAGGGTAGAAAATCATGCCAAAGACAAGTGATAGACAGGCTGTACTGAGATCTCTCAAGGATCGAATTCTTGAAAGAATGATTGAACGTCTACTCCTTGGCAAATCTTGTGTGCCGTCAAATATAATCCGTGACATGCCTGAGGTTGCCATGTATGCTGCCGTGGAAGAACAAAGATATCTGACCACCAGAACAAAGAGACGCAAGCCCTGCAAAAAGAGAGCACCAAAGCTACATAACACAGTATCAAATAAAGATAAAGAAAACGAGATGGAGACAATACAGACTACACAAACAACACAGATAATAGAGACAGCAAATACACCAAACACAACAGATATAGCACATACAGCAGATACAGCAGTGACAACAGTGACAGCAGTGAAACTAGAAGATCTTAATTCCTAAGTCCCTCCATCCAATCCATGAAACCTTCCCTCCTCCAGTAAGAAACGAAACGGCTCTTAAATAAACTGGGCAACGATAGACTCCAATATTCACAACCCAAAAAAAAAGAAGAGAGACCAAGAAAGACTCATTACTACTATTACTATTACTGTCTCTGTTACTGTTGCTTTTGCTGCTATCGATTATTATTGTTATTATTGATTCGATTCATAGAGATTATGAGCATTCCCAACTTCCAAAATAAATCTAAACTAGATAGCAGATTGATGGAATCATTCAAATGTTGTCAATTGCTTTAGAGTGTGAGAATGCATGGTGATTGTGCGTCTGTAAGTCACATTGAGTAGTCTATTTCTTTAGAATCTGCAATGTTTATTATGGTGAGCATATAAATCATGATATTAATAAGAGTAATAATGATAATGATAATTATCACTTTATATATATATATATATTGATATGTTTTGGGGGATTCAGTTGTTTCCTTCAAAACAAAGAAAAAAACAAAAAAATGAGCTGTCCAATTATAGACCCACAAATATGTGTGCTCAAATTTGATATATTGGTACTCAAAGGGATATTCAAATCATTATTATCAATACATGCCAAAGTGGTGTAATTTGCAACCCTTTATTATGATAGCTATAGTATATTATAACACTTCTTTTTTCTCATAATCTACAGCCATTCACTCTACTCACAAATATATGTATGTATTTTATATGTTTGTTTATTTATTTATTTGAACATTTCCTTAATTTTTTTCAAGATGTTTTCGTTGGACAACCCCAAGTCCTTCAGCATCTCGGCATAGTTTACTTGAGCCTGAGCTTGCTCACTAATCGCCCTTTTTTCCTCCAAGGCTAGCTGCCTTTCCTGGATCCTCAACTGTTCGCGTCTAAATGCCTCTTCTGCAGCAAAATGTCTTTCGAATTGAATGTTTCTTGTTTTATCCATTTCCGCGGACTTTTTCAGGATCTCGGAAATGCTGGTATCAACATTTCTGCGGACTCTCTTGCTGGGTCGATCATTTCTAATAGGAGGTACAGCAGAACGATCTTGCTGTGGCTGCTGTGCTTGTTGCGGTTGTGCTTGTGGTGGCTGTGATTGCTGTCTCTTTGGAGGCACCTTTAACTGTGTTCCTCCGTTGTTTCCATTGACTTCTTCCTCTTCATCGTCGTCGTCGTCTTCATCGTCGTCTTCTTCATCATCGTATGCTTCTGTTTCTACTTCTGCGTCTGCCTCTCTTCCAGTTCCAGCTCCAGTTCCAGTTCCAGTTCCAATCCTGGCTTCATTTCTCAGTTGTCTATCTTCCTCGTCTTCATCTTCATCTTCTTCTTCATCCTCGCTGTTTTCGGTCTCTGCAGTTCCTCCACGAGATATAGAGTTTTCGACGTTTCTTTCGCCTTGGGAAGAGGTGGAATCGTCCGATGAAATTGGTGTTTGATCGCTCATGACTGGTTCAAGGCGATGAAAGTACGAAAACTTGGAGTTTACTTTGCCTGTTTTGAGTGAGTGAGTAAGTGAGTAAGAGGGGAAGAATTATTATTAATATTAATATTTTCAAATGATTGTTTATATGCCCACATACACACATACATATTTAAATACATATATATAAAAGTGTGTGCGTGTTTCCACATGTAGTATAAAATACATACAAACAAACAAACAAACAAACAAGCAAACAAAGTAAAGTGTATATAGCTATTCAACAAACCTTTCATTATTGCATTGATATCTTCTTCTGAGACACCGTTAGCCTTCATGCCTTCAATAAGACCCTGGCCTGTGGTGTTGAGGAACTGGAGAACATCACGGTACTTTTCCTGCAGGTGTTGTATTTTTGCTCTGATATCACTGTTAAGACGGTGGGTGATTCCATTCTCAGTCATCTTGGCTTTAATTTCTGAGCACAGGGATTCTTTGGATATTCCCTGAGCTTCACCTCCTCTCCATCTTCCATAGTTTCCCTCTTTACAAAGCCAGGTGACCAGGATTTCTATAGAAGTTGGACCGCCATTTACGCTGTCTTTATTCCAGTGCTTAATTGATCTGCGTTTGATGTTATCCGAATATACTCCTATATTATGATAACAAACATATAAATAAGGCGCTGATTTATTATATCTTTATTTTCTTATTCTATACAGCCAAAGAAAATCATGAAAATAAAGAAAAACGATATATAGATAGGTAAAGAAGTGTTGTAGGCATAGACTTCTTGACAGAGTAACATATAGCTAAGAGAAATATATATATACATACTAGTTTGAGTGCTCATTTTTTGTGCGTGTATATATATATATATATATGTAGTGAGAATAAAAAAAAAATGTAGAAATTTAAAAAAAAAAAAAAAAAAAGAAAAAGAAAAAGAAAAAAAAGAAAATAAAAATTAAAAAAAAAAAACTGAAAGAAATATTAATTTTTTATTTTTTTATTTTTTTAATTTTTTATTTTCTTTCTTTCTTTCTCTCTCTCTTTCTGGTATTTAAATTTATAATGGAAATATATAATACATATATAAATAAATAAACATTTTGAAACAAATTTGCAATATTCATTTGATTTGATTTGATTTGATTTTATTTATATATACGAATAAATAATAAATCTATAAATTTAAATTAGATTAGATTGTAATTAACTTAATGCCAGAGTGTGTATTTAATCTGTATTTTTCATGATGGTTTTATTTCTATTTTCTTTTCTTATTGGGTACAATACACATAGGTAGCTTAGCTTATCTCCCGTATTTATACATATATAACCATATATTAGATATATAGATATATCTATACATTTATATATAAAGGCATTGTAAAGGGGGGTTTCAAAAGCTGTCTTTTCTCTTTCTTTTTTCTTTTTTTTATATAATTGGTTATAAACTATAAACACTTACTCACACCCTCACACACATATAATATAAACAGATTATATATGTATTTATAACATTAAGGGGGGTTTCACAATAATCTTTTTTCTTTAACCTTGAGAAAGATATATATATAAATATTTATAGGTGAGTGAACGTTGGCTGACATTGATTTCAAATATATAGATACAAGCATATTATAAAAGTAAGAGTTTATTTCTTTAGATTTTAATATGAATGATAGTGATAGTGATAATTACAGCTATTACTCTTGCCTGATGTCTCTGCTACTTTCCATTTACAGTGCCAAGTATAACGAAAGTATATATAAATTTATATAAATGTGTAAGAGAGGGGTTTCCGTTCTTCTTTTTTTTTTCAAGGTTTTTCTTATTGGATATTATTGGTCAATTATTAAATCTCAGTTACTATTAAACACAAAAAAAAGTGTTGAGAGAAATGATGAAACCCCCCTTCCTTTCTCTTCTCTTCTCCCTTCTTTATCCCTTCTCTATCTTCACTTCACCCCTTAAAATCCACGTCTTTTATATATATATATACCTTTAACTCATTCTCCCTAATGGTTCCCTCCTTCTGTCTATATCTCTCTTTATTCATATTATCCCCTTGAAAGTTTCAATTCAACTTCTTTACGCATTAAACTTTTGAGTAGAATTAAGAAGCCTACCAGACGATAGCAGTCACAGGCACTTGTCTCATAAGTTATTAATTTTTTATTTTTTTTTATTTTTTGGATCTTAAAGCGCAACATATATATGTATGCTAACTAATGTCAAAATAATTATGAGCTCGTTAGAGAAGACGTATTAAGACTGTCTATCTTGCAAAATTAGTTTTTATAAGAGGATGAATACTATACATAATGTTCGTTTCAAAATAGCCAACTATATATTTCCAAAACATCGTTGGGCAGTGAATATATAACAAGAACAATGAAAATAATAATAAAAATAAATAAAGCTGAAACTATTGGAAGATTATAAGTATTTATCAATTCCTATGACAGAATCTAGTAGTCTTCCAATCCGTGTGATATCTTCTTCTTTCCTTCTTTCATATATTGTATCTATTACCAAAAGAAAGGAACAACAGGCAACACGAGCTACAAGTCTGTTAGTGGTAATAAGAAAACTTATCGCCCAAGACTACCATAGGTGATTTATTATTATTATTAATTTAGATATTTTATTGTTGACAACAGCAGACTTTAAAGCACCTTGCTAATATTGACAACATCAGTATATATACTTTGGACATTAATCTTTTAAAGAATAAATGCTATGATTTGTGAGGCCTAGAGTATTGTGCACTTTTAATGGCACCGTTACCCGAGGTAGACATCTCTAACCAAATAATCAAATGAATTAATAATCATGGGACCTTTGGGCAATGCGATTCTATGCGCCAAGAACATAAAGTTATCAAAGCCAGAAAAGTATGAGTGGTGAAGTCAGAGTTTGTGGGTAAGTTGGTTAGCTTGGATAATTGGATAAACGATTGATTTTATTTTATCTTATTTTTTGGTGGGGAATAGAAAATCAAACTTTTCTTTAAAAAAAAATTGATCGCAAGTCTTTCCGTAAAGCAATACGACGATCAACGGATCGGATAACGATTGGTTATTACAAAAAGTCTTTACCAAAAGAAAACCAACAAAAGCTCATTGAGCTGTCGGAGAGAATTGTGTATAACCTACATGACAATGACCTTTATAAAAAAAAGTGTTCGTTTCACCCATTTACCTGACTAATTCAGACCTTTTAATCAGAGACAATGCCTGTAAATTTATCAGGTGGTTAAAAATATATAAAAACCAATAAATCGATGGCCAAACTCAATGTTATTGCTACCTCTTCTGTAGAAATAACAAGGCAATCAAGCAAAATGACATTGATCGAGTAGAACCTATGCGTACCAACATCATTTACAAGTTTGACTGCCGTAAAGCACCATTAAAACAGTCAAAACTAGTGTAATTGCTGTCTGTCTCGAAAAAAACAACAACAACGACAAGTGATTTCCACTCAAAACTGCCACAGAAATAGTGCCCAAGGTAGATGTCATGTTTTCTCTCATAATAGGCCTGGTAACAATGTTAGGCGTACCTATTTTATTTTTCTGTACCAAACTCTGGAGCGTTTAATGTTAATATCAAAATTCGCCAAGAAACATACACTTTGTCAGGAAGTTCATGTCTGTAATTTTATTATTATTTAAGAACCCAATCGTATCGCTCCTCAATCTTTACTGGACTGTTTTCTTTCGATAGAATGGAAGTCAGCCTTCTTTAACGAATTATTGGATTTGCTTTTCATGAAATTATAACTCGTGTTACGCGAAAATTTAAGATGACTGGGTTGCGTTGACAAGTGTTCGGGCACTTCAACAACAGTAGTAGTAGTAGAAGGATCATAATCAATAAAGTTGATAATGGTAGCTTTATGATCTTTTCTCAAGAAGCATTCACGACAAACATGCTTAAAAGCATTGACACAAAAAAAAAGACTATCCAGGCACATGCTGTATTGCTTAGCCCATATTTGAGCAGTTTGAATGTAGAATACCCAACTGTTTCGCTGCAGCAGATGAGCTCATATTTTTAAATCTTTAGATCGAGAAATCTAGCATGACCCTGCACTTTAATTATAAATACCACAAAAAATAAATAGAATAAAATAAAAGAAGAGGCATACATGATAGTCTCAATATTTCTACAGCTTTCTTGAGCCAAAAAGTATTCATCATCAAGATTGCATCACCTATTTAAACTCATCAAAAGTATGTTACCGTGTCCTTGACAACAGATTTCTTTTTGCTTCTTTTTTTTTTTTTTTTAAAAAAAAAAAGGATATTTAATATAGTCAAATAAATATTGAATAATGGTCTGTTCACCTTGAAGCGTAAAATACTGTATAAGGTTGTGCTCATCAAATGACAAATCTAAAGACAATAGAGAACTCAATATCAATCAATAATAACAATAGTCGCAGTAGTAATAAGTAACCATGTATTTATACCGCATAAAGAAAAACCAGCTAACAAGGATTGGTAGATTATTTGCGTTTTTATTGGAAGTAATATTCGGTCCTAGTTTCGTATGTGTGCCAGCTAGATAAGATGTATATACCAATGTCTTTAATAATGTGCTTTTGATAGTTTTCCTATTAAACTTTTCTTGAAATTATTTATATAAAACAAGGAAAGAGTTTATTCTAAAATATGTACTAAAAATAAGATTTATAGTGACACAGGAACTATCATCATCATCGTTATTATCGCCTGTTTTTACACTTTCTTTTCAATTAATTAATTAATTAATTAATTATATAGTCTCTCTCTCTATATATATAAATACATCTTTACCTTTCTTTTTTCTTTTGCTTTGATTCTATCTTACTCTACCTTCTTTCCCAGGCTGCTGCTCCCAACTCGGTTTGTGTTGTGCGCAAACTAGAGCAAGAATTTCTTTATCGTATTCATTCATTCATTCCATCACTCAACATATTTTTTGTCTATAGATCCAATGTGTCAAGCCAGTATGCAGAGGCAGATAAAGGCCCTGAACTTTTCGTCCTTAGGTAAGGTATTAATTTAATACTCTTCTATTCAAATAGTTATGTCTATATAGAGAGACCAGTGATAAGAATGTGCCTCTTATAATTAGAGAATGATGTAAAAGTTTTGACCTGAGGCCTCATTTATCTATATAGGCATTATAACTTTGAGCATTTAAATTTATCTTTACTATAGTTGATAACGATAATCGCTATATTTTATGACAACCACTAATCTAAAATTGTTCATGTTACAGGTGTGTATACATCAGCTTCACTCTAGTATAGGCCTTCATATATACACATAGAAACTAAGTCTGCCCGGATGTAGGTATAAGCCAATAATAATAAAGACACAGCGAAAATTGAATCAATATTCACATTGTTTGGCTCAAAAAAAAAAGAAAGAAGTAAATAGATCAATTCAAACGAGGGGAAAGGGGGGGTTTCAAGTAATAAAGAAAAATTCAGACAGATGTATATTATATTATTTAAAAAGAAATCTTTAATAAGTTTGGGCGAATCATTTTATCATATATATATATATAACGTCTTCTTTTTAATTTTTACTAGCCAAAGTTTAAGAGGCAAAATATAAAGTCTTTTGATGTTGGTAAATTTAATTAAATAAGGTGCCAGCCAGATATGTATATATTATGATTATGATTATGATTATTATAGATCTTGTAGAGAAGTTGAATTCTTAGAGTTACAAACTTAATATGTGTTTAGAGTGCTTCTTAATATACAAGTTGATTATGTATGTGTTTTTACAAAGTTTTCTGTGTACAAAGAAATAACGTACACTTCTTTGCTTTGTTGTGTTGTGCTATGTTGTGCTGTGCGGTTCGGTTTGGTGCTTTAAAAAATAATAATCAAGATGAATCGCACCAGTCTCTGACAGGAAGACATGAAAGGTATTTGCAGTTTGGACAGATCTAATGTACAAAATAAAATAAAATAAAATAAAATAAAATTATACATAATTTAACTCGGGTTAGCTTAAAGAAACCTTAACTAGAATATATATATATATATATATATTTCTTTACCTGACTTGGGTCTGCAGAGGCATAGAACTGACGAATGGTTACTACAAACATCACTACCAGTAGTGCAGCTGCAATGCCACGAAGTACCCATCGTACACCCTTTGTGGTTGTCGATGCTTTTCTTCTGATAGACACCAGCAGAATACCCATCATAATACCGACCGCAAATCCACCAATGTGGGCAAAGTTGTCCAAGCCGGGTAATAGGCCCAAAACAAGGGACACGATAATCGAGACAAAAAGGGTCGAAAGTTCACGGCAGATGTCTGGGTTTGTCTTCCAGTTGATGATGATGTCCACAAGTGTGTACCCGATCAATCCAAACAGGGCACCCGAGCATCCCATGGAAGCTACAATTTTTTTTATATAAAAAAAAAAGAAAGAAAGAAAGAAAGAAAGAGTACACATACAAATATATATGTTTATTTAGTAAACTTGAAACCTATTTCTCTTTCTTTTTCTTTACCTGATTTGCCTTGACTGAGCATAGCACTCAATACAAATCCCCAGATACCAGAACCCATGTAGAGAAGAACATATCGAGGAAGACCAATCTCACGTTCGATATCGATACCCAGGCGAAGATGAGTGAGCATATTCATCAAAAAATGGACGATACCCGCATGGAGAAAGATTGGTAATACAAAGCGGAAAGACTGATCAGGAATGCCACTCTCAAATCCACCAAAGCCACAAAGCTCCTCTAAAGTACATGTGGCGTCTGTCGATTGATAGCAACCACCAAACACAGTACTAGCCGTATAAGCTGGAAGGGCTCTCATACAAGGTGTAAATCTAGCGCCCACATTGATTAACACCTAGATTACGATAGTAAAATAATAAGTTAAAAAAAATGATCAATTCATAAATCAAGTCAATTCAAAAGGTGTATCAATAAGTATGTGTGTACAAGATCTCTCTCTCTATATATATATTATTATTTTTTTAACTTTCTTTTGAACAGATCAAATAATAATAAAAGTCTTACTGTTGAGCTAGGTCCAATCATTGGGTTAAAAGGGCTTGTTTCGATTACACTCGAAGTCAATTGATAGTTTCGTACAAATTCATAAATCAAAGCTCCCAACATTGCCAGAGCCGAGAGCCAACTGAACCAAGGTTTTCTGACTGGACCGATCAATAGTCTCAGCCACACGCTGCGATTGTAACCGTGGGGTAAAGGTCGGGCCAGTTGCTGAGGGTGTATGTAAGGGCCATTTCCTTGAGGTGGTGGTGGTGGATATTGATATTGAGAATATTGGTATGGATATTGTTGTTGGTGTTGGTGTTGCTGATATTGATGTGGCTGTGGTGACTGATTTGAGTCTAAGCGAGAAAATCCATCCGCGCGAGGCATGTTGTTCATTGCAATCGAGTCTGGTTGTCCTACACTGCGTTTGTGAAGCTCATTGCCACCGTCGATTCCATTGCCATTGTCCAGGAGTAGTGCTGTCTGACTATCCTGTGGAGTCTTTTCGCTTGGTCGAGATTCAGGAACCGGTGATCCGATCCTGTTTTGACTTGGACTCGAGCTCTCGCTGGCAGAAAAAGGTGTCTGGAATCCGTGATGATTGACAGATGGGCTGGGGCTGGGGTATTGTGATGGCATGACTGTTGGTGAGTTTGCTGCAAATTGGACGTGAGGTGAATTATTAGGGTTTACGGCTTGTGCAGCAAGCGCAGGGGATGCCTGAGACCTATTTGGATTATCTTGATTATTTGGATTATCGCGACCAAACATTGAATTGATTTATGAATGGAGATATTAAAAAGAATATAAAAAGAGAGAAAAGAAGAAGAAGAAGAAGAAGAAAAGAGGGGAACCAAGTTCTCTTTTGTATAGGTTATTTCTTACTTTAGTTATTGACTGATTCTACCCGTTCTTTTTCTTGATTTGATTTGGCTTGTACTCTGTATTTTGAATTATAGCATTTATACACAAGCCAATTAAATGATAAGCGAGCATACTATTTTTAAACTTCTTTGGAAACACAAAAGGTCTTTATATAAATATATTATATACTTTTGATGTATTAATGTATGTATGTGTGCCGTGGATTCTATAATATAATTGCCAAGAATATGTATACATGTACTATAAAACAATTATAATAACCCATCTCATTTTCTCTATCTCTATATATGTTTTTGCTGATGCCCTTGGCAACCATTTACACTAATATAGTCAAGAAAAAAAAACCCCCAAAATTCCATACGCTCAAAGTTAGATATCGGGATTCAGAATGCAGCTTGAGGCTAATAGGAAATCACAAAATATGACAATAAAAAATAACAGAATCAATCAAGAAAAGGTGTATTCTTTTAATGATCCTTACTTGTTACTTCTTTAATATTCTCCGTAACCAATATTACAACCAAAATACAAAAATTTATACACACACACACACACACAAACATATATATATATAGTTCAATTGCTTTATTAGATATGCTAAATATTTATCTGTTCTTTTTTATATTTTCTCTTCATTAACATTCTATTTAAATACAAGAAAGCAGCCTATTCTTTCTTTAATAAAGGATGTTGATTTATATGTATGTATGTAAGTAGATGTATAGAATTCTTGGTTTATACAACAGTGAAAAAAACAAAAGTGCAGAAATAGTTAGTTACACTTGTACAGAATTTGGTTTATGATTGCCACAAATGATAAATAAACAAAATATATAAATGGTTATAATGACAGACTGTGGTGACATTCTCTTATTTTAGCTGTTGTGAACTCAAGGATAGTTTTGGTAGAAAACCGGGTCTAAGCCATCCGTTTCTCTCAATAACTTTTCTCAATTGAAATTCAATCTCGGGTATAGCGCATTAACAGCTAGAATTATACCAGGGAAAAATGTGCTCAAAATCCACACATTGAAAATAGCATTTTACTTGTACATGTAAAAAGAAAATTATAGAAATCAATGTCGTGTACGAAGAAATCTGATCGCTATTTTAAAATCCCGCAAAAAATATAAAGAGAGAAAGAGAGGCAATTGTAGTATCTAAAAATAGATGACATCTGGAGAAAATCTTGGCGCTACAAAATAAAGTAAAGAATTCAGCATACAAAATCCAAAATAATATATATATATATATAAACAAGAAGAGTTAAAGCTGCTTTTATTATTATTGTTATGAGAAACTGAATTACGGGCTAATTAAAGAAATGCCGTACTACGTATACAGAACGTTTTGTGTTAAATGGTGCCTGGACAAGATAACTTGAGCAGTAAATTAGTAAAGAAAAATAATAATAACTAACTGTTCTGATGTGCAAAATCTTCTAGTAACCTAGCAACGATGAAAATAAGAAAAAGAAAGTCAGAACCAAGGTCATTAGAAAAGAAGTATATATATATATATATATATGTGTGTGTGTGTGTGTGAGAAGAAAGGTCAGATTGTCGACGCACATAAGTTTAATAAATTGATCCTATCTCTGATCTGTCAAAGCGCCACTTCCTGATTTTAGTCATAAATCATATACAATATTCCTGCAGTGCGAGATTCTCGAACTTTGTTTGACACAAATAGATAAGTCTATAAATGAGAATTTTCCTAGCACAAAAGGAGCATTCCAGAATAATGTGCTTCATATATACAGAATTTGTAACAAGATTATGCTTGTTTTATTTTTATTTTAGATATATATATATATAAAGACTACTTGCATGAAACAAGGCAAATGTTCTTGCTTCCAAATTTAAAAAGATATTCAACGAAATACATCAATTTTTCCCAAGACTATGATCGTATTCTTCTTACTCTCCTATAATTAAAAAAAAACTCTGGTGTATTGATCTGTTTTTTTTGGGGGAAAATTACTAATAATCTTAAATAATATTTTTAACTATTTTTTTTAAGTATTCTTGTGACAGCGTCACAGAATTATTGTGAGAATTATGCATTTTGTTATTCACATATATAAATAAATATATATATATATTTACCTTTCTCTCTGATATATGGTATGCTTATAATCAAATAAAACTCTAATTAATGACAGCCTCTATTTATAGATATGAGTTTTTGCGTGATATAGACAGAAAGATAAATTAGAGTCAATCTTAAAGCTCAAGGTACATTGAAAACATATCTCTTTATTACTTATACTTCTATCTCAAATTAGATATGTAAAGAGCAATAGTCCTAGAAAATCTTGGTTTGCTATTATATTGTATCTTATTGATTAATGGATTTGATCTGTCAACTGTTACACTCGAGTCACAAAACCAAAAGCCAAAAAAAAATAGCCTTTTTATTGCATGAATGGTCCCCGGTATACAATTGCTTTAGTTTATTAATTTAAAGAGTTGCTTTCAAAAATATATATATTCAAATATATCATCTCCCACACAAATAGAAACAAGAAAGATCTAATATTAATATAACAGTAAAAATGCCCATTTTTGCTTTAAGATAATGTATATGTATAAAGATGAAGGGTGTGTAAAGAGTATTTTGGCGAAAATATCGTCGGAAATGACGCGAGTTTTACTGTAGTACACAAATCTGATTTTATTTTATATATATATATATATATATATATTGATCTGTCGTGTATACTAAATGGTTTATCAAAAAGTAAATATAAGATGGCTTGTTAGTCTGGTTAAATATTGCTGTTTGATGATCTTGATCTACTTGTACTAAAAGAAATAGTAGTAATAATAATAATAAAGGCCTTGAACTCGATTTTCTTTTTTTTCTTCGCCATTCATCAAATCAATCTTTGATGAGTCGGTCATATAAAAATACAGCTCTCATTAATATTATTGGCTGTGAATATCAATAAACCAAAGTCACAAAAGTGTCTATTTGTCATTGACTGTGGATGAATAGGGGAACAAAAAAAAAGGGTAAAGAAGGTGGGGAGAAAGTCAAAAAAATAAAATAAAATAAAATGCACAGGCAAAATGACGATTATGAATTTAAATTAATTAATAATGAATATATATATATATAATAAAATTGACGGAACTGATTCGTGCTGACAAACTTTGGTTGCTACCAATGATGTCACAGAATAAAAAAAATGCATATATAATTGACCATCTATTCCCCTCCTTGTTGACCTCTTAACCCCTTCTTTTTTTTATTACTTAAAAACAAATCAATCAATATGGTCAAGGCTGTTGCTGTCATTCGTGGTGATTCCCCCGTCAAGGGCACCGTTACTTTCACCCAGGAGTCCGAGAATGGTCCCACCACCGTTGAGGCCTCTGTCTCTGGTTTGACCGAGGGCAAGCACGGTTTCCACGTCCACGAGTTTGGTGACAACACCAACGGTACGTTTGACACCACCTTTTATATATATATATATATATATTGGGTCTTTTGATCAAGTATATCTATTATATATATATATAAATATAAATATAAATATAAATATAAATATAAATATATTATAAAGAAGTAGAATGTCTTTCATTATGTTCAAAGAGGTTGAACACTAAGGGAGGGGGGGAGGGAAAATAGGGTGGGAGATAGTTGACGCGTGATGCAATCAAATCTCTTTGGTACGCAGGGGAAATTTAGAATAAAATAAAATATATATATAAAAGAAGGAGGTGGTGGGGAAGGAAAGAAACGGATTCGGAGTAACTGTTGACCGATGTACTTTTTTATTTTATTTTATTTTATTTTATTTTATTTTAACTCATTTCATTTTATCTTTCTCTTTCGCTGTGTATGATTAGGATGCACTTCCGCTGGTGCTCACTTCAACCCCTATGGCAAGACCCACGGTGCCCCCGAAGATGAGGAGCGTCACGTTGGTGATCTCGGTAACATCCACGCCGGCAAGGACGGTTTGGCCACCTTCAAGATCACCGACAAGCACATCAAGCTTATCGGTCCCCACTCCATCATTGGGTAAGCAAGTCTTCTTTTTCTTTCTTTGGTTTGCATTACATTGCACTGTATAATTAATCTTTTGATTTGTCTTATGCTATTAGTCGCACCATTGTTGTCCACGCTGCTGAGGACGATCTTGGCAAGGGTGGCCACGAGCTCTCCAAGGCCACTGGTAACGCTGGTGACCGATGGGCCTGCGGTGTCATTGGTGGTAAGTTATACTCTTATTCATTTACATAGATTGATATCTAACTTCCTTGTCTTTCCTAATCTAGTCTCCAAGTAAATAACAAGACTTTATTCCTCCAATGTCCTTTAAGCCAATCGAAAAAAAAAGAAGATAAAAACAAGAATATGTTATAAAGAGAATGAATATCAATTTTGATCCTTTTATATTTTCTTTGCTTTATTTGATCTTTTTTTTTGTATACAATGCATTATTCAATATGTGGTCAATAACTGTAAATTTGAAGAAAGATTTTTTTAAGAAAAAAATGATTGTTAATTTTATACCAAAAATTACAATTTTTTTTTTTTACTTTTTCTCTTTTTGCTTGTACAAACAATATTCTATATAATAAAACAATTTCTTTAAAAAAATCAAACACCAAAGGAAATCAACAGCAATAGTAATAGCAGTAGTAGTAAGTATGTGTGAGTGAATTGAACTTGTACTCTGTTATCACCAGTGAGTGTTTATAACATATGCTATAAACATGGGGTAAAAGCAGTTCAGACGTTCTTTTTATTAGTGTTATTATCAGTATCAGTATTAATATTATTCATGATTCATTATTAACTATGAACTATGAACTGTGAACTGCTAATTAATTAATTAATTAAAAATAAAACAAAAGACGTCTGGTATCCCAAGTTATTGTGGGCAAGTAAAAATAAGCTCTAATTATTGTGTTGTTTCTCTTCTTCCCTGCTGGAAAGGATTGTTTCCGTTTTGTGATACATATTGGGGCGGTGGGTAACTTGAGATTGGATCTGGATTTGATGTTACTGGAGTGATTGGTCTGGGTGGATGGGTGGGAGCCTGAGAAGGTGATAGTTGAATTGGAGGTTCAATGTTAATGTTGTCCATAGGCGGTGTATTGACCGAAGGAAATGACGAGTTGTTGGTAGGTAGGGGAGGCATCACATTTCCGTTACTACTGTTTTGTGCTATTTGGCTAGCAGGAGGTGCCTCATAGACGGGCGGAGGCGCATCGTACGAAGGTGAAAATAATGAATCATCATAATTTGAAGCGTTAGCAGACGTTGATGCTGACGATGATCCACCTGCAGTATCGGTTATTTGAGGTGGTGGTGGTGCACCTGCCAAAACACGCTCAAAAATCCTTTTTCGTTCTTTTTCTAATGATTTCTTGGTATTTTCAATTGCCTGGTCTAGTTTTGCAACAGCACCTTCTGCATACTGCATGTATTGTCTCGTCCATGTCATTGAGTTTTCGATATTACGTTGAACAAGAACAATCCGATAAAGCATCTCATGGGTAGCAGCTATTATGTATAGACGTGTAGATATTTAACGTAAAGAATAAATAACATTTTAAGCCATTGTTCTCTTCCTGCCTTGAATTATATTGTATCTTGTTGGAGATATAGTCCCCTCATCCACACTCCCTACCCAGTAACTAACCAACCAACCAATTATCAAATTCCCGTACCTTGCCAAGTAGTGTCAATAAATGTTGAATTGAATTGCATTGTCAAGAATCTATTGCTGCTCACAACATTAAGCAAAGCAGGATTGGGAATCTCTGGAAGAACCGTGCATGCAATGTTGATTCTTCGTTGTGCCTCATATACATGTTTTCTTGCAGCTTTGTGATAGTTAAATATATATTGTATCAGTTGTTGACAATAATCAATATGTACAACCCAATCTGTGTGCTTCTTTTTTTTTACCTTCTACATAGATGACCTGCTGTACATCTACTGTCGTTCCGCCAAAGATATCAAATGGAACATAAGTCAAACAGGCGTCTAACAAGGCAGAAACCCGCACTGTCTCTCGAAGTGCCTGTCCTAGATTATGATCTGCATCTCTGAATCTTCCACTATCTCTTTGGGCCTAGATACTTTAAAGATGAGTCTTTTGGTTCTTTTGTGCTTTCTCCAAAGTAATAATACTAATAAAATAACCAAGACCAAGCCCATGTCATTGTATTTACATTTTAAATATACATTTCAAATGTACTGATTACATACCAATCGACGTTGTTCGGTATAGTTGTGTATTTCGGTTTTTAGCTGGGTCTCTAACGGATACGCAGGATCGTTATTTGAGAACACCTGGTCATACATTCTGTTCAGCAGCTCTCTGTCTCTATTAAATTGGTCCAACTGTCTCTGTACTCCTTCAGACTTTTATATTACATATATTATTTAAGAAACCATTAGAGAATTTTCATAATCACCAGTTTAATTCTTGTATATACTATATTCTTAAAGTGTTATTTACCTGCATGTCTAAGCGTGAGAGTGCACCACACAATTCTTCATATTCTGTCTTGCACCTCTGCTCATTCTCAAAGGCCTGTTGATATCTGGCTTCTTCCTTTGCAATCAATTCCTTCTTTTTGCCCTTTAGTGCCGCTGCAGCAGAACGAAGACTCAAATGTCTTGCTTTACGGACTTCATCAAATTCTTTTTTTCTATTCATTCATTTACTTATTCATTAGAATTACATATAGATATAGGTATTTTAAGTTATTTACGATTGTGCTTCTAGTGTTCGGAGATCTGCTTGTTTTGCTTGAATGCGTTGTTTGAGAAGAGTCCGCTCATTATTAATAGACCTCATTTCATTTATTGATTCTGATTCGCGTGACAGTTCATGTGAGAGTTTTCTGTATTGACTTGCATTGTCGTAAATTGAATGGACAAGTGAAGTCATTAGAAGAAGAAGTGGTAGTAGAAAATAAGCCAAAAGTAAAAAAAAAAAAATAAAGTAGTAAGAAATTAAATATAAATATTATATTAAAATATAAAATAGAATAAAAATGGTAAGAAAGGAAGAAAGAACGAAAGGTAAAAAAGAAAGAGAGAATGTTGTATAAAAGGAAAGAACTAATAATAGAACATACGAGATAAATATTTTTATTTAAATTTAATAATAAGAATATTTCCCTTTTTATATTAATTTATATTATTTTCTGCTCAGCATTAAAAGAAAAGGATAAAAGTATAAAAGGAATAGAAAGTATAGAAAGCGTAGAATATGGATATGTGTAGTAAATGATGCGATAAAAGGTAGGCAGCTGCTACAATTCACGTTCATGATATGCCTTTATTTGGATACTAAACCTTTCCATCTTTACAGATATATCCTTTTTTTGGTACTTTCATAACCAAGCTTTGGGGTTCCCAGATTTTCTTAAAACTACCACTCCAATAAAAGCATACACACACACACAAAAAATATATACCACCACCAGAGGTTTTTCTTTCTTATTGTTCTTGTGTAAGCATATATTTCAAAAAGGGATTTACATGGCTGAGTAAAAAGTTTTGCCTTTTATAGACAGCCCATTAATTGCGATAGATTCTGGTCAAAATTAAATCACAGATTTAAAAAATTGTGCTTTCTAAAGTTTCGAAAAAAAAAGCAATATTAATCAAATATAGCTTAAACAATTGATCAAAAAGTGCAATAGTGTTTTACTGCTATACATACCTCAAAAGCAAGCATACATAGACTTGTTTCCTTCCTAAAAAACGATATTCTAAATGTAAGCATACGTAAGAATCAGCACAAAAAAAAACATAACACTTATTTTGTACTAAAAGATCGCTGCATTTGCCAAATTTCAACAGAATTATTACTTTCTATGGCTCAATGGAGTATCTAAATCTTCTTATGGATTGGTTTGTCTTGAACAGCCATTCTATTTGCCTTGCTCAAAAAGAGGGGTTTGAGTATTATTGAACCTTTTTTTTTCTTCCCTTGTTTCGAGTAGAAAAATCCAATTCATAAAATTACATAACCAAAGAACATCTAAGCCAATAATATTGCTTAGAGATTACTTAACTACCATACTTGGTATAAAAAACCTTTGGTGGTGCTCTCTCCCTCTCTCTGTGTGTGTGTTTATGAACCTTGGATTTCTAGGTACAGATTTGCCTCATAAAATACAATAAAGAATAAAAAGAGGAAGCCTTATAAATAGTTTTACTATTCTTATTATTGGGATTGAGATTACTCTGCTTTAATTGCGCGCATGTGTATGTAAGTGAATTGGTTACGGTAAGGATATATAGAGATATAAAGAGGATACAATATAGAAGTTGAGAGAGAGAGAGAAACACAAGGGAAATTATATCAATTTGGTTCTTTTTTAAAAACGATACCACATTCTAATATGAGGTGTTCCATCCTCCAAGAAACCTGCTTCATCACAAGCATCAACCGAGAACCCAGCCTTTTCGTAGAAACCGCGCTTGTCCTGTTGACCATGCAATACAATTGCCCTATCGCCCTTTGCGCGAGCCACTTCTACAAAATGCTGGACTAGTCTTAAGCCAACCTTCAACCCACGGGCGTCTGAATGGACAGCTAACCGACCCAGTTTGGCAACAAAGTCTCCATAGGCAATGTATCTGAGAGTTCCAACAGGTACTCGAACGGTTGTTCCGTCGTCTTTAGTGGCTAGACATGTTGCAAGATAGTGGTCACAAGTAGCATCATATTCACTAGAAAGAGAAAGAGAAAATAATGATAGTATCATCATAATTATATAGACAGACTTTAATAGGTGGCCATCATCGTATTATATATATATATATATTGAATAGTACTTGGACACTTTCTTACTCGTTGGTTTCTGACTCCAAAGTATATTTTTGCTCGTCAACAAATACTCGAACTCGAATATCAATACACTTTTGTTTGTCTTCAGCAGTTATGGCCTGCTTAATCTCGAGATCGCTGTACTTTGACATGGTGAATGAAGTATGAACAAAATAAATAAATAAATAAAATTGAAAAATTATAGGCTGTATATTTATAGGAAAGCTCAGCCAATCATCCTAGAATCCGATTTTTCGGTTGCCCTTAATATAGGATTTCTTTTTATCAGAAATAAAGATAAAAAAAGGTGGAATTTTACTGACATTTTCTCTCACTAATACATATATATACATTTATATATCTAATACTTACCTTGTAACAAAGCTTGCTATTGATGTTATTATTAATAAACCTTAGTAGTCAAACGAATAAAACATTACTAATACCGTATGAAAGGAATCATCTAGATTGTCATTATGGTACAAGGTAGTATAAGTCAAAGTCATTTGATTTTGTCATTGTGATTAAGAATGAGTAAATGAAAATGAAATTGAAAATGAAAACTTAATATATTTTAACTAATATTAATATTAATATAATACTAATTATTAAGGGTATCTTCTTCAGTGAGGTTCTATGAACTTGTTTCAGTATTATTTATAATCTACAATCTATACCTGTACCTTTTCTCTCTCTTCGAGTCCTAGTAATATTGAAGTCAGTAAGTATATGAAGAGAAAGGACGATTTAATCGGTGCCAAGTGCATCTTTATTACTGTCTCTGATATCAGTACATACAACACTAGATTTTTAATATTTGTTTCCTATCTATCAAGTTCTGACAAGGTTTTTTTAAGCATATATATATATATATATATATATAATATAATTTGAGCTATCGTCCTTTTGTATGAGCTAGCTTTACAACTTCTTTGACCAGTATAGACCCAATTTCCTATCCATATAGGTAGCCGACAGAAAAAAACAGGTGACTCAGTATGCCACTAGTTCTACCATAGGCAATGTATCCAACAATATCCACAAGTACGCTAGCTGTTATTTTATTGTCTTTGATGGTTAATAATGATACATAGTCATAATCGTTGATATTTTTGTATTCGCTATTAAAGAGAGTAATACATATAATACACACATACCATTGTATTGTATTGTGTTTGTTAATTTAAACATTAGCCTACTCTTTGGTTTTTGATTTCATTGAATATTTGTCTTCATCAACAAATAATTGTGCTCAAAGCTCGCCAAACTTTTTATTGTCTTTAGCAGCTGTGACTTTACATGATGGACAAAAAATGATTAATAAAATATGCAGTATATAAATTTATATTTATAACAAAGCTTGACTAATCACACTCAAATACAATCTTCCTGTTCGTTTTTGATGCTACTTGGCTAAAGAAAATAGCAAGTATTATCAGAAAAAAGTAGTGCTATTATGAAACAAAATGAGTAAAGTAATTGCTTTTGGGAGCATAAAATCCAACTTTGCAAAGAAACACTCTAATAAAAGCTTATCCGGTAAGGTTATTATACCCAAGTTAACAATTGAATAAAAATGATACCCAAGAGCTTATATATATATATATGAATATCTATAACAAAGGAGCATTTATATGTAATAAATCCCGTGCGTTTATTATCGTGTGAGTGTCTATGGCTCGATTTGTGATATATATATATATCAACATTTTTTTTTTCAAAATGCGATAACATATCCTTAATAGCCAAGATACATTTGGTAGTAAAAGAGGGATGCTTTATAGATAAAGAAAAAGCTGTACGTCTTATAAAGGGACTATAATACAGTATTCGACTTTTCAAGTTTGTTGTGCACTTATTTAAACTTTACTTTTAGAGGGTATAAGCCTAATGCAAATAATGTATTATAAAACAGAACAACAGCAAAAATTAAATTTAAATAGTATACATTTTTTTCCTTTTCTTTCTTATTCTATTAATTGAAACCAATTATATTCAAACTAGAGCAAAGACATATCCCAAATTTTCCGGAAGTAACTCTGCAAAATAAAATTGGCTGTAAAGCTATGAAGAGTTCTAGTTCTTCCAAAGGCATCATTATTCATATTAGTTTTTTTTGGAAACCATCTTTCTTTTAGTATTTTGATAGAAATATTCTGTTTGAAAAAGTATAATTCTTTCTGACAAGAGAATATTTAGCGAGTACCAGCTATGTATGGACTTAGCTTAGTGGTAAAGCTTTATTATGGGTTATTTGCAAATTAAAATTGTAATATAAAGTAAATAAATAAATTAAAAAAAAATGAAGGAAGCACCAGTAATATGGGTACAAGTTCAGTTGCTGGACCGAGAAAACCAAAATTTGAAGTTTGAAACGTTGCATATTTTATACACGAGTTGACTCTCTTCGTCAAGCTGAGATGGATCCAGATCAAGTTGAATGCCATGTTCCTCTTCATCCTTTTCGTCAAGATCACAAAATGAGATCTCAGAGTCCTGGAGAGAACAATCGCCAGAATTGATATCCATTGAGCTGTCGTTTGAAGTTTTGAGTCTTGATGTAGGAACGTCAATTGACTCTAATAAGATTATGTTAGAAACCTAGTTTTTATTCTTGTATTCAATTAAATTATATCTTACCTTGAGAGAATGATCTTTGTCTCTTGTTAGGAACACAAGAAGTAGAGTTGGATTTTGAAGAGGTTTGGGAAAACATTATAAATAACAATTAGGATAAAGAGAAATAAAATGCAATCCGCCTACTTTTTGACAGCTTTTATAGACTTTTTAGGTGGTGACTGTGAGAGGTCACTAAAAGATAAAATATAATCTTTGCATAAAAAGTGTCATGTTTCGGTGATTATGAGCACATTAAAGAAGCTTCGCCAGATAAAGATTGCAAAAACAACCAGCCTATTTTTTTTTTAAAAAAAAGATGCGCTTATTTTTCTCTTCAAAAAATAAAATCACATCATAATCATTGGTATAGCTGCATGAAATAACAGTCATTCAATGTATGATATATGTGAATTATATTAAGTACCATAGCACTGCAAAGTTGGAACATCATGTTTTTTGTTAAAATAATGTACCTGGCCTTATCAATCACAATATTTCTTTGTTAAAAAATGCAATACTCAAACCGAGGTTTATGAATTGAAGCAGCAGAGATTTCCGGATATAAATGTATACATATAGATTCATTATAGCAGAACTAAGATCAAAAGTAAATGAGATTAATCCGCGCAACACTATTGCTTTTCTCTAGAAAAGCTTTGGGTGCTTTAGTAAATAATTATGGTATTCTTAATCGTAACCAATGTGAGCTCTTGGTCTCAGCCCTTTCTTTTCTAAGTCACTCGTTGTATGCAAAATAATGACAAGGGTCTGTTAATCCAATTGAATGTCATTAGCAGGTACACCAGATCCCATACAGAGTGGTAGAAGAAATCCAATTCTATCAAATGTTTGAGTATACCAAAATATAATAATAATTAGTTTTTGGACCCAATTGTTCACATTTAGCGGGGAAATCAAATCAAATCAGAGTTACTGGATAATTTTTAAAACTAATGTGTTTAAAAGACCAAAGCACAGAATGAACAGAATATGGTATAATTATACATAATAGAAAATAATAGACACCATACTGGTATTAGTTTTTATTGATGGTAGCTATAATATAAGCCAAAGCATATTTCATTTGAAAGGCCATTATACAGAATATATATATCCACTTTAATTATATTTTGTCATTGAGAGATTGGATATTGAATATATGTTTTTGCTCGCTACAATTATTTGTTCTCTCTCTCTTGAAAGGTGAGCCTTGTTCTAGTATATACGTAAAAACATTTGCTTATGGAATATCCAAAAAAAAAAACACACACACACACATTAGAGGATATAGGTAAAATCCTAACAGTCGGATATTTTGTATTAAGAGTAATAAAAGCAATTGGTTAACAGAGAATACTTAAGCAAAAGATAAGATGCTCAAAATTAGAAATATTTTATTAAAAAGTATGAGTGAATCTGAATTGAAACGAGAAGTAATAGATGGGGTGCGATAATATGAATACACATTAAAATGTTGCTTGAAAGATATATAAAGATAAATTAAAAGGTTGAAATATTGCACATTTCATAGACAAATTGACTTTCCACATCAAGTTGAGATGGATCCAGAAGAATATCAATATCATCATCATCTTCATCAGTCTCTTCACCAAGATTACACAATGCGATATGAAACTCGCCAAGAGAACGATTGCCAGAGTCGATATCCATAAAACAGTCATTAGAAGATTTGGAGCTTTCTGTAGAGATATTAATCGACTCTAATAAAATAAAGGTATATTAGAAAACTAGGTTTTATTTATATATCCAATTCAATTGAAATTTACCTTGAGAGTACGATCTTTGTCTTTTAGCAGGAACAGAGGAAGTGGAGTTGAATTTTGAAGAGGTTTGGGCAAACATGATGAATAAAAGGTAGCAGAAAGAGATATAAAATCTCATGCGCCTATTTTTTGACAGCTTTTATAGAATTTTCGGATGGTGACTGTGAGAGGTAACTAAAAGACAAGATGTAATACTTGCGTAAAAGTCTCATCTTTCAGTGATTACAATCACAACAAAAAGACTCTTCGTCATATAAAGATTGTAAAAACAACCAATTCTTTTTTTTTCTATTTAGTAAATAAATTTATCTCAAGTCCACTGGCATATCTGCATAAGCAAACGGTCATTTAATATATCATATATTTAATAATATCAAGTGCGAGCACACTGAACAATTGGGCTAACATCCTTTCAGCTAGAATAATGTGCTTGATCTCACCAATGCCAGCGTTTTTCTGTTGGAAAATACAGCTTCCAAAACCAGGTTTATGAATAGAGACAGTACAAGCTACTAGCATTTGTATGTATTTATTTAGGGTGAAGTTATTAGAAGACAAAGATAAAAAGTTTATGGGATTGTATAATACAAGAGCTTTTTTTTCCAAATAAAAAGACTTGGGTCTTTAGTAAATAACGATGATGTTATTGAGCATAACCAATATAAGCTCTATGTCTCAGCCCTTTCTTCCGTAATTCACTCGTCGTATGCATGGTAATTACAAGGGTTTATTAATCCAATTGAGCGTCACTAATAGGTAAGCTAACTATTATATAGAGTGATAGAAGGAACCTAATTCTATCAAATTTTTTAGTACACCAAAAAAAAACATTAGTTTTTGGATCCAATTGCTCACCATCAGCGGGAAAAACAAAATAAAAGTAGAGCCACAAGCCAGCTTTTATAACGCATATGCTTAAAAGATCAAAATGCAAAAAATAAACAGAAACTAATAGAATAGACAGTATACTAGTATTGTTCCTTGTCGGTAGTAGGTACAACCTAAACCACAATAAATTTTATTTCAAAGGCTATTATAAATAATAGCCAAGTAATCTTATGTACTGGAGCTCTATATTTTTATTGAGGCTTTGCATTTGGAATATATGTTTTTGCTCTCTAGAATTAATTATTCTCTGTCTTTAAAGGTGAGCCTTATTTGGTGTATATTTAAGAGAGGCTGCTTAGGAAATACAAGAAAGTAGAGGGTATAAATAAGATCCCAACAATTGAATGCTTTATATTGAGAGTAATAAATACAGATGCTTAGTAGAAATCTTTTGAAGAAAAGATGCGCTGACTAAAGTCAGATATACTTTATTAAGAAGCGTGTATGGATTTGAATTAAAGTAAAGAGTAATGAATAATATACAATAGTATGAATATAAATTAAACTTTCGTTTGAAAGATAAACGGATATATGAATAGATAAAGAGAGAGAAAGTGAGGGAACAAAATCAAATGATTGAAATCTGCAGCATCTCATATACAAATTGTTCCTCTATATTAAGCTGAGAAGGATCCAAAAGGATCTCAATATCATCATCCTGATAATCACGATTGTCAAATTCGAGTTCAAGCTCGTCAAGGGAACAATACCCAGAATCGGTTTCCTCGAAGTTATCGTTTGAAAGGGCATGATCTCCTTCAAAACTAGTAATAAAATCTAATGAAATACAAGTATGTTAGAAAACTAAGTTTCAGTTATTCAATTCAATTCAATTTTACCTTGAAGGAAAGCTCTTTGCATTATAGCAGAGGAAGAGGCAGAGGCAAAAGCAGAAGCAGAAGAAGTAGAGTTGGTAATTGAAGAAATTTGACCGAACATTATGAATATATAACTGGCAGAAAGAGAAATAAAATGCAACCAACATACTTTCTGACAGCTTTTATAGACTTTTTAGGTGTTGACTGTGAGAGGTCATTAAAAGATAGGATATAATCTTAGCATAAAAAGTGTCATGTTTCGGTGATTATAAGCACATTAAAGAAGTTTCACCAGATAAAGATTGTAAAAACAACCAACTTTGTATATATATATACGTATGCTCTTTTTAATGCGTTAATCTGTCTTACATCATTATACAGTAATATAAATACATCAAATGCCTCTCATATGGTAGTATAATATTTGGCTGAACAGGAAAACTATATATACTATTTGGTATCTACAGCTTTACGTCTGTATCTAATGAGAGTGATTTAACACATACCCCAGCAAACACAATAATTACAAATTATTATATAGTCATTGCGTGCGTGTATTTGTATGTGCTCGTGTCTATATATCTACATGGGTTGATTGTAGTGTACTTATATATTAGAAAGTAAAATAGTCTTTTTGAGCGATTCATGCTTCAAGAAAGCACCATATTTTGATATGTGATGTTATTCTTTTATAAGATCCATGCTTAGTTTGCTGACTATGTGATAGGACTGAAATATCATCATTTTCACAGATCACTTCAACACTCGTCTGAATTGTCTTGGGGTTGATATTTAAACCGTGAAATCTTGATAGAATAGATAGTCAAACAAATCTAATAGCCTACTTTTGACAGTAAATGTATCGGGAATCTTCAACAAGTACTCGAATATATGTTCTACTATTTTTAGCAATTGACTATGATTCAAGAGAATGATCTCTGTTATTTTTGTGATCGCTATTAAAGAGAGTAATACATATAATACGCCTTTACCATTGTAATGTGTTTGTTAATGTAGGTATTATCTTATTTTTGATTTATATATCTATTGAATATTTATGATTATCTACCAATACTAGAGCACGAAACTGACCACACCTTTGTTTACCTTCAAGGGCTGTAGCCGTCTAATGTCGAGGTCAGTGTACTTTGAAATGGTAGGTAAAAACTAAAATTAAGGAGGAGAAAGACGAAGGGCTAAACGTATAAAAAATAAAATAAACAAAATAAAAAAAAGGTACGCAAAAAGTACACGGTATATAACCACAGTAAAAAACAAGTTTCGACCTCTGAGCCCAGAAAGATATGAAAAAAAATACAAGACATATAATCAACATGCAACTGCTCGTCAATAAAAATAGCGGTAGCCTTCAAACTTTGAATACAAGTTAATTTACACGTTTATTTACATAAAAAAATAAATGAAAGATCAATATTTGGGCCACTATTGACATTAATTACCGAATATGGCATCGGTATTCTATACGTTCTGTCAAAGTCGATGCAAGTTTGACATTTATTGTTTGCCCTTTTCTTTGCATTACAGCCTTCAAATTAGAAAATTTGCTGATATTGACCTTCTTATGACTCATACGTCTCTTGAGAACTTACCAGGGCTGTCCAATGGGGTTGAGATCCAGTATTTGAGCTGGCAAGTAGTCAAAGGTCCCAATCTGATTGCTATATTTCTATGATCTCTAATAAGAGCTTGTATGAAAGCTGAGGTTGTTTTCTTGGAACACAAAGTGTCTGTTTTGTTTATGTAAAGTTTGTTTTAAGTCAAGGGCAGAAATCTCTGAAACAAAGTGCTTGCATATTGCTCTTGTTTTATATTGCCTTCTGGAATACCAATGGTTCAAAACTACAAGCCCAGAAACAGCTCCAGATTATCACACTGACCTTTTTTCTTACTTGCCGGTACTTAAGGCTAAGATTGAATTCTACATATCTCTCATTAACTTTTCTTTATAGCTCGATGCGTCTATTTTTACCCTCCACTGTGAATCTATTTTCATAAAATCAAGGAAAAAGAAGAAGGAAGGTAAAGACAAAGATATAAATTTAAATACAATATAAAAGACAAATGAGAGATATTTTGTTGCTCAAAACAAGCATATTTGTATATAGAATTTATTATAAGGTAAATACAAATAAAATGAATAAAATATAAGATATTCAAAGCTATACTAGTCCAGTCCAGTCCAGTCCAGTCTAGTCCAGTTGATATAAGGAAAGAATAAGAAAATAATTATAATACAATTTTTTTTGTGTTTTTTTTTTGTTTTTTTTTATGACTTCACTTGGTTTGGAAGTATAGGTTGTAAAGGGATTTCTTGCTTTGTTCAAATCCAGATCCGGATTCCAATGTATAATTCTTGCTGTCGCGTTTAACCAGATTTTTTACTTGATTTGACTTGAGAAGCGACTCCGTTAGAGAGCACCTTTGATTTGATTTGAAATGATTTGGCTTGAGAGACACCTTTGTTAGAAAACACCTTTGATTTGGTTAGATTTGGCTTGAATGGCGACTCCGTTAGAGAACACCTTTGATTTGATTTGAGATGATTTGGCTTGAGAGGTGACTCCGTTAGAGAACACCATGGATTTGATTTGAGATGATTTGGCTTGAGAGGCGACTTCGTTGGAGAGCACCTTTGATTTGAGTGGAAACCAGATTCTTTAAAAGACAGTTGTATGGATTTGATAGAGAAGACCTTATTTTGAACGTGACAATAGCTGTGCTTTGAAGATGAAACCAGAGTTTTGGCTTTGGCTTTGGGTAAGATGATCTCCTTTTTCTTGATTCGGAACTTGGGTTGAAACCCTTCTTGGAAATGAACTTGACATTGAAATTTGGAGGGCATGACCCGGATTTTTGATTTGGATAAAAATTGAGAACGGACTTTTTCGTGATTGTGTATGTGCTTGTGCTAGAACATGGGCTAGAACATGGGCCTGGACTTGGACTTGAACCTTGACTTGGACCTTGGCTTGAGAAATGACTTGAGAAATGACTTGAGAAATGACTTGATAAATGACTTGAGCATTGACTTGAAACTTGACTTGGAACTTGACTTGACCATTTGAGTGATTTTGGTATTGTACTTGAGATTTGACTTGAGATTTGACTTGATATTCAGAGATAATTCTTCATTTTTTTGTTTTATTTTTTTATTTTTTTATTTTTTTATTTTTTATTTTTTTTTGTTTTTTTTGTTTTTTTTTGTTATACATATTTCAGATTTTTACATGCTTTTTTACATGCGTTTTGTATGTGTGTTTATGTATGTATATATGTGTGTGTAATTTTTTTTTGTCTTTTTTGTTTTTCTTTTTTTTTCTTTTTTTTTTCTTTTTTTTTCTTTTTTTTTTCTTTTTTTATGACGGTGGGTTTACTTTGGTTTTTTGTTTTTGACCTTGACCTTAAACGTGCGTCTTGATTTTGATTTTTGACCTTGACTTTAACCGTGGATTTTGATTTTGATTTTTGATCTTGACTTTGACTCTGCGTCTCGATTTTGATTTTGATTTTTGATCTTGACTTTGACTCTGCGTCTCGATTTTGATTTTTGACCTTGACCTTGACTATGCGTCTTGATTTTGATTTTTGACCTTGACTTTGACCTTGGGCCTGTGTTGGAAGCCAAATGGGCTTTCGATCTGGCGAACATAAGTCGCGTAATAGCGGGAAATTTTGCGGCAGAAACGGAACCGTTTTGTCTCCCACCAAAAGTAATTTTATTGTCGGTATAAGCAACAGGAAGCAACAGGCCCGCCAGTGGGATAAGGGGCTCCTACCAGTGAGATAAATGGACCACCCAGTGGAAGTGATAAACTCTCCGGCAACAAAAGGAACTTGGGTGATTGGCAACCGTAAAGAAAGTTCCACTGGCAAGAGGTAATAGGTCCACTGGTAGGAGGAAAGGGCCTACCAGTGGGAAGCAACAAACCCACTGGCAGAAAAGTCCCACTGGCGGAAGCAACAGACTAGAAAAAAAAGCAACAAGCAACAGTACCTTTATAATAATATGGGCTCCGGCAGAAATAACAGATAATTTGAACCAACAAGCAACAGGACCCTACTAACAACTAACCCTAGCCACGCCCACCTTCAGAGACAATAGAAAGAGACCAGTAATACAAGGGGACACCGACAGCGGGCTCATGCGCTACACGCGCGCTTGTGGACTTGCTCGATAGACCATTTTCGACCCGTGGCTATTCCATCGGACGCTCTTGACGGTAAAGAAAAAAAAAGAGTAGCCAAGCGCACCAGTCCAAAATCGGCTCAACAAGTTTAACAAAATAATATTGCTAAGGCTTTATGAACTTCTTTTGAACTTTTACGATTGGCTACTCACAATGTCATTTTGTGTGAGTATTCAAATATGTATTTTATATAGCGTATAAACACATATACTTATCTTATAATGTTCGAACTTGGCCTTCAAGAAGCTCATGGTTATCGGAAGACCTTCTTGGCTTCTGTGTACAAACGATGACCAACCGGAGACAGACCAATGTATTACCAGAAACCTTCCGTTGTCCCATCCAGTAGGCGCGGCTAGTATAAAGAAAAGAAAGGAAGGAAGCATGGATCTCTGAAAGCTGCCCTATATTTATAGACATCAAAACCGGAGGAATTCAGGTGCTGCTCTTAATTTAGTTCAATAAAATCCACTAAAGGTATGCATTATTAGTATGTTATAGAGAGAGTAGGTGAATTTTTCATTATTGTATATTAAGATCAACACATATTTTAGTTACACTTCAATCATTTGTTCTTGGTAAAGAATATAATCCATAGCTGTATACATGCATTTTTTAAAAAAAGAAAAAAAAAGAAAGCAAATCGGGGGAATTGTTACTAGACATGAATTCTTCGGTGCATTATAAAAAATTGTACCCCTAAGAAGCTGTATGAATTAAAATCCTATGTTATTTTACTCTGTTTGATTCATATTACTATTATTACTATTGAATATATGAAATCGTTACTTAGCTCTTTTTTTTGCTGGTTAGTATCTGCTGTATGCTAGTATAGTGGATAAAGGAAAGGGAAATGTAGATTCAGTAATGAGGCAATGTTACTAGCTAATACGTATTCTCCAATCGCACATATTCTCATATTTGAGT
Source organism: Phycomyces blakesleeanus NRRL 1555(-) (assembly GCF_001638985.1). Taxonomy (NCBI): domain Eukaryota; kingdom Fungi; phylum Mucoromycota; class Mucoromycetes; order Mucorales; family Phycomycetaceae; genus Phycomyces; species Phycomyces blakesleeanus. The sequence continues at coordinate 390,146 of NW_017265149.1, forward strand.
GACTCTGAGAATTTATAGCTAGCTTAATACACAGCTTGTATATTCGTACGAGATACCAGATATGAACCTATTTAATTCGCTTGATAAAAAAGAAACGAGCAATAATTTAAAAGATAGTACTGATGTTACTTTCCTATCCTCAAGCTGGTACACATACTCTTACTTTTTGCACTATTATGTTATAATACCTTTTAAACGTATCTATTGTTTAATAAGGACAATCTTTAATAAGAACGAGGAAAATTTCAAAAGCAATATAACGTACATTATAGAGAGAATGTAGATAAGCAAAATTAATCTACACTAGGAAAATAAGCAAGTCAAAATTTGGGCATGTATGTTTTTATGTATTACAACTTTCATAAATATAACGTTTTTTCTTTCTTTTCTTTTCTTTCAGTAAATAGTGAATCACTTATAGAGCTAATTAAGAAAAAAAACATTATAACAAGAGGTATTCGGTACAGGGTATAAAATTTCACGATAGAAAAAAAATAATGTAAAACTATGGGAAATGAGCAGCGGTTTTGATGACGATTTTGAAATATACCTAAGATTCTTTTCAAAATCGCCATATAAAAGCAACTTATTTCCCATGGTATAGTTGTTTGAGCTGATAATTATTAAAAGAAGGTATTTGAATATTTTTACGAGCCATGAGTTTGCAGATCGATCAGACCTAAAGATATATTTGATGATCATATCATTTGAACGAGAGTTGATGAAATCCTTGATAAAAATATCTTCAAACTTAAAGAGTGCTTTCTGCTGCTATTCTCAACTCGACTCTTCTATATGTACATATATATACTAAGCACTTAAAGCCTCTTTATCTTACTAGACTTTTTTTATATGCTTTATATTTTCGAGATTAACGTACTGTAGGCAATAGAAAATGAAATTTATTCTTGTAATAAAAATATTCATATTTATACTTCAAATCTCGCGAGATTATTTGATCTGCCATAATTTTATTGGTCATTCTTTTCTTGTATTGTTTCAATTTCTTTTAAAGAAAAAAGGAAAATAAAAGATAAATATATACTTCCTAATAAAAATGTATATTATATACATAGTATAGCACCATCATTCAAAAGCTGCTTGTTTTATATTAGTACAGAACATTTTTATATGTCTGTTTTCTTAAAAGAAAACAGAAGTTGTCATGTATCTATAAGCAAAACCTTCTGTGATTTGATAGCTAAAGCTTATAATATATATACTTATATATAGCATACACAATATTATTATGACCACATTTATAGCTTATGAAATAGAATTTCAAAGATAAATGTTTAATTATAATGTGTCTTTTGCGAATACAAATTTAAGCAGATACACAAGTAAATTTTATTTTATGTATGCACAAAAAACAAACAGCTTTCTTTTGCTTATTTCTGATGATTTCCCACACCTCAAGTTTCTGATAAATATTTGTATAATAGAACAAAATAAAGGTAGTGTAAAATATTACTTCATATCCTATGTAATATTACTAAAGTTTGGTCATTAAGACATTTATCGCATTTTGGGGTTTTTATTTAAAAAAGTAACTTACGCTTCTATCATACAATTATATTACAACCAAAAGAACAATAGTATATAGTATAGCTGTAGTACTATTTTGATATTAAATAATATGTAAATATTCCATACTTTATGTCTTGTGAAGCAGGTGAACATCTAAAGTCAATAACTTGTTTTGGATGAAAGTCATAAAATATGTATAATATATTGGTGTGTTTTAACTTGCAAAGTAGATATGCCACTATCAAGTCAAATTTTACTGCAGTTCTATCTAATATTTAATTATATATATAATAAAAGAAGAATAACTCTATAATAGCTCATTATAAATAGAAGGGATACTCTATTCGAGCTTATATCTAAAGAAGTGACCTGATAACTGCAAAAATAAGAGAATTTTAAAGCATTTACAGCAGTTACATGTCTCATTTACATTTAATTAATATATGAAATCCAAAAAAAATAGAAGGCCATATTTCAGATACATAATAGAAAAGTATTTAAGCAATTGCACTGCCTAAAAGTGTCTTTTTTTTTACCGGTAATTCTATTAGTCTTCTTCGATAAAATTTCTTTATTAAAAAACAGTTAAAGTGTAAAAGTAATTGATCTATGTTTTTTTTATTTACATGCGTTTATGTGGGGCGGGTCGTAAAGTGACTATTTGCTTTATAAAATATTCTTGGAAATGTACTTTATAAAGCTATTTTTTTGAGCTATATGTATTAAGTACATGTATCCTGTGTAAAACTGGAGCTAAATGTAATCGCTTGGGATAGTTCAAGTGTATAGTAGGCATATGTCTGGTATGTAACAGTTCTAGAGATTATTAACTTGTAAGGTTGATTAGCAAAAGGGAACCAGAGTTTAGTTGTTAAGCCTGTTCTTCACTCAATTGTAATGTGTATACCATACCTACTTCTTACCAAAGTTAATACAATTTTGACGTTTATTCTTTGCTACTATCATTGTATAACAGATTTCAAATGATCACTTTTGTTGATGATGACCCTCTCACCACTCATATGTCTTTTGAAAGCCCACCAGAAGTGCTCATGTCTGTCTTTCTGCTACCTCAAATAAGAGCTGGTATAACAGCTGACATTCTCTACTTAGAACATGAAATGTTTGATTTATTTCCATAAAATATCTTGAGTCAAAGGAGGAAAGTTTTGATACAACATTTTCACCTATTGATATTTGTTTATGCTGCCATCTAGAGGCATAAAAGATCTAAAGCTACTGGCCTAGAAACAAATTCAATTCATCACATTGCGCTTCCCATCCACTTACTTGCCTTAATTATATTCCTTTTGTTAGGCCTTGCGCAAGCTCTTTTAATAGCTTTGACTATTACATCATTACCTTCCACTGTGAACCTTGATTCATCCGATCATACTACATCTTTCCACTGGTCAAAGGTCCAATTGACAAGCTCAGGAGCCCATTCAAAACGTATTTTCTTGTAGCTTTCTGTTAAGGCTGGCTTATGGGATGTGATATATGATCCAAAGCCCAAACATTTGAGACAGACAATTGCTGCTGCTGCTGCTGCTGTTGTTGTTGTTGCTGTTTTTTTACAGACAAGTATTTTCCTTTTCTTTAAAGAGCCTCTCAGTTTAGAATATGAGGCAAGTATGTCCTTCCAAATTACTTGAAAAAAAATATATTTCTGTCCTCTCATGAATCTTTTTAGGTCTTTTGAACCCCTTTTCCATGCTCTGTAAATCTCGTTTAATTCACTCTCTTAATGATGTACTGGACATTGGACAGGCTCATGTCAACAGCCGATGAAATCTGAATTACTTTGACATCTGCTTAATGCATGTACACAATGCATTCGTATTAGTAGGAATCATATTTCTCAAAAGAAACGTGTGTGTTTTCTGATGATGTGTCTTGCATGTTGGATTAGATTATTAAAATGGGGAGAAAACAATGATCTTGCTTTTATTTTTTGCGGGTGTCAAAACACTAGATTGTGAGTCTTTAATCTTTTGACAGAGTAATTAAAAACTAGAGTTGACTTTAATAGATAGATTTCAAAAACGCGTATAATAATATTATATACTATTTCACTTCATTTGTTTAAATAAAGTATATGTAACTTTGATTTTATTAAGGTCTTTTATATATTGATAAAAAAAAATTAAAAAAAAACAATTAAAGTCGGTGAACGCTCAAGCCTAGAGCTTTGCTGAGCTGGTTCAAGGTGGTACCTTGGCTTTACTTTAAATATTCAAAAAAGTTAAGATTAATATATTGTGAATGAATGTTTTTATTTATTTATTACATACCTGCTATAAATAAAAATATTGCTTATCTTGAGGTATGGTCAGCTCAAGATTCTCTCGCAAAAACGAGAGAGACTCGGTTGGAGATTATTATCACCTTAATAAGCCGCTAGGCAGATAGAGCCACTGGCTAGCACACAAAAGTGTAAGGTGTGTTCGCCACTACGTCCCACCAAGCGTTTAAGTCAGAAAACCCTCAGAGTTTCCCACGTTTTGTATAAGAGAAAAAAAGCAGCATCCGCCATCGACATTACAATCAGATTATGCAACAGGACCTCTTCCCAACCGAGGTTGAGAAATTAAGGCCGCTTACAAATGCCACGTCATGCGCAGAAGACTTGAGATGACTACAATCTAACATCGAACACGCATGGCAGAAAACCCTCAGATCCCTACAAAATACGCGAGGCATAGACTGACAAGCTCTATACCGCATCGATAATTAAGCATAATTACCGGGACCACAGCTTATTATTGACTTGCATCTTTGTACAAGATAGAATGATAATATCTGATTTTACTGTATCAATTAAAATGGAGAAGATACAAACCGCGAGTAAAGAAGAAAATTAAAAAATCCCATTCACTCCCCCGTTTTAAAAGAAAATTTTTTTTCTTCAAAGCCATCTGGGCGTAAAAGTAAAAGTCACGGCGCATAAAATAAACATCGGGTTCTGAACAAAAAATGCGCCCATATTCTTTTATCAGCATGTGATAGATAAGCCTCACAAAGGATTTGTTTATTTATGAGTGAGAGCTATTGATTGATATATGTGTAAATATAGATAATACCTTATACAGAACATAGAAATTTTTACTAGAACTACATTAAAACAAAATGGATATATATTTATTAAATTGTGTAGCTTTTTGTACTTTCAGTGTGGAATCCAAATAATTGATTTATCTAGCAACTCCTTTTAAAACAGTTCTACTACCCGAATATTTATAAAAATAAATTAAAAAAGAAAGAAAGAATTAAAAGGTACTTTCAATCGCATTATTACAAGTAAGCCAATCAATATAATTGGTTTGGACAGACTAGAAAATTCAAAAAAAAAAATCAAATACATATTAGACAAAGTTAAGTGCTCATAATACTTTTTTGTTCGTTCGTTCGTTCGTTCGTTCGTGGAAGCTGTGTGGCAAGTTCAGATTTATTGAGATTATCTGGGTGTGTAGGAAAAAAAGAGAAAATTAAATTATTTGTTTTAAAAGGGTTTGTCGGTTATATGATGCTTTTGGCTTTCGGTTTTTCGATTATTTTTCTTTGTCTTAAAATAGAGTGCGTTGTTACGTAGGCGAGGGATCTTTAGAGTTAGGCTCTACCTCAGAGCAGAGATGAGAACTAAACAAAATAAAAACGGGGTAGAATTGAAGTGGAGAGAACAGTGGTGATCCCAAATGGCTAAGGATGGTCAAGTCAAAGATAAAGGCAGCAGGAATACTTTAATAAAGCTGTTTTTATATTTGGCTTAGCGTATAAAAAGTGAAAAATACACTTTTTGCTCAAAGATTGCTATTGCTATTGCTATTGTGATCATTTTCTTTTTCAAGCACTTGAGCTTTACCATCGAAAATGCAAAGGCACCATTTAAAAGAAGAAACAAATATGACTAAATAACGTGGAATCTTTAAAATTTTTGAAATGTTCTTAATATGTAAAGAATATGAGCCGAAATCATAAGTTCTTAAGACTGTTTTAGGTATAAAAATCCTTTGTTAAAATGCTGCTAGAGATGATTCTTTAAACAATCTTAACATTCTGATCTTTAAATTTTGATCTTTAGATTTTGTGTATAGAAACTGCTGGAGTCTTCTCCAATCTTTCTTTATTTTTCTACCCAAAATAAGTAGGATTCTCGGTAAATTATTGTACCGCGCCGATTCAAAAAAGAAAGTAAAATGATACAAACTCCATCCCCCCCTCCCCTTCCCTTTTTTTTTTACCCCTTCAACTTGGCAGTCATTTTTGGTCAAACCCAAAAAAAAAGCGTGCACCATTTTTTTATCCAATTTTAATTTTTCATTTTTCTTATACTTACAATAATCATTATGGCATCGCGGCTACTGAGTTCGAGATCATTTTTATCTCTTGTCAATAAAAGACAATGGGTAAGATTTACAACAACAACAACAACAGAGAAACCTACTTTACTTTCTTAAAAATAAAAACAAATCAAGTATATAAAATATTCATTATAAATACAAAATATACTATATTCAACAAATAGACCTCTCGTGGATTGGCTACAGCAAAGAACTTGCTACCTACATTCCGTACCTCTGTACTCCCAAATGGATTCACAGTTGCCACTGAAGAGAACCCTGCTTCTCAGACTGCTACAGTTGGTGTCTGGATCGATGCTGGATCGCGTGCTGAGAATCCTCAAAACAATGGAGCTGCGCATTTCCTAGAGCACATGGCTTTTAAGGTACCGTAATTATTGGAATAACAGCAACAGCAACAGCAACAACAAGAGAAAGAGGACGAAGAAAATATTCCAGACAAACCTCTTATTTAGTTTATTATATTTACTAAACTAAATCAAATCGTGGTGTATTATACTACAGGGAACAAAAACTCGCTCTCAGCGCGACCTTGAGCTACAAATCGAAAACATGGGTGGTCATTTGAATGCATATACGTCCAGAGAACAGACAGTATACTACGCAAAAGCATTCAAATCCGATGTCCCAAAGGCAGTCGAAATCCTCTCTGACATTCTTCAGAATTCGACCCTGAAGCCAGGTGCTATCGAGCGTGAGCGTGACGTGATCCTGAGAGAACAGGAAGAGGTCGACAAGATCATGGAAGAGGTTGTCTTTGATCACCTGCACGCCACTGCATTTAGAAACGAATCTCTCGGACTGACTATCCTTGGGCCCAAAGAAAACATCGAATCGCTTTCCCAAACCGACTTGGCAAACTACATCAAGACAAACTACACCGGAGAGCGCATGATTCTTGTGGGTGCTGGTGCTGTTGATCACGACTTGCTTGTACAGCTCGCCCAATCTCACTTTGGCCAGCTTCCTACAGTTGCTAGTGCCCAGACCAGCAAAAGTGCAACAAAACAGCCCAAATTTACCGGATCCACTGTTCGGTTCTCTGACCAGAATGCAAACCTTGCTCACATCGCTGTCGCAGTAGAAGGTGCAAGCTGGACTTCACCCGACTACTACCCTTTGCTTGTCATGCAGTCTATCATTGGCTCTTGGGACCGTACAATGGGAGCCACAGGTCACTTGGAATCTGGTCTGTCTTCTGTCATGCACAAACACCAGTTGGCAAACTCATTCATGTCCTTCAACACTTCCTACAAGGACACCGGACTCTGGGGTATCTATTTAGTTTCGGAGAACAGAGACAGGTTGGATGATGTCCTTTTGGCTGTCCAGAATGAGTGGGTCCGTCTTTCTACCGCAGTCACTGTAAATGAGATCGAAAGAGCCAAGCAGCAGCTCAAGGCTGGTCTCTTGTTGGGTCTTGATGGAAGCACGCCCATCGCAGAAGACATTGGTCGTCAGCTTTTAACTGCTGGATCCCGCCAGTCACCAAAGCAGGTCGAAGAAGCCGTCTCTCGCGTTACTGCCGAGGATATTTCTAGAGTTGCAAAGGAGTATCTCCAGTACAAAAAGGCTGCTGTGATTGGAATTGGACCAGTAGATGGAATGGGTGATTACAACAAGCTCACCGGAAGAACACCCTAAACAGTGAATATATATATATATACATTCACGCACATTCTCTCTTTTATTTATCACCACCTCTCTCCCTTATACACACACAAACACACAAACACTTTTATATATGTGTACATTTTTTTTGTTGATATTATAATCATTGTCTTTATACTTTTTTCCCTTTTTTGTTTTCTCTTTTATCCTCTCCTTATCTTTTTAGAAATTACAAGGCTTATTATACAAACGATTACATAGAATTCTTCACAAGAAGTATCAATGAGAGATATCTTCTTTTTGATACCTATTTTTTCTAAAAAAAAAAACTTGAACTTTTGAGAACCGTGCCTTCAAAAGAAAAAGAAGAAAAGAACCAAGCAAACAAACAACACAAGGATTAAGATTCTGTGCCAACTGTAAAGAAAATAATTACTATTTGAGACTTTAGGCGAAAATGACGCTGAAAAAATAAATTACTTCTTGTAAACACTTTGCCTACTATTGGATACAAGGATTTGTAGCTGGGTAGCATAAATAGTCTTTATATATATAACATTTCTACCCATTTAATTTTGGCTAATACAAAAATTTATATCAAGAAAGTCGTTCTGTGTTTCGGAATGATAAGTACGCTCTTGGCAAAAAGGCGAAGTTAAAAGCAAAACAGACTAAAGAAATCTCATTTGTTTTTTTACTCTTTAATATTGTCACATATTACATCGTTTCTGTATGCTTTCGAAACCTGTAAACTTCACCTAGACTACTGGAAATGCAGTGGTTTAGAGTGATAAAAAATGCCCCCCACTTTCACAAAGACAAATGTGTGTGATGGATTAGCTGTAGTAAAAAAACAAAAACAAGTAGACGCCCACAAACAGATTTTATATAAATCAAAGTACCAGCATTTCTATCAAGTATAGTACATTATAGTACATCTACACAACTTTAACCTTCGCAATGGTTGTCTTATAGAGATACCAGCTGTGTACATGAATATTAAACAAAATATAAACAATGGCATTTTGATTTTTTGGTAAGCTGTACAATAAACCTGACCAAAGTGTTATCAAATTCTGGAGGAGTGCATAGTAGTATCCTGCGTTAGTTTATATTGTACTTCAGTCAAAGATACCAATTATTAGATATTGATTATTGCTCTATACATACATACATACATACACATATCATTAATCTCTCCTTTTTCTCTGTTTTAACACACCAACGAGTCTAACTTTGAACTGCGTTTATCAAATTTTAGCTATCATGTTCTGTGATAGAAATGGCTTAATAATGAAAGTTGTATTAGTATTCTGTCGTAGAAATAAATACAAAAAAAAACTCCCACAATATAAAGTAAGATATTTTTTATTAAACTATAAAATATATTATCTCCTAAGAAGTAAAGCAATAAATGCTGATAAGAATAAGAATAATAATGAAAAGGAGTTTTACAATAAAAAAGCTGATATATACAACAGTAAGATTTGTGGCCAATGCTTTACTTTGTGATCAGCTGTGACTGTTTCCAGAGCGCAAGCACTCAAATTCTGTTTGCGCTGTTCTTTCTTTCCAGTTCTTTATTTCTTTATATATATATTTCCAAAAAAAGAAAGACAAAAAATCCAACTGTCAACGTAACTTATAAAGAAAGCCTATTATGAATCCATCAGACACACAGGAAACTAGTATGTCCACAAATTAAAGTCTCACACAAATATCCAGCTAAACTTTGACTACAAAATTTCTGTAGAGAATGAGCCTATCAATATTACCTGGGAACCCAGTAGCTGGATTAATTCATTCTCACAATCCAAAGGAGATTCACAATCAACTCCATGGAACAGCACACCATCGACCCCAAGACTAGGCAACTCAAGCCAAAACCTCACATTATCTCTAAGCGACCTACTCAGTGGAAATATTAACAAAAACACAGAATCAACTGAAAACAAACCCAAACCTGAAACCAATACCGAAACCAGCACCAACAAGCTACATGTCAAAAATGCCCCTTCGCTCTCGGGAGATACTCTGATAGACACGGGGGATATTGATCCCACAAATAGCGCGTCCAATCAACTTGTAACCACCAAAAGGCGTGCGGCAGAGACAGGAGTCGACAAGATTACCATCAGCTTTGCTACCTTATTGGATCTGGACTATGGAGAATGCGATAAACACAATGCCATTAAAGTTGATATATCCCTGACCGATCTAATTCTTGGCGAACAAAGCAAAGTGACTCAAAAGCTGCTTGCATCCTTAGCGAGTGGCGAAACGTCTTCAAGCACACCATTTACGTACGAGACCCGACCAGATACCCAAGATGCCTACTTTGAATTAGATCCAGCTCCGAACAATACGCCTTCTTTTCTTCAGCCCTCGCTTTTAGATGAGCCCATTGTCGAGGATTTTGTAGGATTTGGAGTAGTGAAATCCATATCTCCCATAGTCTCTACCAAGAAGAATGTCTTTCTCAGCCAAGAATCTGACTCTGCCTCTAGTCATTCAAAGCTTAATCCAAAGGCATCTGAGTTTTCTTTCTCATTTGGTACCAATAAAAACAACAAGTCGTCAGAGTTTGACAGTCCAGCCAACAATAGTACATCTCAATCCGATGCAGACGAAACTTTTTGTGATCAATCCGACACGTTTTATTTTACTTCAGGATCTCCCTTGACGGCCACCGAAACAGAAATCACCTACAATATTGATTCGTCAAAGTTCAACATGGAAAATTTTACACCACTCTCAAAAATGTCCAGATCTGACACAGATCCACGCGAATCAAGCGTGGATGCATCCGAATCTGACTACGCTGGCCTGGATACCAGTACAAATACCAATGACTCTATGTGGAATCCTCGCAACCTCGCTAAAAAATCATCACTAGTCAACTCAAATACCCAGGATCTAGTTACCGAGACCCTACTGTCCGCAAACACAACAAAGTTTAATGTCAATGCCTCAGAATTTAAACTAAATACGCCATTATTTGATTTTGATATACCAAAGCACAGCAAAAACATGTCGGAACTTAATGCTATAGCCTCAGCTTTTAATGTCAATGTATCTGAATTCAAGCCTGTCAAGGAAGAATACAACATCTTCACACAATTCAAGTTCGATGCTCCAAAATTTGATATGGGTTTCCCTAAATTCAGAGTTGATGCCCCAGAGTTCAAGGTGGGTGCTCCAGAGTTCAAGGTGGGTGCTCCAGAGTTCAAGGTGGATGTCCCAGAGTTCAAGGTGGATGCTCCAGAGTTCAATCTGAATGCCCCAGAGTTCAATCTGAAGGCCCCAGAGTTCAAAGTGGATGCTTCTGAATTCAAGTTGGATGCTCCAGAATTTAAGGTTGATACCCCAGAGTTCAAAGTGACTACGCTAAAATTCAATATGGATACTCCAGAATTGAAGGTGAATGCACCAGAGCTCAAATTAGATGCACCAGAGTTCAAAATAGATACAACAGAGTTCAGTGTGGATGCGCCAGAGTTTACTATCAATACAACAGAGTTTAGTGTGGATGCGCCAGAGTTTACGATTAATACAACAGAGTTTAGTGTGGATGCGCCAGAGTTTACGATTAATGCAACAGAGTTTAGTGTGGATGCGCCAGAGTTTACGATTAATACAACAGAGCTTAATGTTGACGCGCCAAAATCTACAACCAATCCAACATTAAGCACCAACGGAGATAATATTGAATCCGACAAGGTTTCCAAAGAATTCAACGTAAATGCCTCGGAACTCAATACAAATGCACCAGAGTTTAACGTGTGTGGTTTCGGGCTCAACGTAGATATAGCTCCATTTGATCCAGTTTCAAACACGGCAGCCGATCGATTTTCTGGACCTGGAATATTCTCACCCACAGCCAAAGACCCTTATGATTTCTCACCCGAAGAATACTATGATCCTAGTTATCTTACGAACGCCCCTAAAAATGTCCAAGACACTAACGACCAAAATAACCATAATCACAACGACAATAACGAAAATTACCACCATCAAACACCTCACTCATCAATGGCAACCCCTGAATTCTCCCCTACCGCAACTTCCCATAAAACCACCTGGGATAATAAGCCTTTTGCTTGGGAAAACTAATGTCGTGTTAATTAACCAACTGTCTTGATAATAATAAAAAAAGGGAAAAAAAGTCAAATACAATAATACACACACACACTTGAAAATTATTAAAAAAAATGTCTAATGCCAAGAAAAGCCTCCCCTACTCAACTACAGTTATTTATACGTTGCAATAAAAAAGAATAGGCAACAATGTATATATATATATATATAGTAGGTATTTTCCAATAACTTACGACGCCTGCAGAAAAGATATGGTGCGATCGGAGATAACTATCTAAGTTTTTGGGTATTTTTTAAAAGTTTATAACTTTTGCAAAACTTAAGTTAATATAATTCTGAACTCTTAATTCGATAGATATGATCATTATCTATAGAATTAAGAGTTTACAATTGCTCTAACTACTCTGAATAAAAAGTCTTAGACTTTCAAAGTTGGGATGTATTGGCCTATTTACAACGGAGTTTACCCGGTTTTTACGATATTGAAACAAGTTAAATGCTAAAAAAGAATTATTAGTGAAACCCAGTCAAAAAAAAGAAAAACTCAACCACAGTTGATGAAAACATAACACCACAGCAGATTTTTTTGTGTAATCTTGTTCCTTAAAAGGATTCTTGTATACGGGGCGAATTTTGCCCATAACAGGAAATTCATTTTTTTGGGGGACTGAAAAGTGGGGGGATGGGGGGACTACTCTCGGCCAATAGATTTCGATTAAAAAATGTACTGCACAATTTCAAAAATGGTTCAAATTTTTAATTTGTTTCAAATAATTTTGGGTTGTAAAAAATTTATTTTTTATTTCGAAAAAAATTAGGCTAAAAAAAAGCTAGACTGGACCATAAAATCCACAGGCAGTAGCACACCAGTATATTCGTACCACTAGAAACACTAGTAGTATAACTGTTTGTACTTATGCCTGTAAATTACGTGATCGGTTTGCTGCAAACTACTATGTCTAGCTAATCCAAGAGACCCGGTGCCAGAAATTCCAATAAACCCAAAGAGCATAAAGATTTGAATTTCGAGAAAAGCTAAAGCAGAAGAACTAATAATTAGTAATTAAACTTAGTTATATATATTTAACAGAATTTTACCTTTGACTCTATTAAGGCATTTGCAATAAAAGGCAGCCAAATCTCTGCAAGTGAGGAGTAAATAGTTAGTCTTCTGTTGCTTTGTAAGAGGAACATGTAGTTATTACCTCTTTATTGATTTACCGAGATGATGAAAAACTAATTTATAAACTAGAATTGTATGATTAATAAACACAATGACATAAAAAACTTTGATAGCATAAATACCTTTGAGCTTACGGTCTTTAAGCAAAATTCTGCTTCTATAAATACTATAAGTATACTGGAATATCTTACAAATGGAAGCTCATGCAAATAATAAATATTTTGTGGAAAAGTAAAATGAAAAAGAAGACAAAAACACGCGATATTTTCTTAAAAGAAAAGAAGTAAAAAAAATTCTAATTGGTCCGCTGACATTAAATATCGATCTTTCCACATTTTATAAATTCAATTATTTTCGCAAAGTCATTTTCCCCCCTTTGTTTTTACAATCAATTTACTATTATGCAAAAGAATACAAGACAAGAAACATATAAAATCGTTAAGACTCGCCCCCCTAAAAGGCAAGGCGAACTTAACTTTAGCATCAATTCAGGTGTTTTTACCTGCTCTGAATGCGAAAAAGAGTTCGAAAAGCCTTGGTTACTGAAAAGGCATTCGAAGGTTCACCATATAAGTAATCAAATGGCAACCAATACTGTACTCGACGAACCCGAGCAGGCCGAATTGATAGTCGAGAACACTATTCCGGATGCTAATGCATTTGATTACTCGAGTGACGAAGATGACTCCTCCAGTATCGGGGATGAAGAAGACAACATTGTAGACGAGGAAAACGATATTGTCGATAATTTCTTTGATATTGAAATGAACAGTAATCCAGTTTTCAACGCGTTCTCTGACATGTTTTCTTCTGCTGCTGCTGCTGATGAGGTATCAATGACCGATGATGACTCTGAGATCCCGGAAGAAGTCTTTGAGACAATTGGCGCTGTAAATGACCCTACAAGCTGTTATCCTTTTCGCGATCTTCAAACCATGATCCTTTTCGCTTTTATCGATGGGGATAATGACATGATCTCCCAGCGAATGTTGAAGAAGATACTGCTTGCGATGAACTTGATCATTAAGATCCAGCAAGAAACTCCCATAGGAAGAACATTTAAGTTACCTCGTTTGGATGCTCTTTTAAATTATCAGGCAAGAAAGAAGTCCAAGATGCCTGTCTTTCCTTCACAAAGAATATCAGTACCTGGATCAAACGGGAACGCATTCGCCCACATTAACCTTCCGTCCGACCACTTGAGATTTCTTATGGCAAACCCAAAGAAATCCAAGTTGATCTCGTCCATGCCCGATCGTACCCCAAACCAATCGATCTGTTTGGAACAAGGTGAAAAGTGGAGAACCCACCATCTCTTTCAGCAGCCTATGCACACTGTAAATGGTATAGATGTCTGGTTTGGAAACATCGTTTACTTGAAGACAAACGATTGCAGCATCCGCTTTTTGGTTGAATCGTTCCACACGGCAAATAAAAACATTTTTGCGAGAGGGTATCTGGTCAGAGCGATTTCGATTGTATGCTATGGCGTTGAGGTTGCTGTTACCGATCTTAGAGTAGAGCAGATCTCTCACGTTGACACCACTCCTGTTGAAAGAGATCACTACTACAGTATCTCAAGTAGCCTTACCAGATTGAGTCCTGCTCATGACTTTCTTCTTTTTGGAGTTCATCCAATGAAGAAGCCTATGCCTCTTTCTGTTTTGCCCGGTAATGTAGATCGCGATGCAGTGTTTTACAAAGTTAGGATTGTTTCAATCATCCTTTTTACAGACGACACTTCCGGCAATCGTTCAAAGCAGTACAATCCGTTTGAAAGCTGGTTAATGAGATGCGCTGCCTTGCCTTTTAAGGATCGAAATTCGATAGCAAACATCCAGTTTCTTTCTACAATCCCTAAGAAAGATGGTGCAAATGGTATGTCTCTTCTGCCAGCAATCGTTGATGACTTTAAGAAACTCGAGAAAGGTGTAAAAATGTTCTCCGCTGAAGACAATGAGTATGTTCTGGTTGTTGCTCCCATCCTTTGGATTGAGGCTGACACGCCATGTCATTCGGAACTTTGCGGATTGCTTGGGCCGGCCACCACATTTCCTTGCAGAAGATGCTACATCGAACTTAGACGTGCAAAAGACTTTGTGAAGGACTTGTCCTACTTCTGTGAGTGCCATGAGAGACGAACTCGAGAGCACTATGTTCTTGCAAACTCGTCACCTGGCAGAGACACTGAGATCCCAAATGCTCCGAAAATTGGAATGAACACGCCTGCAAACGAGATAAGCTTTAGAGATCGTTCGACTGGCCGCTTATTAGAATTGCAGTCGTTTGATCCAGAAAAGGATACACCAGTGGAAATCCTCCACACGATACTTCTTGGTGTTGCAAAGTATATGGTAATTGACTTGGTTAAGGTCGTGCTTAAGAATGACACAGCCACAATAGCAAGACTTTCAGAATTCTTGACAGATTACACGCGATCAACTGGTCTATCAAGAAAGTTCACCCGAAACTTGAGACATAGTGGTTCATTCCTCGGTAGAGATTTCAAGGTTCTGCTTCAAATACTTCCTGTAATTCTGATTACAGAATTCTCTGGAAATCATGAGCTAGACCTTGTAATACCATGCTTTGTTGAACTTGGCCGATTGTGTTCTCTGGTATTCGTTCGTCAGGTGACATCAGACTTTGATAACTATATTATCAGAGTAGATAATGCAGTGAAGCGCTTGATCAGAGCATTATTTGACTACGATAAAGGAACCAAGAACGAGCTCCACAAGGCATATTGCACCAAGCCGAAAGTTCATTACTTGACACATCTCAAGGAAGATATAATTCGTTTTGGCCCAGCCCTCAATTATGAAACAGAAAAGGGCGAACAGTTCAATAAGCACATTCGCGAACATCTGTTTCATACGAATCGCCAAAACACTTCCAGGGATGTTTGCCTAAAGTTTGCAAAGCAGGTAGCATTGCAACATGTAATTGACGGCGGGTCGTGGATTAATAGCTCTGGCAACCGAGAGAAGTCTGGAACTGGAATAGAGAGGTTCATTAAGGACAACAATGAATCTTTGTTCTATTACACCTTCTTTGGCGGCTCGAGAGAGCTAAAGGACAACAACGACACTGGAGATATTGAAGATGACGCCGTCCAAAACAACAGTTTTGGCGCGTTTGTTTTTAAAGATGATCCAATCTCTCGCCCTCGTATAGGACTTGTCTCAGGCTCTGTTGTTAAGTTTCTTAGCATTGTTCCTCGTACGGATAATGACAGAAACAATAACTATGCCAAGGCTGTAATGACAGGTGAGCATTCTGATGTTGCTAACATGAATCTCGTTTGTAAGTTAGATTTGCACATTTTCCGCAACCCATTTTACATTGTAAATTTGAGCAAGTTCGGTTCCTACTGGTTCATTTTCAATAATATTCTTTTTGATGAATAAAATGATGCTACTTCTTTATTATTATTATAATTATTATTTGAACCTTCTGTTTTCTTCTTCTCAACATCAATTTTTTTGCGTAATTTCTGTGAAGTCATTTTTTGGTTACTCAAACCAACCCCCAACTTTCCTTAATAAATCCTTTGTCTCACTTGAACACTTTCTGACTTCCCTAACAGTTTTTTTTCTTACTTTAAAAGCCCACAAGTAGTACTGAACTTAATTTTATCCTTTATTCGGATGAAAAAAATTGAGTACGAAAACAAATTACAATATTTTGGCCTCTAAGCCAATCATATTGCTTAGGTGCCAATTTTCACCCAAAATGATAACAAAAATCTCTGGTGGTGAAGTACTGTGACAAACATAAGAGAGATACATCTTAATAAACTTGGCTTTCCAAGACTTATTCTCTTAAGTAGATATATAGAGACGACTCTTGACTATATTATGTTTATGTTTGAAGGTAAAGAAACAAGCTCAATTCTTAATAAAGTCTTGGTGATGAAATGGAGTGAAAAACTAGAAAACTCCCAATTTTTCACTCCATTTCATCACTAAATGGCCTCCCTCAGTAAAATTTTACATCTTTTCATTGGAATTTTAATCGCCGCGTAAAGCAAAAGTGAGTGAAAATTCTAAATTTTCACTCGACAACGGGTTCTCTAATATATGGAAGTTAAAGAAGTTTGCAAACCTAGCAAAAAGTTTATTCTAAGATGTGTGGTGTATTATCTCCGAATAAAGAAAGAAATTAAACCACGATCGTTTTTTTTATGACTCAAAAACTTTGTTGAAAATGTCAAAGCTAGAATCTCAGAGCAAAGTATGTTTCTATATTTATAATTTCAACGTCTTGAGGGGTACTCAGCCAGAATCTTCGAGTAATTTTTAATTTAAGACAGAAACATTATTGGACTGAAATTTGTATACCGTCAAAGAATAATTGGTGTGCTCAATTACAAAGCAATAGTATTGGCTGAGTACCCCTTAAGAAGACGTAGAATTTTTCTACGTCGCTATGAGAATTTTAGTCCAATAGTATTACTCTCTGAATTTAAAGCTTCCACGTAGAATCCAGTTGAGTACCCTTGCTGTATGGATCGACTTTCTTTGTTAAACGATAATATTTGTACATCAGAATACACAAGTATTATCGAGAAGCAATTAATCTGACTTTGATATGCTTCCTAAAAAATTTATAGGTAGAAGTATTTTTCATACTGAATAGCTCCATATTCTATAACACATATGTATTAAAAATATACAAGAAAGGTCTTCATTTGTATGATCTGGAGCTGTAACCACTCAATACTGCATTGGGTATACTTAAGAGCATACATATTAAAATAAATTTTGATAAGAGTCTTTATACAAATATAATTATTTATTATAATTCAACGTAAATCACATGTGGATTACTGAAATCATCTATTTTTCTAAATGTCCTTTGCTGCAATATATATCATTCAAATCCAAAACTATCAGGCTACACAAATGCTTGTTTCATATACATCAATCCTCTGGCGGAATAAAGTGTTATATATGTATAGGATGATGACAAATCGAAGTGCTGATTTGCTTTAAACAAGCACAAAGTTAAAGTCAGTTTTTTTTTAAAAAAAGAATGCTTGCAAAATGCACGATATACCAAAGTCTGAAAGTCACTTTTGGGTTTGATTTATTTGATATATGCAGTAAAGCATAAGCAAGATAATTGAATATAAAAAATAATTTTCCAGTACATGTATGCTTAGTACAAGAGCAGTACATTGTAAAAACTCCAGAGAAATATTTATAACAGGCTAATTTTTATTATTATTGGTACTTAAATATAACAGTAACTCGTATCCAAATATTATATATATATATATGTAAAGAAATATTATTTATACATTAACAGTCTTGAACTTATA
The DNA here is from genome assembly GCF_001638985.1 of Phycomyces blakesleeanus NRRL 1555(-). Classification (NCBI taxonomy): domain Eukaryota; kingdom Fungi; phylum Mucoromycota; class Mucoromycetes; order Mucorales; family Phycomycetaceae; genus Phycomyces; species Phycomyces blakesleeanus. The sequence continues at coordinate 408,255 of NW_017265149.1, forward strand.
CTCCTTATCGCCATCCTTAAAGTGAACACCGAGCTCAATAAGTTTCTTGTATGCCTTTGCGAAATCTTCAAAGAACTTGTCTTGATCTTTGGCATACAATTCAAAGTATTTCCGGAATTCTTTGTCATTATACATGTAGATTTCTGCAGGAAGCATCATAACATCTGGATTCTCTTTTGCGACCCATTGCCAGATACCAGAAGGAAGTTGTTTCTTAACCCACTCTCGCTCCACAAGTGCTGTAAAGTACTCATTATCGAAGATAGTTGGGGCTTCGTTCCATGGACCCTCAAATCCACTGCGGTCAAGATGGCATCTACCAACTGTGTGTCCACCAACAAGAGCAACAATCTCTTGGTCATTAAAACCCTAAAATAAAGATAATTTGATTAATACACACATCTTTTTTTTTATCTAATATAATGCTTTATCAGTATATAATATTACCATGCGGTAGAATATCTCACGGATATGATCTTGTTTCTTCATGCCATCTGGGAGACGACCGTCTGGCGTGCATTGCTTGGCAGTAAGAGCATCTTCGCGACCTGGTCTCCAGGGAATTGTTGGGCCGCCCTAATGTAACACAATTAAGTAATGTGTACGTCAAGAATGTTATGCTTTGCACCATACCATTTCCTGAACAGCACAGACACCTCCAAGAGTCCACAGATCTCCATAGCTAATTTCTGGGTGCTTTGCATGCACCTTATCTAGTAGATTACGAGCAACGTCTAAACCCTTATTGGCACCGTGTCCTGACTCAGGCAAAAAGCCTAAGATATACACCAACAAAAAAAACTCATAAGTAAAAATTGACTAGGAATTTTAAAACACAGTTGCATTTTCTTACGCATAGTTGCACCATTGCTTCCACCAGTATCAGTCTTTTTGTCATATGTTCCAGAACAATGCCAGGAGAGGCGGAACAACACTGGTCCGTAGGAACCATCATCGTAACTGAGGAATGCGATATTAAATGCCATCCAATTTTCTTAAAGTATTGCATCGACTTACTCTTCGTCTTCCAGCATATCAGCAATCTCTTTGTAGATTTTCTCATAATCAATGGCCTTTTCTTTTTGAGGAATGTCCTTTTTAATTGATTTCTCAGAGTTGTGGTAGTAGTATCCAGCAGCACCACCAAGAGCAGTCATTCCTGAAAGACTTTCTTTATTAGTATATAGCAATTTTTTACCGGAAAATATTAAAGATTACCTAGAAATAATAGGAGATTATTGTTGCTGCTTGGCTTGTTGTCCGTGGCATATCCACGCCCAAGTCTTGGAGCAGAGAGAATACTCGCGCGAGTAGAATGGATTGCTGATGCAGCACTGACTGTAATAGCCGATCTTGCTACCAGGCGTGAGGAGTCAATACGCTTTAATGCAGAACGTAAGAACATTTTTTTGAAAGCAAAAAAAAAGAAAGAGAGTGGGGGGATGTAATAGAGAAGGAAGTGATTTTTTATTTTGCATTTCGATAGCAGACTGGAGTATTTATACTTAATATAGAATTTAAACAACGACAGGCATTCCTCCTTTGCTTTTCACTATCCAATAAAAACTTGAATTAATCTAGCTGACTAAACCGCCCGTCCGTGCAATCCCAGGATTCATGCCCGGCTGTACAACCAGCCACTATATGAAATGGTGAGCGATCGAAACTTCGGATAAGCAAATCAGTTGCTCAAGAGTAACTTTTATAAGCCAATAGGATACTATCTTTTAGGATATTAGTCTTGCATCTTAGAAAATACTATTGGTGGGATTCTGGATCATTTTTTCTGTGCCTTTATTTTCCTTACAATTGATCAAAAGAAATTACACAATGTTATGCATTCGAATTTTATGATTTTTATTTTTGCTATTGTTTAACAAATCAACCCGAATGAGAATAAATACAAACTTATATAAATAAGTGGTCAGCTCATATGTAACACAGTGAAAACTCTAACTATAATTTTGCTATATTTTTTGTGCTTAACAGTACCGCTTGATTTTTACGTTTTATATCCAGATGAGCTACTTGGTCTATAAAGAAACATGTATTTAAGTTTGGCTTTGACTTTATTCTATACTATGGTGCAAAAGAGTGATTTTAATAAAAGGTTTTTGCAAGATTTTTTTTCGGGGCTATAAGGGTTGCTTTAAGGTTGATTTTTTTTTATTAAGCATTTCTTTTCTTCATTTTTTATTTTTTATTTTTTATGTTTCAATCCCAATCCTTCGCATTTGTTTTCGCTGTTATATATCAAAAGTGAAGATACCCTCTTAATATGCCACCTTTTGCCCACCATGTTTTTATAATCGACACAAAGCATCTTCCTCTTTATCCATCCTCATGAAATACAGAAAATAATACAGAACTTCACTAAATTTTTTTTCTGAGACTTGACAGTCTTTGCCTTACATGACGACCATTTGGGACAGCCTTTCTTAAGCTCAGAGTAGTTCCAAATTGAATGAGACGTATGAGTTTACTGAGAGTTCTGTTAATATTCTATAACATCAGGCTGTAATTACTAAAGGATGCATGTAAGTGCAATACATCAGTTACATATATATATATATACATATATATGCCTCTCAAACGATGCTCAAACTGTAACGAAGCTACATTCTCTAAACAATTTGGACTGGTACATTTAGAATACTTTATAATAATAATAACAATAATAGATGAATAAAAGTCTATTGTAATATTACCTTAAATCCAAAAGATTAACTGTAGTTTTTGAGAGCGGTAATATGAGACAAACGTTGAGGAATTAGTCGATTTTTTCGAGGGACCGCTGTAAACAAGAAGAATAGAGCATGTACGTAACAAACTTACCGATCAGACAAATATTAAATCCATGTTCGCAAAGTAATCTTCTCATTCCTACAAACTTTATTGGCTCACCGTGTCTGTCAAGGGGTGAATGATAGCTTCCCACAACAAAGGCAATGCTTCTATGAATCAGACTTGCAATATGAGATATAACTTGCTCCACATTAACATAATTTAAATTTGGGTAATCAAAATTTAAAAGAATTTTACAAAGCTTGCTGCATTTAAGTTCAACATTTTTTTATACTGAAGGTGTATAGGAAACATCTTGGTCTGGCTACAGTAGAGACCTAATTCATGTAGTATAAGAAGGGTCTATCTTCTAAGATCAAGAAACACGACAAAAGAGCCGAGTTATTTTATGCTGCTGCGATGAGAAGTTATGACTATAGAGAAACTTTTCCAGATCAGTGACGTAACCTCTTTTGGAAGCGAAGTCTTGAGTAGAATTGTGGATATGCTTTAGGATAGATATTCTAATATAATCTGTCAAGATGTTTTCTCTGATCTCAATTCTACCATTCTGCTGATCTCAAAGGCCTTGAGATTTATATCGACAAATGTTTCCCACAGGTCCAACTTACTCATGAATATTCTCAATAACATCTTTTAGATATACTAGCACAGGATCCTAGTGTCAATTTTTATGTAGAAAGGAAGTCAGTATGGACAAAAAGAAACCCAATTGAAGGATCTATATCCAAATCGTTCTAAAAAAATTGAATCACGAAAGAAAGAATGATTGTATACTGCTATTGAATACAGAAATTTCGTGTTAATTACAGTAAAATAGTATGTTTTATATGAAAGTATATATGTATTAAAGCGTCTATAGTCAATACTTTTGAATCTTACACGAAACTCCTAAAATGTATTACATAATATAAGAACATTTTTATAAAAGGCACAGAAGTATATTACTTTATTAGTAAAGCCTTATATCTGCAAGAGAGCGCAGACATTATTTTCTATAAAAGTAAATGGTGAAAAGTAATTTTTCTCGAAAAGTATCCCATAAAATCACCTATAAGATCATCCCTTTCCCTCATAGTGTTAGGGCATCTATTAAAAGCTAAACGTGTGAAGAATTGGTGCTAATTTACCCGGAGTGGTTTTTTAAGATTAAGAGTATAATGTGATGAGATTGAGAGAAGTAATTTAGAAATGGTATTCATATTCCCCTCTTAAAGAAAACCTACTCTTAGAAGGGTTTCCAGTATTAATTAAAAAATTATTAGCTATGCTCATGGTTATTTAGTAAAAATAATAATATGAAAAATGTCAAAGCCTTTGTATTTTGTTTTATCTAGAAAGAAAAAAGCTCATATACTATCTGAGTGATGCCTTTACTGTGAGAAGATCAAGATGATACTGATGTGCCTCTACTCAGCAAAGAGTTGTACTTGAACTTACCAAGTTTTACATGTTTCTTTTAAGCCTTAAATTCTAACAATCGAATAATTTTGTTGCTGAACAAGTTTTCAACCATAGCTTAAGTCGAGTTCATAGTACAACTGATTTTTGCCTTGAAATTTTAGCTATATAAACATAGGTCTCAATCACGGATTATTATTAGTTTACCTAAACACCAGGGTTTGGACTAGTCATTAAGATTTGTCCTAAAAACCTCGCCTCTCTCCTATACCAACTAATACAAAGCTAACAGGTGTCTAGTAGATGATTAGCACCTCGAATTTGACCTAATTTTTGTTGGTTATAGGAAACTTATGTGCATTATATAAGTACATTGAAGCCAATCAAGAGTTTAGTAATGAGAAGCTTACTTCACAGATCTGTATTTTTTCCTATCCCGTAAATTTGTTATATTAAAACACCATCATTTATGTTTCCAATCGTTTCTTGAAAAGTGAAGTAACTTCCCAACCCTCATTTATATCACGGCTCTTAAGCATGAAATGTAACCTGTCAAGACTTTTTAAGGCAATATTACACCCAACCTTATTCTTTCTATTTTTATAATATATACTGGCGGATGCACCAATATACACTGTTTGGAAGACATGGTTAGGGTACTGTTTGAATGCAGTTTAAGGAATAGAGTTTTTGTTGTTATCTTGAACTTCAGCCATATCCTTCATTGATTATGCTGAGATTACAATATTCCAGAGAGGTAAGTCATTATATTATTGAGATAATACCACAAATTATCTCATTACTGTGTACATTGCGTGTGATATGTTTTGTTTTATTTGTAAAAATAAAAAGAAGTATATTAGTGGAAAAGTATGATGAATAAAAGGAGTGTGATAAAGGGGAGATAAAGAGATAGCTGAAAAGATGTCTTTTATCTTTGCCTAAAAATAGTAAATAAACAAGATAAATTAAAAATGAAACAAAGCAAAAAAAGAGGGGAAGTACTTTTTAGCCATATGCCACCCTAAAAGCACTCTTGAAACCTCACAAAGGCTTACAAAGATCTACCCCTAAAGTGGCCTCCTTTTTACCATAGTGTAGAACCAATGACTGGATAAAAAAAAGGAACAGTTGCGGCGCGTTGGATATATCTAATACACCATCTTTTGAAATTCTGCGATATAATGGATCATTGTTACTCCTAAATTGCTTATATTGGGCCAAAGGCTACAGAGTCTAGATAGGCTAACTTGCACATATTACGCAATATTACTAAATCGACTATTGCTAATGGAACTACGTAATATTATTCTACTCATTGTATAGTGTGCCTAATACTACCTGTAATGTGCCGTGTTATAAGAATATTATGTTTATTCAAAAATAAGGGAGAGAAATCTCGAAACTAAAGATGGTGTCAATATTTGTTTTTAGCACAATACAAAGGAATAAATGAATAAATAAAAAATAATACTTGAGCTAACACTGGTGTGTTAGTATGACAAGACTAAGCAGCTGCTATTAAAACTAAAGACTTCTTTATCTGCTACCTAGCATGTACATATCCATTTAAATCGATTACCACTATTCTTTCTGCTTTTGTTACTGTTAAAAATAATAATGAGAATAATGCGAATATGAAATTTTCTACTTTTATTCAAAGTAATTGGCCATATGCTATTTATTGTCTCGCAAATAGTCCAAACAGATAAAGATATTTTCATAAAAGAAAAGAGATAAAGAAATATTTAGGAAAAAATATGAAATCATTTGTCAAGGGTTTAAATAATCAATAAGTACCATCTATATGAAACTTGTTCTTAAAAGGCTCATAGTTAATATTTGATCATCATTTGTTCTTTCTTCTGTAAGCTCATTGAAAAGACTATACAATCAAATCAAATTATGTTATTGTCTTTTTTACTACTATCGATCTTGTTACAGATAGGTCAGGATGTCTGTATAATACGCTTATATTGTCGATTGGTTACTACTGTCTACATCTGTGCCTTACCATTATCCAAGCGTGTTCTAATCAGCTTGGATTGAAAGGTACAGTTTTTGAATAATTAGTTAGGAACATATACACTCTTTAAGGGCAGCCTCAATATCGGAAAAGATGAGCAGCTTACAATAAGCCATATCATAAGAAAATGTCGCTCCAAATAACTAAATATTTCATCCATTGGGCATACAAAAAAATATAACAAATGAGACTAAATGAAAATCAAACCAGAGGGACCACCAGACAAGATAGCCCAACTCGGTATTTCAATCTCAGACAACTTGGTGCTGTTTACTTGATGATTTTTTTGTTAGCTTGACTCTTTTCATCTTGGCAAATAACTGTGACAAGATAACCACTTTTTTTTGTTAATAATGTCATCCCCACCTAATTCAATGAGTGATCTAGGTAAGAAAACAATCCGCCTCCCAACCCCTCAATCTCCCTCTTGTACCGCTATTAAGGAGATCAATTCAAAAGCCCAAAAAATCCTCTCAGCTGTACCATGGCCGTCATTTTATCACAACTATTCAATCAATAATGTTTCTGTTTTATTTATTTGCATAAGCAAAAGTATTGAATCAATCACTAATTTTTTTTTATTTTAAAAAAAATACATAAATATTTGCATTCTAAAGATGATGCTGCCTCCAATAAAAAAAGAGAACGCGCCCAATCTGTAGAACCTGCACCAGCACATGTCGCAGAGGTAGGTAGAAAACAATCAGAATTGAGTTTTGGATTAATCACTAATGTAAAATTACATGTTAGATTGAAGAAAAGAGCATTAACGTATCCGCACCAAAGAAGACGTGGGTCACCTAAAAAAATCGCTGAATTTTTTTTATGTATATATATATATATTATATTGACGATCAGACTTAAATAGAAAACGCGACGAGACTTCTCCAGCATCCGTAAGCACCATACGCCAGAATCTAAAAGACATGACAACCTCCGACAGCACAGGGAAAATGTTATCCGCATCCAGCTCAATTGATGGAGACGATGAGACTATGCGAACAATTGCTGAAGAAGAAAATAACGTTGAAGACGTATCAATGTGCCACTCAAATGACAAGAAACGGACAGCAGTTGGAGAAGAGGAAGGCTGTGCAAGCGAAAAGAGCGAAGAAAATGGAGGCACATCAAATGGGGACTTGGAGGAAAACCAGTCATTTCCTAGAAAGAGAGTGACAAGACGTGCATCCCAATCTGAGGATACACCCTCATCTCAAACAGATTCGGTAGGAGAGGTTCAAAAAGCTCCATGTTCTGAGGAAGAGTCAAAGAAAGATAAGGATCCCGAATATATGTCCAAAGTCATGGCTCTATTTGGTGGTAAAGGTGATAGTGATGACTGGGGAGAGTTTGCTGAGGAGCCCGAGAAGAAAGAACCAAAAGCACAGATTCCTGCAGGAAAACCAAAATATGCTTTTGGAACGTCTTCTGGTTTTGGCTCAAAGGGCTGGGCTGCTACACATCAGACAGCTCCAGTTTCCCAGAAGGTAGCTTATACATATATAAAGATATGGATAAAATACTGTACTTATTCGTGGATTGGAAACAGTCCTCTTTTGGATCCAGCACCGCGTCTGCATTCGGTGGATTCTCTCCTCCAACTACACCTCTCTCTTCATCGAAAGTAACGCCTTCATTTGGCTCGTTTGCAAAGGCATCAGCATCCCCTTTTGCATTGGCTGCAGCAAGTGGCAATAGCAATGCACTTTCAGCATCACCTGCATCTAACGTATTATCATCTGGCAACAAAAACGACACAAACCCAGAGGAGGGTAATGTTACAGAAGAGGATCAGAGTGAGAGTGTGTGTGATGCGTCTGATGCATTGAGCACTGGTAGCTCTGCATTTGGCGAGTCCGGTAAACCCAAAATTCCTATTGCTAGACCGACAGAAGGTAAATAATACACACATACAGGCAAATTATATATATATTGGGGTTGATTTTATATATTTATTTTTCCAAAACATAAAATAAGGTTTGGCTAATAAGTATATGTATAATTTATATATATATTATGATAATAGTCAAGACAGGTGAAGAAGATGAGAGAACAGTGTACCAGACCAAGGCCAAGTTGCTTGCCTTGGATACACAATCAGGAAACTGGAAAGAACGTGGTTCAGGTACACTCCACATCAACATGAAAGATACAAACAGAATCGGAGCACAACAACACACACGGTTGGTTATGCGTGCAGACTCTGTATATAGAGTCATCTTGAATCTTGCCTTGTTTCCTGGGATGAAAGTTTTTATCATGCAGGAGAAGTTTGTACGCTTCGCTGGATTTGAGACAGAAACCAAAGAAAACGGAGAAACTGAGGCCGTCTTGGTTAACTATGCTCTTAGAGTAAGTATCACTCTTATTAATAATATCTTCACATATTAATGCTGTAATAATCAGGTTAGAGACCCATCAGCAGCGCAAGAATTATGCGACCAAATCACTATGTGCATTCCCCACGGATCAAAAACATCGGCCGGCCCCTAACAAAACCCCAAAAGAATATTCAAATTTCACCAAATTATCAAATTGCCTATTTCTAGAGGATCTATGTTTGTTCTTGCACTTGGGCCAGAGCAAGGAAACCAAATAAAGGAAAGATGCTTGAATGAAGAACCAAAATAATAATAATAATAATCCACAATCGATAATTTGTCTTTGTCTTTGACTTTGTCTGTGCCATGGCTTAGTATATGCGTATGTGTATACGTATGTGTATGTGTATGCATATGCGTATGCGCGCGTCTAGTAACCTAATGCAACAATATTTTTTCTTTTTCTTCTTCTGCCCAAAGAGAAAATAAAATAAGACAAGGAGTAAAGAAACAAAGATACAGGACTTATTTTTGTGTGCATATTAAAAGAGGTAGTTAACACCTCACGTGACACTTTTTCTGAACTGGGAAGTTGTGTCCCTTTGCTCAGTCCCTATAAATTCTAGCCAACGTATAACTTGCATACTAGCGCTGTTATCTTTAAGCCCCTTGTTAGCGAGACGGTGATCTGCATTCCTGTTGTTTATCCTACGTCGAATAAGCAACGACTCTTCTGGATATGCGCCTGTCCTCAACACACGACAGGCCCTTTGGGTCATCACAGTTCTCCTCCAGACGACAACAGAGTGGTGGAACTGATCTACCACTACGAGGAATCCATATCAATATCAGCTCAGATCCTTTCCAGCACCGTATACCCCCTTACTTACAGCGACTGTGGCAAGAAAGCAAAACACGGCGACATTTGTCCATTTTTCGGATCCGACTCCAGAGACGTTACCAAGAATCATCACCACTCGAATTGATGACATTGTCTCTCGGCATCTTCTTTGCCGGTTTATTTCTATTACTTCATGTTGGCTTTTTCAGTGGGAAAAAATACCAGGATTGGCAACAGGATCATTATGGCAGACTTGAAGAAGTAGATTTATTGGAGAAGATGTATCCTGATGACGGTCGGGCGCTCACTACGGCTATATTGGTTTTCCAACCTTCAAATCCGTCAGCCTTTCAACATGAGGCAAATCAAAATATTAAGCCTATTCTCGAGAAGTTATGTCAATACGATATGTTTGGCACCATAGTTGTCTGGAACAATAATCCAGAAGTTAATATCACAAAGGAGGTATATATATATATCCTGATCTCAAGGGCCTATTGTGATTTTATTCTCACGATACAATAGACAATCAGTGCGCCTGGATGTCCACCCAACAAAATTTCCATCCATAATTCACCAACCAACATGCATTTATCCGCACGATATATAGCCTGTGCATCTGCAAAGACGCCATTTTGTTATTTCCAAGATGACCATGGATCAGTACGCCATTTACGTAGTCTATATGCAAACTTCCTTCGATCACCCAGTCTTATTCACGGAGAGTCTCGAAATGCAAAAGACTATGCAGACTCTCGATGGAAGCAATGCTTTATTAATGAGGGTAGGAATGGGAGAAAAAGTCTGTTGGTAGCTTATAGAGTGTTTGACCGAGAATGATATTAGATGTTCGGCTTCACACCTGTTATTTGTCAGTGGGAGCAGGTACCTTTGTATCCAAAGCAAATGTAGACTTGTTTTTGAAAATGTCCGAAAAAGACAAAATCGAGGATCAATTCAAGGACATGTATTTTATGTCTTACATAAACCAGGAACCTTATCAGCTTCAAGGTCCAGAGAATGAAAAATCCAAACCAAATGTCCTATCATCAACTGAGAAGCAGCACATGGTAAGTAGAATCATGTCGACAGGAAAAATCCTCTATTTATTTATATATATACATTACATATTTGGGGTTTGTTAGCAAAAGGGCCTCAAAACGGTGTACGAGTATTTGGAACGTGATGTGGATGTATCACTAGAAGATGAGAATCCAAACATGTATAGACGCCATGCAAGGTAAATATATACATATATAAGCGAGTAATGATTACCGATATATTTATAGTACTAAAGGTACGAGAACTCAAATACTAATAATGATTCAGGTCGCCATGCCAGGACGATCGCTGTTTATTTTTGACTAATGTCAATGTTTTACCTGATGCCCGACTGTTCTCCTATTATCCACACATTGACATTAGTACTTTTGACAAAATGCACATAGATTACAATGATGGCAGCCAATTTATTGCACACGCTTATTCCAATGCTGCTGACGGCAGTGACAAAACATCGTGGAAGTCTCGTCAAAGTAAGCCCCACGACATTTACTTTGTCTTGTTGACCTGATTATATTTTAGATATCAAGTCTGGAGATTTTATAGGTCTTGATCTCTTGATGCCTATGCGTATTCCCATAAAGTATCGTTTCTTAGTTCGTCATCCTTATATATACCGCAGGTCGCTTAGCCTTCAAATATCTTTTGATGGCGTTATTTGGGTAATATTTAAATTATGTAGCTTAATTTGTTTGACTTATACAAGATAATTTACAGATTGACATCCACCCTGCCCCTTCAATTGAATGTACTGTATTCGAAGGAGATATTGGCGATAATGATCCGTCTCTCCTAGAGTGTCGATTTGTAATTAGTGAAACTGGATACCGCTTCATCCGCCTGGAAAGCAAACACGACATGGACTTTGCGTATGAGGTTTATGACTTTTCTTTCAGTGCCAGAGTCAAGAAGGATACAAATGGACAGATTCTTGATATTGGAATCGATGACAATGTTGTTTTTGTTGAAGAGCGAGAGGAATACAATCATTATTTAGATAATACAACCGATCGATAGATGTATATTTTCTCTGTTATCCCATTCCTTATCTTATAGTAGCCTTTTTTGTATTTTCTTCTCTTAGAACGAATGTCAGTATTTAATTTTGTACACACAGACATAAACACGTACACACACGCAAGCACACATACACACCCACCTATGCATACACAGCTTCGATGATTCGTCTAGCTTGTTTATTTAAGCCTTCGATTGCTTGTCAGGCTTAAGACCATCCAATGCTTTTTAGTACTTTATTGGCCATTAAAATATGGAAATGTTTGCTTATATTTAAGTACAAATGTATATATCTGTAAAGATATGATATGCTAAAGAAATAGCCAAAGAAGTTTAGCAGTATTTGAATGCTTAAATAATACTCCATGCGTAACTGAGGCTTAAATAAATACACCCCAGAAACTTTTTTTCGATTAAAAAAAAGGAGAAATAATGAGTTTTTATACTTCGATTTATTTGATAAATAAATCCAAGCCAAAAACAAAGTCAATGCCAAACCAAAAACAAAAAAAAAATACCCAGCATTTTTATTCAGTACAGACTACATAGAACAACGTGTATATATCCTCTAAATATAGGCTATCAAACAGACTTTTCTTGTTAATACAAAGGAGTGTAGACTCCATGTTTGCTTACAAATATTAGCTTATATTTTAGCATTTCTCTCAGCCCATTCCTAAAAGGTTGACGGTATTCTTGTGATATAAATACATAAGAGGCTAAGATTCTCTCTTTATTATTATTTGAGGTCTAGATGTTAAAACAAGAATATAATTAGTTATATTAAAAATATTTAATTTTTAGTGCCCTATATTTTATATACCATTATATAACAATTTATTTGCCCGGTTTGTTTTATATATTATGATTATTAAAACTGAGTAAAATAAAGTAATCTACTTTAGGATTAAAAACTATACATGTTCTACACCACACAGTGTATATATTAAATCATTTTCTTGTTGATTTTACCAAGTTGTGACTCAAAGATTCTTAAATATGATTAAAGCGTGGGGGAACAATGGCAAGGTATATACTAAATATGCCATTTGATAATTATCACAAAAATTTTGGTGATTTTATTGAAGGAGGAGACACTCAGCCACTATCATTCAAACTTATTAGATCTTCGCCGGACTTACTCGAGGATCTTTTATTCCCATGAGATTAGGGTCTACAAAACGTGATTTGAAAAGTAATTATGAGACCAAATCTATGTTTTTTTTTAGAAAGGAAGAAAAGATGCTCCTAAATGGATACATGGAGAGATACTATCTTGCAATGTATATTTTCAATTCCTGCCCGCAGACACCCTTTCAACCATAAAAGTAACGATCTTTTTGTAGAAATTGGATCCGTTTTGTATCTTAGAAGGTTTCAGGATAGCCTTTTGAACGGGTTTTACGCTCGCATAATCAAACGACACGTGAGTACACACCCGTACGTGTAACGGCAATTTTCTGTATAAGAAAGTTTCTGAAACTGTGGAGACGTTTATTCAAAGTGGTATTTTGGGCGTATAGAATGTCCCATCTACGACTCGTTTTCTTGTTTTGTTTTTAGTGAATTGAGATGAATGAACCATTAATTATTGTCTCGCTAGACATCTGATTTATCAGTTGTTGCATTGACAGGGCGGTTACAGTATTGCTTTTGTGAGTTGAAAGAGCTGGTCGAAAAAAAGTCATTTAGTTCATTGAGGTCTTGGGCGCTTGGTTCATTCGGACATCGTTCTTCAGGATTATTTTCATTGTCACTTCTCTGTAAGAAAGGAGACTCGGAAGCTGATACCAGATCTGTGTGAAACGAAAGTGGGTTTGTTGTGATACTAGCCATTGACAGTTGGTCTGTGCTTAGAACTGAGAACATGGAATCTGAGCAGACGATTTTATCGATGATAGGAGTTGATTTATGAGTAATGTTTTGTTTAGATAGTGTTGAGGAGTGTGTTTTGATGGTACGGGATAAGTCGTGGGATTTACAAATTGGAGAGCTAGACTGAAGCGATCGTTCTTGGCGGGTTCGTTTGAGGTCCGTTATTGAAGCCTGGTCATTACTGGTAATTGGATACTTGTGGTCATCAGTGGTGTGTTTGGCAGATGGTTTGGTAGATTGTTTGATGGATTGTTTTGTAGATGGTTTTGTTGGCTGTTTTAAAGGTGTTGAAGACAATGATCCAAGTGATCGTTTCTGGAATTGAGATGATTTATTTTGTGTGTGGTTCGATCCTGATGCAAGGACATTTGATCCCATCGTCTGTTTATCTTTGCGTACAGATGCTGATGTTGAAGGTTCATCTCTCCATACTTTAATTTGAGAACCTGTAGGTATGGGTCTTCCTGATGGAGGTCGTAATGGTACACCGATATTTGTTCCAATGTCTTTAAGTGGAACTCGTAATTGTCCACCTAATCTTTTATCTCTTTGTTTTTGTCGTACTTGTTCTGCTTCGTCTGTTGCATTTTCGTCTGTGCGTTTCCGTGGTTCCTTTACAGGAATAGAGCTTTTCTCAAAGTATTGAGTTATCTTGGAGTTCACCAGATGATGGGCTCCTTGGACTGGAGTGCTCATGTTATTGTTAATAGTTTTAAGGTAAGGTTTATTTAATACACAGGAGGTTGACTAGGTGAATATGATTATAGGAGGGCGGGAGGACAGTCACTGTTGTTCAAACCGCGTTTGTGTCAACGTCAGTCTTTTGCTCAGCATGTAAATTGATTTTTTTATATGGCACCGAGTTGGATTAACGGTCTAAATATATTGCATTAATTTATTTATGAATAAATAGACTTTGTATCAAAGACATAACACCTTAAAAGTATATAGAGACATACAGAAATATATATGTATATGTATATGTATTAATAATAATAAAAGATATTGTCGAGTTTTAAAGTAAGAAATAATTGAATTACACGACCAGACAATAATCAAAGATATTTGTGTATTTCTCACATATCTAAAAACTTATACTAAAATATTCGAATGAAACGTGAGAGTTATTTATGTGTAATAAGTAAATATAGGTTCTTTTTGTAGCAAACACTATCTAGAAAAATCTACAGATGCAACTTTCTTCTTTTCGACTACAATTCTTAGATTAAGAGCAAGAATACTGATTTGAACCCCTACTAAAGCGAATTGGTATCAAGTAGCACAAAACAAAGATCCCAAAGAACCCTTTAAAAATCCAATACTCGGACCTAATAATAATACTCAATTGCTTTGATTTAAAGGGCTCAAAAGATACCTCTTGGTCTACAAGCAGATACCTAAAAATCGCGGACCGAGTATTGTGCAAGCTACAAGTCTACTCCCTCTCATATTAAATTTGAAACAATTATATTTATTTTGGTTTATACGTTTAACTAAGCAATAAGTGTTATTTGGCTATCAGCCTCTGATAATGTTGCCGAATCAATCGTTACTCTTCTCGTTATATCAGCTCTACAAAGAGGACTATGCAACAAAAAATCATTATATTAATACCTCAGCTTAATGCTGCACCAATATATAATATATAACTTTACCATATTTCCAAAAACTTTGCACATTCTTTACCCACACCCCCATGCCTGCAGGGCATAAAAAGGATGTTTTTTGGCTCACTAAAGCAGATGGTACACAATGGACCATCCCAGTCATCCTCACTCTCTTGGTTCTCTGCATTCTCACTATCCAAGTCAGATGACGAAATACTACTACTGCTGACATTTTCTGGTAAGAATTTATCGTGGACATCGCCTTTTTGTTGAAGATCTGGTGTAGGTGGGCGGTACAAAGAGCGCGACATAAGAGCGCTTTGATTCCGCTTTATATATCCATTAACACGGCGTCTGAAGATTTTGTCCGGCATGCCTGCATCATTCATGCCTTTGAACTTTGCCCTGAGAGGAGGAGGAAACATCCATGGTCGATCACCGAAATTCAAAAGAGCGTGCTGGTGTGTGGTCATACTAATAGCAGGGTAAAGACCAAGGCACTTTACGGTTTTGGGCTGAGGCGAAGGTGACTTGGGCTGAGGTACAGATCTAAAAGCCCTGCTTTTAAATGATCTTCCTGAACTCAAAGTAACAGAGCTATTTTGCGGTATCTCCAAAAGCAAGTTATTACTTGTCACCGAAGCGTCATTCTCTGTTGGCCAGTTAGGACGTTCGAATTCAATTGTCAGGCCAATATCACGTCCATTAATAAAGAACGAACAAAGACCGTTGTCAAGATCTAGAAAACTTCCGACAACATCACCAGCCTTACAGCGTCTCTTCTTTCTTGTTGGAGGATATACGGCAGATCCATTAGCCTGAAAATATGAGTAAGCTTAGTTAGAATACAGCTTATGTATATAGTAATAGAGAAAGATAGTGTTTACCCATACTGCAGTACGGTAAGTATCAAACGCAAATCCGTTCTGTAAAGGAAAAAAAAAGGGAAAAAAGTGTTTTAATAAAATCAGCTATTATATACGAATTAAGTCAAGTTAAAGAAACTTACACAATCATCACCCACTCCATGTCCTTCCTCAGGTGAAAAACGACAGTTTTTTGTGGCCCAGCCAATCTGCATTATTCCACCACTTAGAAGGAGTGTTTCATAATACCACTTTCCAGCCTTTACTGAAGCTGTACCTCTGACTGACTCAAAGTTTGGACGATCGTTTCGAATCTATTGTTATGATATGTAAGAGAAATCATTCAAATAAAAGTAGCATTTCTTTCTATATAAACCTCTAGACAGTTTCCGCCTATTTTCAGATGTGGGGTGCAATCAAACGGGTTCATCATGATGTTTAAAGTAGATATATTCCAAGAGCACATTGCAGGTAAAGCCTAACATTTATTTTTTGTAAAGCAGAAATAATTATTAGAATCTGGAAATACTTACTAGTAATCGTGTTGCAATTCTTACCTTTCTCTCAGTTTCATCCAGGGCACTTGCTAAATAGATACAAATTTTTTCTTAGATATATTTACTACTTTTTCTCATAAAAATTATACCAAAAATATTGTCAAAAGACCACCGAGCACAATGAGCAAGCTGTGAGTACTTTATCCATGAGTCACGCAATGGTCCTTCTGGTGGAATACATCCTCTATCAAAACAATATGTTGCCGAAAATAAAGGGCTGACTGATTTTGAACCTTCCGCTTCTTTAGAAATTTTGGTCAGGTTTGAATCTTGAGAATGAGGAACAGGGTAAAGCGAAGACGAAGTATCTTTGATAGTTGTTTTGCTGCGATCCTTCTTGAATGTTTCATTCGAGGTCCGTGGTCTTAGGAAGGAACCAATCTCTTCCGAGGCTCTGTTTGAATCAATATTGTCTCTCGAGCGATAATCATCATCTCTGAGTGTTGTATTGGTGTCGTAAGAAGAGGGGCCTTCTTTTTTGGACTGAGGATTTCCGATAAAAAATTTGGTCAAGTTGACTCTTGCTCCAGAAAAGGTACTGAGACATTGTTTTAATGTACGTGTTAATTTATCAGCATTATTCGGGACATTCTTTGAGTTTGGTGAAGATCTTGGTGAATAATTAAGATGTGTGGCTTCCGAAATTATTTTCTTTGGCAAAATTGGATCATGCTCATACAAAGATTGGTCGTAAACATGCTGACAGGCATCCTCACACTCATGGATAACAGAAATCAATATAGAACAGACATCTGCTTTGTGATTCAAGATGGCTTTCTTGATTCCACCTATAAGAAATAAACGAAGAAAAAAAAGAAAAAAGAAGGAACAACCTTCAGCGTCAGATATATACTTACTTAAATTAAAGTAAATAGTCTTACCAGTAATTGCAAATTTTTCGAGTGCAAGTAGAGTAAAAAGTCGAACTTTTAGGTCCTCCTCTGGGTCTGCCAGTAATTGAAACAATAGTTCACCAACCTCGTCTTTCCATATAGAAAGACACATATCCCCTGCAAATTTTTCAGCTAGCAGTGACCAAATTATAGTAGCGTTTAGTTTTGAGGTGGTATTAGCACTTTTTCCTTTGGCTGAATCGGATCTTGTGCTAGTACGACTTGGTCGTTTCCAGCGGGACGGCAATGGAGACGTTGGTTCTTGATCGGTGTTTGAATCGGTAACCAGGGAGCTGGATCGATCATATCCAGAAATAAGGGTCATCATGTATTGGTGTATGCGCCGTGGTGGTTTCAATTGAGAGATGATGACAGGTGAAACGAGAAACATTGTGCTTTTTGAGTGCAGAGAAGCGCGGTCAATTATGTGGCTAAGAAAAGCCAAAGAAACCGGACTTTCTGGACTGAGAGAATTCACCATGGTAGATATAAATGCGATATAACCCGAACCTATCCATTGAATCCAAAAAAGAAATTAACCTGTGTACGAACCGAATAACGGTTTTTTTTTATTTATTCTCTTACTGTCACACGCCAAACCAAAAAGAGTTTCGAGAGACTGGACCATTTGTCTTTCGCGGTCATATTGAGAAAGTGAAGGCAGTCTAAATCCTTCTTCCTCAGAGACAGTTGGACGGGGACCTTGTTGTGTCTGTCTTGTTTCTTGAAAGGGATTGTTCACACGTCTACGTCCTATAGAAACACGGCGGGTAGTTTCCTGAGTACTTTCATCCACCTGGTTCTGCGCAATAGTGATGACTTTCTTCCAAGATCTCTCAATCGTCCTAGTCAGACGGACGCTTATTGTAGGAAGAGTACCGTCGATACTGGACATTTAGTTGGCGAAGACTTCTCCGTCAAGAATAAATAATATAGATGTCGCTTGAGCTGGTTGCTGTTGCAGGGTTACTTGTCGGTTGGTGGTAGTATCAGTGGTGTTGTAAATAGGAGTAGTGATGAGCAATGACAAATATTTTCTGTAGGGATCTTCTAGAGACAGAAACTGGTGTAGTATAAACGTATTTGTGTGGAAGAAGGATCAAAACATAAATAAAATAAATAAACAAAATAAATAAATAATCAAAAATCAATTTGACAGTGAAAGATGTTCAATTTTAAAAAGACCGGCAAATGTCTTAATTATTGTGATGGAAAATATATTGCATAATTGTGGATGACCGGGGCACAATTGTAAAACGGCATGGTAATTGACTCAACACCATATATTTGTTTGTTTGTTAGTGATGTAATCAAATCTTTGTCTTAACGCTTATTACATATTATGTCTAGGTACACCCTGCCCAGATTTCTACCATTATTACTGCACATAGTTGTGTGTGTTAATACATAGCATTATATTATACCAATATATATCTGCTCAATAGATATCTAAAGTTATTTTTCACTATTAATGCGAGTGCAGTCACTAGGTGAAAGGGATATTTACAGAAATAGGCTCGCTATTATAAGCTATTCACATCTGGATAAAATAGCTGTAATATCTCAAAACTTACACGCACGTTATAAGTATACATTATAATATTTATTTATATATATATCAGAAGCCATTAATTTTTATATGATTAAAAGAAAGCAATGTCTAAATATAATGAAGCAGGAATATTCATTTGAAGATATACAGGCAGAACCTTGTCCTTAAACTACAGCACTCTTACTGTTTACCTCACTATGATTTGGCTTAAAGTCTTGTATAAAATCCCCTAGGGTGACATGTATTCTTTACTAGGTTAACATGGATAATCACACTACAGGAAACATGGGTGCGCTGACTGAACAACACCAATCATTATATATGTATAATTGGGAAATATGTCTCTAGAAACGAGGCAATCGCGGAGGTATACTTGATACTCTCATGTTGTACGTATTTGCATTACCAATCAAAGTCAGTAACTAGTACTATCATGATCCAGCGTGTTTGAATGTGTTCAAAGCTTAACACTATGAAGTAGATAAAGATCAATGTGAACTGGTCTGGGCATATTATATTATTATTACAAATAAACTTTTTGTTGATCAAACCAAGCGCTATCTGTAATACATATATATTTAAACTATTATCAAACAATCCAATCGTAATGTTTGTAAAATGCTGTATTAGTAAAAATGCGTTTAAGTTAAAGGACTATTTACATATGAGTAATGTTATTATTGTTTCAGTATTTAATACTATGAAAAATCTATTTACAGTAACGTTTTCTTAATTGAAAAATATAATACAAATAATAAATGCTGTATATGTGTATGTGCGTATATGTTCGTATCTGTTTGTAGTGTATTAATACTTTTGACCAGGCCCTTGCGCACATGTTATATTATTAAGTTTCTTTTTGGACAGTTATAAAACGATGCCCAAGTTCTCTAAACTTGGAATCCAACACGACAAAATACGCCGTTCAATTACCTGATGAGTTAGGTGATGACTCTTGTTAGTCAAATCATACGGTAAGAACGTTTCCAATATGTATAGAAAAAGGTATAGTATATCATCAACGTTTGTCATTCGGAGGGTTTATAGAAGGTTTAGAGTAATTGCGTTGTATCAGTTCCCACCAGGAGACCCGTATGATTTATGATATAAAACGCAGTATATTCTTCGTACGTTCCAAACATTCATGGTGTTTTCATTTTTTTAACGATATCCTCGCCGGGAAGATCTTGGGGGACTTTTTTCATATCTGTGGTCATTATGATACCCAGACCGTCTTCGGCCCAATCGTTCGCGTACACTACGAGAGTCAGGTTCATCCATCATATATACTTGACGTCGCCCTTCCTCAGATTCTGCTTCATCCCATCCATTCTCAGAAGAATAATTTTGCTCGTTTCCGGTATGGAATGTGTCATATGCATCATGCTGGGAATAATACGAGTCCTGTGTAAATCCTGCGGCAGCCATACTTGCAGGCATGGTAGGTGTGTCTCTCCAACTAGGAGATTCTACTGGGGATGGCTCCATAGACCATCTTCGATAGTGGGGGTATTCAAGGTCAACAGCATTACGAGACTCATAGCTCATAGGCTGGGGCTCAGTTACCGGAAAACTCGCTCTTTGGGGAGACACAATAGTGAATCTGTTTTCCCCGGAGTGTTGCATTTCGCCCTCATATAAGTTATTTATGTATCCATCCTGCATAATTCCAATCATATCTGGCCTTATCCCAGGAGTCATATGTATACCAAGCCTTGGATCTGAAGATCGTATGTTAAGTACACGTGGATCATGAATCACGTTATTGATCGACCGTGTACCAAACATTCTATTAGCATGCATAGTATGTCTTGGGTCATCTTCAATATGATCAAAGGGAATATTTCTCAAGTCGGAAGCTATTGGCTGAAAGGAGCCATCTATATTCTGAGGATAACCACACCAGTCATTTTGAATTTCTTGTCGGGAGATTGGTCGCACGCCACTATAATGCACGTGTCTGATATCGGACACACTGTGCCTATTATCGACTCGTGGGTACTCGGTTCGAACGATTGGTACCGGCTGTTGTAATAATTGTTCGCGCGGAGAAAATCTTGGAGAGTAGGCACTGTCTTCAGATGGCGGAGAAACATACACACGGTTTCTTGGAGGAGATGTACTTTGAAGGTGTTGCTGATGTATTTCATTTTCTACTAATGCTCTTCCGTGTTTATCTGGACCTTGCCAAGAGACTTTAGGTAATTGCTGTCGATGAGTCTCAAAAAATTCTGATTGGGAAGAAGTAGAAGGAGTATTGTAATATCCTTCTGCGCTGCGAGAATGGTTCCATTGAGGGTGCCCTTGCAATGATGACATTTTTTCAATTTCAATGGTATCAAGATCTTCAGCAATAACTTCATTGTTTGTAGGTTTTGATTGCTTAAGTGGCTGCTGAAGTTCGGTTGTTATCGCGATAGACTCTGGTTCTGCGGTTTCATTTTTCTGTACTGGAACTACCGGCCCTAATGATTGTCTAGGAGTGCTTTGAGCTGATTGGCTAAGATCAACAGTATATGTCTCCATTGGCTCGTGATCATGAACCTCGGTTAGTTTAGATTTTTCAGTAGTGCCATCCTGTAGTTCTTGGGTATTCGGGATATCCTCCTTTGTTGTAATGGGAGCATTGGAGGGTTTATTGTTTTCATTAAGAGGGAGTACTGAATCTCTCGTTGTTTCTTGACGTACAATATTCGTTGGAGATTTTGTTGAATTCTGAGGTAATTCGCTCTTTCGTTCAGTTAGAGTTTCTGTACCAGGGTTTTTCTCAACTGGTATTTTCCACATACTCTTCTTTGTTTCTGGATTATAGTAATATACTTTGCCTATACTAGATTTTATGGCTTTCCAAGGATGAGGTAGGTTTATACTTGTAATCTGTGTGTTTGGAGTGGATGATTTCTCTTTGATAGTTTGATCCAAAACGATAGGCGGTCCTTGTTGAATACTTTTCTGCGATGGACTGGATTCTTTAATTTTGGATTTTTTTACGGGCGGAGACGCAGCTAGCTGTAAATATTGATGAGAACCTTCACTATTGGGGGGCGTTGGTGATATACTGTGGGTGGCGTGTACTGTGTCAATTTGAATACGAGTATTTTCAGCAAATATATTACTTTCTGTTGTTGAGGAAGTAGGTATTTTCTTGTGATGAGCGTCATCGATTGGGTTTTTCTTGGCAGTTGTAGTAGCAGAAGTAGCGGTAGCAGCAGAAGTAGCGGCAGTGAGTGTGGTGCTTGTATCGTTTTTATTAATTGAACGGGGTGTGTTGCTTGTATTCGCTGTTGCTAAGGGGGTAATATTTTTTCCGCGTACACCAATATATGTGGAATTATTTATTTTTAACGGTGTGGATAATCTGGGATCAATTGATGGCAAGGCGATATTTTTGGTTTTGGTGGGTTGATTCTCGTCCCAGGTAAGGGATTTCGAATCTTGAACAAGTTTTTCAATATCCGTGAGGGATGAAGTCAATATGGTCGTATTTTTATGTGTTGTTTTTGGAACGTAGTTCTTAGATATGGCAAGCACTGGTCGTTTTTCTTGTGGTTCATTTGTTTTATTGGGGACGTTCTTAAATGGAGCTGATCGTTTGGCCATCTGACGCCCCATGGTTTTCAAAGGAGGAGGAATTCGAGCTGTGGGCGTATTATCTTTAGAGTTATTTCCTTTTTGATTCTCGCGGGTAATTGTGCTTGGTTTGATCTGGGGGTCGTGTTCTGATATTTTATAAGGATTGTTTATCTCAGTGGCTACTGTAAGCTCGGGCGTTTTCTTTTGGCATGGTGTTTCTTGATGTATAGTGAAATTTGATTTCTCACGAGATATTGTGGGTACAGATTGTTTATAAGGCTCTGTGATAAGAGATTGGGCTACGGGGGAGTCTTGAGCAATTTCTGGTATTTCATCATCGGTATCCACGCTCCAATCTGTTGATATGGTACTTATACCTTTGTTTCCTACCGGATCAAAAAGGCTTTCAATTGAATTTTTTTCTTTTTCCTGGGTTTGGGTTATTGACATGTGTGATGTCAAATCTGGTGTTTTAGAGTATTTCTGGCTTGCTTCTTTTGAACGTGGATATAATCGCTTTGTAGGTCGATCATCTGCTTTTTTACTTTTCTCCGCTTTAGTTTCTCTCGGTTCAGGAATGGGGATTTCAGGGTGCCTTTTTTGAGGACTAGGGCTTCTTGGTCTAGGAGGAATATGTCTTGTAATAGTATGCGTTTCTGGATCATATTTACGAATTCTCGTAGGAGAATAGGATCGATCTCTTGGTGGTGAGTATACAGAGTCTCTTTCGTATCGATACTTTGGATAGAATTCTTTTTTACATTCTCTGGAAAGACTTCTTTCTGGACTACGCATTCTCCTCTCTCTTGAATAGGATGGCCTATATAGATCGTCACCTCTTGATCTTCCCCAATACTCATTGTAGAATTGATCGGATGATCTACTTGTTGGTCTGTGATTCTCTCTCGAATTGGATGTTGGTTTGGATGATAAAGGATTCATAAGTCTTTCATTTAAGGATCTATCAATCGTTGTTTTTTCGAACGAGATTTTGTCGACTTTCTGTTTTTTGGGAGAATTTGTAGTCATTTCTAGTCTGTATTTGATACCCTGTTGCCTAGAATCATACAAACTCCTTTTATTTATTTTTTGTTACTTATGATTAAAAGAAAGAAGCAAAGGAAAAAGGTCCGTATCAAAGCGGTTTATTCTTTATGTGACGTATGTCGCTTTTGTGTTCAGTGACAGCAACTCAGGAAAGTACTGGAAGTATCCAAAAAAAAATTCTCTTTGAGTAGTACATTAGAAATCTACCATCATCATCAAACACATGTATATATTTTATATCTTTATTTACTTTTATACTCGGCTTTCGTATTTGTATTCATTTATTTATTTTTGGTGTTAGAAATATTGTAACTTTATATATAGACAATAGTAATAAATAAAAATCATTCAAATCTGGGTTTGTGCCTATTGCTTATTATTTTTAAATTACTGTCTCACGGTGTTGATGCAATAGGCCCAAAGATTAAGAAAATATCTTCTTAAAGCTTGACAACTCTTAGCTTTGACTTGTCTAGTGTATTCAGTGAGATGATTTATTTTCCTAGCATTGACTACGGATAGCATCAATTCTGTAGGTTTTAATGACAAGGAGAAAAATAAGCATCTTTTTAGCCACCATTCTTAATTAGGTCAGGCGTCAGAAAACTTATGAATGTAGAGGCACTATCCGTATCAAGCTAATTATCCGTCCTCCTATGGGTATAGCGTGCAAAATAAAAGTAAAATACACTCCCTCCCTGTGTCAAGTTTGTAATTCACACTATCAGGAGCATCTATACCCGTTACTTTAACATTTGGTGTGGACAGACTAAAAGTTCAAAAAAAGGGCAAAAAAAGGGTAAAACAACTTCATCCAGAACTTAGTTAATCAGACTAATTTATGGCTGTCCACACCTTTTTTTAAAAAAAGTTCAAAATTAGTTCAAAATACATATTAGATAAAATTGTGCATATAATCCCGTCTCTGTCATTAAGTGAGAACCTTTTATTAGGAGTTTTTCTAGACTTCTTATTATATGGGACATCTTCTCCATAAAAAATGATTCTCTTCTCAATCCTAGTAGCAATGGAAGAAAACTAGCTTTTTGAACCTCCAAAAAAAAGGGCAAAATTAGTTAAAGCTCTCGCCCAATGATATGAAATTTTTGCTCTTTTTTGCCCTTTTTAGTCTGTCCACACCAAATTCTTTTTTGTGATGAATTCATAGGCCTATATAAAGAATACATTAATAAATAATTAGCATAATTTTTAGAAGCATAATTCGCCCCCTCCCCTCAAGTTTTATGTAAATCTTCACTACAAAGAGTCTAGCTATTATGTATTACAATTGATTTGTAAAAGTGGGTTGAGCAGTTTATTGAATGGATAGTAGACTCTAAGTGATGTGGTTGTAAAATGATAAGATTTACAGAAACTTTAGACAAAGTCTAAGTCACATGCTTATATTTCAAATTTTTAAAGATATAGAAAAGAAAAGATATGTATATATTTGCACTGATTTAAATTAACAGCAAAAATCAAATACTTTACCATAACTTCCACATAGATTTATTAGGACAGCTTTTGAATACTCTTCCAATTTTATCCATATTTACTATGGCTTATGTCCGTAATAGTGTTTATTTTTATGATGGATTTATTTTACATGATGTCTCAAGAAACTATACTTTTCTTATTCACTCTTTAAATAGTTATGACCACAACTACTTTAAGTATGATATACTTGTATATACTGTCGGCTACGGATTTAATAAAATCATGTTCACAAATAATATTGCTTTTCAGGGAATCCGAAAACCCCCTATCATTTTTATAGTTTTTTTGTTAGGTGTTGTTGTAAAGTTATCAAACAAAGAATAAAAAATAATTCTTACAAATAATAGAAAAAAGTACGCTTCTATAAAATTAATATATAGATATTTGGCTTTAAGTCTAAAAGTAAATAAAGTTTCTATAGTATATATATATATTATACATTAAGATATTAAGTCTATGCTCTAGATTGATTGGTCTATAGGCTCAGCATGCTTGAATTCACATAGCTAAAATTGACAAAGTTGAATTCGTTGGATGGAACTGAGGTATCAATAGGTGAGCCAACTAAGGGTTCTTCCGTAAATAAAGTATCAAAGTTCTATAAATTCAGAATGTTTAATACCAAATAGTATTTGTACTCTACAGTTAAGAGCAAAATACCTCTGCAGCTTCAGGATCGGTCTAAGAATATATATATAAAAAATTAATTAACTCGAACGTGTTTTTGTATAGACTTCTTACTCACCACAACAGGTACAATTGGTGGCTCTCCCTCCTGTCTTTCCAATGATTTCCAATTAATCTTACGAAAGAAAGGGTGTTTACGAATTGCTAATGATCCCTTTGGTTTAGCTCCTAAGCGTGCATTAGGATTTTTACGAAGTAACTGTTTACACCATAAATATATATTATACAGTTAGTATTTTGAAAACATAGAGCCCACAATATTTTGATATATACCTTTGCAAGTAAATCTTTGGCATCACTTGTAAAGTAATAAGGCATGTTGACTTTCTTTGAAAGAATAGAATCAATCGTTTTTTGTCGATTATTAGAACTAAATGGAGGCTAAATAAAGAAAATTAATAATAACCCATATACAGTTCACCAAGAGAACTTTTCTTTACCGAACCAGTCATCATATCAAAGATCAGAATACCCAAGCTCCACCAGTCTACAGTGTCATCGTAATGAAGACCCATCAGAATTTCTAAGAGTAGGATACTCAGTTTAACTTTCTTACAATACAAATGAGAACTTATATGCCCTTACCGGGTGCCATATACTCCGCAGTGCCACATATTGTGTTTGTTTTTCCATCCACAGGGACTTTTGACAAACCAAAGTCAGTCAACATAACATGTCCTTCAGCATTCAGCAGACAATTCTCGGGCTTCAGGTCTCTGTAGACAATACCGAGCGAATGCAGATGTTCCAGAGCAAGGACTAGCTCTCCTGCATAGAATGCGGCCATTGACTCCGAAAACATACCCTCTGAGAATTAAATCATTTTAAAATGTTAGTTTACTAGATTTATACTAAATGCTATTCACTTGCCTTGATCCAGGTATCTAAATAGTTCTCCGCCTACAGCATATTCCAGAATCATGTGTAGGTCTTGGGGTGTTTGAAAAGCATAAAATAGCTTTACAATAAAAGGGTGGCGCACTTCTTCAAGAATCTGACGCTCAGTTTTCACATGCTCAGCAGATTTTCCATGAACAACAAAAGAAGCCTTTTTAAGTACTTTCATAGCATAAAGAGCGGAAGACGACTGATGTTTGACTAAAAAAACTTTGCCAAATCTAGATTTATGATTAATTGATGTGTCAAAGATGCCTGAATCAATCCACCTACGCTCCCTTTCCCAAAACGCAAAGAGACTGGAAATCATCTGGACCGACTTTTCCAAGAGTTTTGGACTCTTTGGCAGTAGATGCAACAAAATCTTCGTCTAATGGAACTTCGTAATTCTTGTCTCTACTAGTATCGTAGTTTCTTGGTGCTGGCTCATCTGTATCGCTATTGTAGCTGCTGGGTGGATTCGAATCATCTCCAAGTTTCAATCTAGCAAAAGAATTTCCAAGACCTGATGGAAGTTGCGTGGCATCCCCATTTATGGCATCCGAACGTAAGCACGGACCAAGAGAGTCTTCTTCAAATTCGAACATGCAGAGGTAGAGTGAGGATAATAGGGTAATGTAAGAGGGCGTACTGGATTGGGATTATTTACAGGAATCTAGTACTGTTACTCCTTTTCTATGAATCCGCAGTTATGTTATAAATCATGAACAAGGATGACGACAATAATGCATTTGATCTGATTGAATATCGGATAAAATATATTACCGCTAAAGAGTGGCTTATAAAAGAGTAGAGGAAATGGTTTTGATACCAGGTTAGGGTGACCATGGCATGTATGACGGTAATAAGAATTGGGTATATGTTTTATTGGAATACATGCATTTGGATAACTATATATTAATTGTAATTTTTTATTCTTATATAAACCTGCTTTTTAATATTTTAATAATTATTCACAATAGTTTTTAAAAAAAAATTCGTCTTTCAGACTTTGAAGTAGCGCATATCCAGTGCATACTCAAGTTCTTTTTATACGATATCCAAGTCAATTCACTGACCATCATTTAAGTATATAGAAATACGGATTTTTATTGTCAAAGCTTAATTAAAAAAATTTACAAGAGAACGCAAATATAAAGTATATGAAATTTGACTACTAATATAACAAAAAAATTCCTTGTCACTATCCAAAATCGAAACAACCGGGTTTAAACATATTTCGTTAATCCTAAGGGGGTCAAAGATTTCTTATAGGAGCCGACGTTTCGATTTTACCAGAGTAGCTAAATGTGACATGCTGTTCAAAGTATAATGATTACACATTCCTGCTAGAGAAATCAGCGTAAGATTTCTTGATTTCTAACCCCTAATCAACGAACTTTAATTTTATTTTTTTCAACACGTCATTTAGGACCCCAGTGTGGCAGCTAGCACTATTTACTTGAAAAATGAACATAGTATCATGCTCTTTATTTAGTTTTGAGTACAATGGCTTTTTTGGCGCTCTAAATGGAATTTATATAATTAGAAAAAATTAAGTAAAAGAAATTGTAAATAATTTACGCAGTGATAAAATGTAACAGTTTTAAGCAGGGAAAATGTAGAATTTTAAAGCGAAATCTGCTTTCCACCTTAATTTTTGCTCATAGAGTACTCATCCTCTTATAGCGTAGGGAGATTTTCTTGATATAGACCTTTGTCTAAACAGAAATTCCTTTTAAATAAATAAATAAATAAATAAATGAATAAAAGTAAATGTAAAACTTCATATGTGACATAAGAAGGAAACAAATTATTGTAGTGCAACACAAGACTTCACAATAAAGGTATGAGACGTCACATGAAGATCTTCTTCATATTCTTTTTTTCTTTTTATAATTTTATTTGTTTCGTTGTCATCAACATTTTGGTGGTCGGGCATGTCAGTGTGGCCCTTGTTTAGAATCATCCTGGCCCTTATTCCGATTTGCGTCTGTTGGCAGGTCCAGGCAGATCAAGATATTATATTAAAGCACGACCTACGTAAAATCGTTCCAACTGCCCAGTTTGGATTCCTCTCCAGGGGCCAACTTACTCTCACGCTACAAGACTATAAAGTAAGAATTCTCAGATAAATGAATTAATATTAAAAGAACATGACTATTCGTTTATTGTGTCATAAAGTTGGATAATCCATCAGCACCTGGTCCTATTGGATTTTATATACGCAAAGGAGAAATTTATGGAGAAACATGGGAGGAAAAAGCAGATCAAGGTTGTATTCTAGAGAAGAGTGAAATAACAGATGAAATAGCAGACGGAATTAGTGTGGTCGAGAGCTTGGAAGAGATAACAGAAAGGTAAATACAAAAGAGGAAAGAAATAAAAGAGATTTAAAACAGAAATGTTTAAATCTATGAAAACATAGATGGCAGAAGACCCTGACAGTAGAGCCAAGCGAGGAAGGAGTATGGAAAATAATACTGGTAAATTGTAAAAATACCGGAGTATCACTTAATGTAAGCATCAATAAATCGGACAGAAGAAGTTCATCGGATATGTAAGTACTGACTGGCGATTGCTGATATAATGCATATTTTTTTTAGCTGGAGATGAGCATGATAAATCCCGGGAATAACCATTTATCAGCAGGAGACACACCTCTTTTTAAAGTATACGGAGCTGTGTTTCTCTGTTACCTGTGTTTATCCATTTATTGGTTGTATTTGATCGTTCAAAAAGATACAACAGTTTTTCGTGCTCACTGGTTTATGTAAGTTTCTACATTCTGATGTTTTCTTTTATATGTCAATTTTTGACTAATGGTTTATAGGCTTCTACTTGTAATGAGCATGTGTTTTAACAAGGCATTGCAATCAGTAAGCTGCCATAACTATACATTCGGCAAGATGGACCTCATAGTTTGGTTTAGGCGAAGTACTATTACATGAAGATTGGACTCTTAAGTAATGGTTGGCGTATCGGTTTTTATGTTTTTGCATTGTAAGTACTAAAGAGATCATTGGTGTTCCTCCGTCCACCCACATTGAATTTAACGGGATCATTAGTATTAAAGGGTTCCTAAGTATTCTGATTATTGGTAAACACGGTTGAGCAAAGGAAACACATACCGGCGGTGAATAATACAAAATATATAGTCTTGTTAGCCTCTGGATGGATATTTATCAAGCCATTTCTATCTAGCAAGGACAAACGGGTCATTTCTGTACTTGTTCCATTGCAAATATTAGCTAATGTAGCAACTGCAATACAGAGTGAGGCAGCTATTAAATCTACTGATTGGACAGTATGGGTAAGCATAGTATGATGCAAAAAAAAACATATGCGCATATATATATAA
Organism: Phycomyces blakesleeanus NRRL 1555(-); assembly: GCF_001638985.1. NCBI lineage: Eukaryota > Fungi > Mucoromycota > Mucoromycetes > Mucorales > Phycomycetaceae > Phycomyces > Phycomyces blakesleeanus. The sequence continues at coordinate 438,119 of NW_017265149.1, forward strand.
TTCAAGAAATAATGTAATGATTTTTTATAAATATAGACGGCGATTCTGCCTTTGGCTGACATTTTTGCCTGTGGAGTTGTACTATGGACAATTTTACAGACACGAAAACATCTTGGAGCCGCAGCATCTGCAGATGGAAAAGGTAATTTGATACCAAAACATTATTAGTTAAGTGAGGTATTGATTGTATAAAAAGAACTTGATGTCTTGAAAAAATATGACCTGTGGTCTTCGTTCTATATTGTTGGGCTCGTGTATGTGTATATTACACGTATAGTTGTGCAACTCTTACAAGTATCGTTACCGTTCCGTTACGTGAGCTGGTTAGGAGTAGCTGTAGGCGAGCTTGCTACATTACTATTTTTTGGGTTTATTGGGTAAGGGATAGTATTGGGTAAGGTGATATCGAGACCTTTGAAATTGAATATGTATATGATCTAGACATACTTTTAGGCCATCTTTAAACAATCCGTACATGGATCTACCTGATCAACACTCAATTGATTGGCGTGACAGCCGAGAAGATAGAGGTCAGACCATGGTAATGAACCGAAGAGATATATAAATCTCTTTGAACTAGAAATGAGATTTATTTCTTAGAAAAATAGTGTAATTGCTACAAGATATGTATTTATATAATTCAATGCACAAACAAGTAGTGTCATCTTTACTATTTTATTTTATATACTACTCGCAACTTTTGTATCTTCTAATAAATGTAATGATACAAGTTACACAAGTTTCTAGGACAAATGGTAGGATATAACTCGGTTTCGTTTAGATATATCATATAAAGATCATCGTTGGAGACGAAATAAATAGTGAATTCAAGAAATATATTGTGCCAATAACGAGTTGAAGTATCCAAAAAATTTCTATTCTTTTATTTGAACATTGGAAGTGCTTATAATTTATCTGTAATTTTTTCTTCTTTTTCTCTCTATTTTTCTTCCTTTCTTTATTTATAATTTTTGAATCCATCAAGCTAATCATATTAAAATATACTAAATACAGACATACGCTTTTTCACAACAAGAAGGAAAGAACAGCTAAAAAAAGCCTTCACTTATTTTTGACGAACACAAACAAAACTACGTCACCAGTAGGCTCGTTCATTTCATTTTAATCGCAGAGCGTCTTTCTCTAGTGTCTGTACTTTGACAGACAATGTCGTTTGCAGGATACCTTTTCGGCAATGTTGATGAACAAGGCCGTTTAGACACAGATCTTGATGCAGTAAGCTGCAATTAGTCTGAAAAGTTATATAATTTAGCTTACAAAGAAACTATAGGATTTGAGAGAAACCCTTGAAAGCGTCGATGCTGGCGTTATATCCAAGATCTTTAGTAATGATACATTCGGTCTTAACGAAGCTGGCAACAAAGACGATGACGACGATGCAGATGATGACATGACTCAGGCTGAACAAGCTCGCAGCTTAGCAGCAGCAGCAATTACACATGCTTCAGATGCCGTCGATTACTCTGATTTTGATGAAGCTGTACCAGACGATCCTATATTTTCAGACAAATACTACCGGCGTGGAATGGGAATGCTACAAAAGACAATGCCTCGGTCACGACTCCATCTTGTATCCGATAGTTATGATGACGATGACGAACCAGAAAAAATTACTACCCTTAGTGCTATGCCTCTTTCTACACAACCAACCAGTACGCTACCAAATCTACAAATACCAACAGCCTCACCTTTACCACAGATCGCACCAAAGGAAGATGTAGATATCAAAGAACTCTTTCCAGCATTTGAAAAGGGAAAAATCCTTAAATTTTCAGATCTATTCATGGCAAAAATTAAACGACCACCTAAACTTCAACCTGTTAGTAATCCAGGTAGGTTTCTTTTGCGCATGATAGTTTGTAAAAAAAAAAATACATGTGATAATCTAAAGCAAAAATGAAACAATAGTTATTTTTGGAGATGGGTATGAGTATGAGATTGAAGCCGACGATAGGGCACTATTCACAAAAAGCAAACGCATTGAGCGTATGCGACCTGAAACAGAGCGGACGTCTTTTAAAAGACAAAAAGTAGAGGCACATAATATAAACAAAGAGGATGATTCTAATGACAGCGACTCGGAAGAATGTAATTCATCAGATGAAGCAGATAATATGGTAGGTACATCTTATATTGTACGGCAACACAAAATTTACACAAATCAAGGCATTCGATACAGAACCTATGATTCGTGAACTGAATGACGACAAAGTTTATCATTCGGTTATGCTGGATCATTGGGAAGATGATATTGTTTGGGATGATGAAGTAAAAAAAGAAAGGTAATAATAATTTGATTAAGTTATACGAAGACTAAACAGCCTATAGTCGACGACCCGAAGAAAATGAAGAGATGTCTGTAATCAAAAAGCATCTAAATGATCGACTAGAGGAAGGTGATTGGGTTGACGCTATTATATGGAACAATGAGAAACCGGATCCAGCGTCTATGAGGATTATGCTAGATCTAAATGATCCGAATATGCTCTTTGACTGCGAGGAAGTTGAAGCAACCAAGGCTCAATTGATAGAGCCAAAACATGTTAAAAAAGGCAGAAAACCTTTACCCAGACCTTTGCCAAAGGTAAAAAAAAACAATTTTAGGAAAAGAAAGTAAAGTTATGCTAATATTAATTTTTCTTAGATTCCTATTGTATATAACACAGAACCCGAACCTCACAGCAAGCTGCCTCTTAATCCCTTTAATCTTTCCAACGATCGTCATTATGAAATGCATCTGGCTGGAAGATTGGTTCGTGTACGACAGACTCTCGGTGAACTTATTGTCCAACACGCTTTACCAGCTTCTAAATTGCACCCTGCTTTGGTAAATACGAATATGTGCATCAATAGTCAAAGATTTATATTTTGTTTTAGTATAAAACCCGTCTTTCCAAGGCTGAATTGCGCTCTTTCCATCGTCCAATGATGCAACTTCCAGTTGGTTCAGATATTATATTCTCACGCGTCAGAGTTAGCAAAAGGAAGAAAAAGGATAAAAAGAAGGGCCCACCAGAAGTCCTCAGAACAACCAAGGAATTGACACTAAAAGACAACTCGCCTTTTGTGTTGATGGAATATTCGGTCAGTAAGATTTAAGTGTAAAGTCATGCGTTACTAACTTTAGCATGTAGGAAGAACACCCACCTATTATATCAAATGTAGGTATGGGTACATTGATTATCAACTATTACAGGAAAACGGAGCCGAAGGATGAACACGTTCCAAATGTAAGTTAAAACTCAAAATTGAATATGAACAAACAGCTTTAACGAAGAGTAGAGCGATATTGGCGAGCCTTTTGTTCTTGATATCGGAGATACTTCTCCTTTTCTTAATTTTGGTAATGTGGAGCCTGGACAGACAATGTCTGTGCTTTATAACAATCTTATCCGAGCACCTCTTTTCCGACACGATGTGAAGCACACTGATTTTCTACTTGTCAAAAGTACTCACAACAACATAACTAAATATTACATCCGCGAAATTCCGGCAATGTTTGCTATTGGCCAAACTTATCCTGTACAAGAAGTACCAGGACCTCACTCGCGAAGAGTAACCACAACAATTAAGAACAGACTCCAAGTGGTAGCTTACCGTTTGATTAAAAAAAATCCTCTCCACCGACTGAAAATGAGCAGATTAGCGCAAAAATTTCCAGAGTATTCTGATCTGCAAGTACGACAGCGACTCAAGGAGTTTTTGGAGTTCCATCGTCGAAGTAAAGATGGTGGTGGCGGATACTGGAAAACACGTGGTGGAGGTGATCCACCGAATGAAGAAGCGCTGCGTAAGATGGCAACACCAGAGATGGTTTGTCTATATGAGAGTATGCTAGTAGGAGAGCGCCACTTGCAAGATCTTGGTTATGGTGATGTAAACGACGAGGATGAAACTGGAGAAGGAGACTCGAAACTGGAAGTAGAGCAGCAGTTAGCACCCTGGTTTGCTACTCGCAATTTCATCAATGCTACTCAAGGAAAGGCAATGCTTAAGCTATACGGAGCTGGTGATCCGACAGGCAGAGGAGAGGGTTTCAGTTTCATTCGAGTGTCAATGAAAGATATCTTTTTACGTCAAGGAGAATCTGCTGAAGAAAAACTAGGTAAGTCAAACCGTTCTGCTCTATTATGTTCGATTCCTATAGAGTCTAATTATTATTATGATTTTTATGATGCTTAGCACAAATTGAGGCAAGACCAAAAAGTGCACATCGTTACAACGTTGCCGAGCAGCAGCAAATCTACAGAGAGGAGGCAAGTCTTTGGATTTTATCAGTATATATTAGTATATCCGTGAGATTTGAGTTGCTTATCTATTGCACTACAGATTGCACGTATTTGGAAAGCCCAGTTGGACTCACTTAGTAATAAGGCCGAACCTAATTTATCTGATCACGAAGGGGATGAAGATAGTGAATTGGATGAGCGCGAACCAGCTAGCCCATCCATGGTAAGTTAATTTGCTAAAATAGCAATATAATACTAAAAAAAACTGGCTATGTAGATGGAATTGGACTGGAATCCACACCATAGACCTAGTTATTCAGCATCTCCATCACCCATGACGCCTTCTTATGGAAGGCGATTTGATCGTGCTCAATCTGAAACTGTGGATGATGATGAGATATCTGTAGCAGGAAGTTTGAGTTCACGAACCAGTTATCATGTAAATAATCCCAACAAATACTTGGTTATCAAGCGTTTGATTCGTCAGAAGAATGGTGAAAAGACGTGGCAACAAGAGGTCGTGAGGGATCCCGTTGTGATCAAATCTTACTTGCGTCAACGACAAATGATTGAAGAAGAGGCTACAAGGTAAGATCATCACTGTTTTTTGTACTACATGATTCACATATATTTTTGTGTAGCGCTGAGGCATTGGAGCCTACAGACGATGTTGAAAAGAATGCACGAATGAAGAAACGTATCCAAGATCAACTTGCCAAATTGAAGCGTAACGCTGAGCGTCGTCGCCAGAGGCAGTTGGCAAAACAAGCAGGATTGGCAGAAAATCCAGTCCTAGGCCTTATTCGCGGAAAACGAGAGGGCGCAATGGTGAGTGCACAGGATTGCTTTTTTATTTATTTATTTTTCTTGTGCTGACATTGATGAAACACTAGCGTAAATGTGGCAACTGTGGCCAGCTGGGTCATATGAAGACCAACAAAAGTTGTCCAATGTACTACATTGTCAATAATCCTGCAAATGCTCCACAAAATGCCGCAACACCCGCACCAACCACTCCACAGGCAACAACAGACTCCCCAGCACCTTGAAAATATACACAATTTATTTTCGTCGTCGTCGTCTTCTTCTTTAGGGGGAAAGCATATAAATTTAGCACTTTTCCCTCATTCACATACATCCACATGCATTCTATCATTCTCTGATTGGATAAACTGCGTTATTTTTGAGAACATTCATAATACAAAAGACGCAATTCTTAATTTGGAACAAAAAATAAGCACTGCAAAACAACTCTTTGTCCCTCATAAATATAATCACAAAAGCAAATCTCTTGCTAAAATTATAATCATCTTTCTCTTTCTCATGGTGGTATTTAACGACTTTTGTATTATACTTCCATATGATATCATACAATCCATTCTGTCTCAATTGGACCTTAAGGATATATTGGTGTGTTTGCAAGTAAGCAAAACATGGAGGGATATAACTCTTGATACTCCTTGTCTATGGTATGATCTGGATTATGAATCCATCAATATCTCTCCTTGCTTTGATTTCCGTCTATCTTCCGCACGACGCTTAACACTAGCTAAAGGCACCACCCAAGAACTCATAACACGGACCTTTGATACTATAATATCATCTAATTGCCATTCGTTCCGAACACTAGGTAATGAATTGTTAAATCCGATACATTGTTCATAAGCCAACAAACTATTTTATTGTCTTGACTAGAACTTAGTATGCCATGCGACATTGGAATTCTCTTCAAGACAATAGAGTCTCTCAGATCAAGTCTTACTCATCTCCGATTGGACAACACTTCCCTACCTCTCGATATTTGCTTTAATACTCTCTTACCAATAACTCAACTAACTCACCTCAGTCTGCGACATTGTGCTTGGTCTTCAAAACGTACCTTTATCAATGATCCAAAATCATCCCAATTGCTTTCTCTAAAAGTCCTCGATCTATCTTATCTTGACTGGCGCTATGTTCGTAGTGGCTGTCTTGTTAGTGTTTTGAGGAGGTGTCGCTATCTACAACAACTGGTCCTATATGGTATCCGAATTGACGCGTTTTGCCCAATACTTCGCCTTATGGAAGAGTCATGGCCCGATCTTCAAGGTTTTCACTATGATCCCTACACCAATCTACTAGATCACACTTGGCTTCCTAGCTCTAACAATGTCAAGCAGCTGTCATTACGGACATGTAAAGTACGCTCAGATGTTCTCTCCGATGACTTAGTCAATTCTGTGGCCCGTATATCCCACCATTCCCTTTACAAACTGGACATCAGTCGCAACTGGCATCTCACCGACAGATCTTGCTCTGTGTTTGCTAGTTTTGGATTGCCTTGTCTCAGAGAACTCAGCTTATTTCATTGTTCTTGCCTTAGTGAGTCCGGCTTGAGTGCTTTGTTATTGGCATGTCCAGTATTGACTTTCGTTGATATGTCTTATTGTCAAGGTGTTACGGATCAAGTTGTAAACGTGTTAAGTAAACTGGTTCTTGTCCAGTATGTAAATATGTCGAGTTGTCCTTATATCACTTCAAGTAGTGTAATGTCACTTGTGAATCAGAACCAAAAGTTGAAGCAATGTTTGGTTGATAATTGCAGTTTAGTGATAAGAGAAAAATTGGTATGTTTTGTAAAAACGCTGATGAGAGAAATTCGATTATTCTTCCAAGAATAATCAGAATAAAGATCTCCTTTTTTTGTATATAGAACAGTCAATAAAGTATTTTCATTTTCATCTTCATTTTCAAGTGGCTCAATAAATAAGCGTCTCTTTCCATGATTGCACATCCATACTACCCACAAAATATATTCCTCCCGGGATATATACCGAATACATTAAGCACACCACAACTGCTTATGTTCGCAACTATTGTGATGAGTGTCTTTTTTACATGTGCCTACACAATGGTTCGCAACAAGGTTGGTGGTGTTGATGCACTGCGATTCATTTGGTTCCTTTTGTCTGGATTCCTTCATTGTGGATTCGAACTTTATTTTATACTTCATCATGACACCCTAGCCAACCGAACCGATATAATAGCTCAGTTGTGGAAGGAATACGCTCACAGTGACTCGCGATACTTGTCATCTGACCCCCTCGTACTCAGCTTAGAGACTATCACAGTGGTAAGATAACTTGTTTCCCTATTAAATCTAACTGTCCAAGTGTATTTTGGGTCCTCTTTGTCTAGTAGCGGCATTGTCCATTCGGTCTCATCATCCAAGCCAATATGTTTGGCAGTTGATTATCTCTGTCGCTCATATGTTTAGCTGTTCCCTGTATTTTGTTATGGATTTACCAACAGGATTCCACAACTGTGATCCTCATCCAGTGTATTTCTGGGTATATTTTGTTACATTCAATGCATTTTGGCTTGTGGTAAGAGAGAAATATATACATAAAAAAAGTGTATATATTCATAAAAAATTGTTGATGTAGATGCCTTTTTTGCTTGTCATCCAAAGCTATCACAAGATTACTTATAATGCTCAGAACAAACCCAAAGCCTCCTGACGTTGTAAACTTATTTGAGATTAAATAAATAATAATAAAGCGCCTTGGCGAGTATGTCGTGGCTTAGGCTTATGCGACTTGTTGTGTAATGTGGTATGCCAAAGAATACCATCCAATCCAAGTAGGATCGATTGATGGCACAGACAAGATTCCCCATGATGCTGCAGTTGAAAGAGCTCAGCAAGTGAAATGTAATTACCCTTTGAATGAGATTAAGCCGACATATTGATAGAAAAGAATTGTTTGCTTAGACCGACCACCTAAGCTTTCAACCGACCCAACCAAAACTATATTTGTTGGACGACTTAACTTTGACACAACGGAAGGTAAAATGCATCTATATGGCATGTTACCCGAATAACAAATATACCTAAAAGAAAGAAAAAATTGGTTACTTCAGATACACTAAACCAACACTTTGGTCAGATTGGGTCAATCGAGTCTTTACGTTTGATTCGTAATCAAGGTAAATATTTATGCAGACGCACGTTGACGTAAAGAAAAAGAGTAAAGAACTCATGTTTGATACAAGTAACGGGTGCATCTGAGGGTTATGCCTTTATAACCTACGATACCACGGAGGCAGCCAAGGAAGCTTATCAAACGGCTCATCAGACAATAATAGATAACCATGTTATTTTGATTGACTATGAAAGAGGGCGTATAATGGAAGGTTGGGTACCTCGCCGACTTGGAGGTGGGTTTGGTGGTAAAAAAGAGAGCGGCCAGCTTCGTTTTGGCGCTAGAGATAGACCATTTCGACGCCCAATGTAGGTACATTACATTTGCTGTATCTTTTACTCATTATTATATCTAGACTTGGACCTAAGGAGGGATCAGAGCAAATAATTATATTGCCAGATCAACGCCGAGAAGATACATGGCGAACCAAAGCTCATACTCTATCCCGGCCATCTTCGACCGACCATCTACCTCGCTTTCGGGAAGATTCTCTTAACCGTAGCCATAGTCGTAGTCGCAATTCTCGCTCACGAAGTCCTCACTCAAGAAGATCTCGTCCACGTAGCCCTAACTCAAGAAGCTCTCGTCCGCGTAGCCCTAACTCACGAAGCACTCGTCAAAGGAGTCCTCCCTCACGAAGCTCTCGACTACGTAGCCCTGACTCACGAAGTTCTCGCCTACGGAGTCCTCACTCACGAAGCTCTCGCCCACGTAGCCCTGACTCACGAAGTTCTCGCCCACGGAGTCCTCACTCAAGAAGCTCTCGTTCACGAAGCCCTTATTCGAGAACCAACCGTAATTATAATCATCGTTCATTTTATCATGCTTCAGATAGACATGATAGAAAAAGGGCTGGATAAAACCATGTCCCAGATTAAAAGCCTCACGGCAAATAATGTTCAATTAAAGCTGACTTTTCAAAGATCCCATGCTTAGATATACTTTATATATATATGGCTAGTAATTTTTATAATCCTCGTTATTATCAAACATATTGAGAGTCCTTTTTTTTTCCTGTTAAAAATATCATTGATACATACATATGATTGTAATACACGTAGGATGCGACTAAGGGTCTCCATGCTTGGCATAGTATTGATTATATTTGACTTTTTGGGTTTATTTATCATTTATTCTTTACATTATAATAGATAAAAAATTAGGTTCTCAAGGCGGCCCTTCCATTTGTTAATAGTATTTTCCAAGCACCACTTATAAACCTTTCTCAGATAAAAAAGGGCTCTATTTTATATTTCATTACTATTAATATTTTAGGCATATTAAATTTACTAAAAAGCTCTTTATTATTCGATTCTGTACTCTGAAACCATTAGCTTATTCGTAGTATTGCTGCCTGTATTAATATCTATGACATGTATCTAAGAAGAAGAAAACATATAGATAACTTGATTTTAGCATAGTGTTAATACAAACTGGAACCAAAAAGAAAAAGAAAACAATGATTAAAGATTAAATACAAACACTGGCACAACATTAGAAATGTCTTTTAAAGTCAATTTTTTCTCTATCCTCCGCATCAGTTGTTCGGATGTGCCATGCGACGAGTGATACAGTTAAAATAGGGGCGCCATAAGCAAGAAAGTTTAATCTTGATCATCACAGAAATCAAAGAAAGTTGTTTCTGATACAAATCAAGAAGAACAAGTACAAAGAGATTCGATGTATATCTAGTATATGCTACTCCCATGCAATAACATAATAGATATTGACTTTCTTGTTGAAAAACTGTGGGGAAATCTATAGTAGTGTAAAATAAACCTATTAAATCAAAATGGATATTTATGGATCACAAATTTATGAGTTATTAATAAGACTACAAATCGTATGTGAGAGTGGGATTACCAATAATGCACCAATGTGTGTGAACTGTCTCACTGCACCTCCTATAAACTAATCGTCATAGTGTCGAACTACAGAACGTGCAGATCAAAATTCACTCGAGAGGATAAATTCTATAAAAAGGCTTTGAACTTTACATCATGTTTGACTCAACGACAAGTTCTACAACAGGAAAGCTGTACTATTCTTAAATACAAATAATAAAACAACCAATAGTAAGCTATGAAGTAAAGCATTTCTTATTTATCACTTGATAAATAATGAAAGAAAAAGAAAAATGATAGCTCTAGTAAAAGTCAAAGTGTTTACATTCAAAGGAACCCCGCCAAAAGCACATCGCATCTTAAAGATAACCATCACACTGAAAAGTTAGACGATCTAAAAAGAGCTCGCCTTTATAGAGACAATAAAGGGCATTTTAGTTTCTCTAAAAAAAATAAAAAATAAACACACTTTGGCTTCATTTCAAGTCCCTGAGGTGAAAGAATGATTTGACATCGTGAACACTTCCATAAAAGAGGAGACAGTCCGTGTCACACTAATTGGCAGACTACCAAAGCAGTACAGACTACTCAGCGTCAGGGCTGCCTTTGAACCTCTCTTCTTTCTCTTTCCAAAAGAAAAAAGAAAAACGGCAGATCATGGCCGACATGACAACACGCACATCAGCGCCTCTCTCTAAGCGCAAGTCAATTCTCGGAGACCTTGGCATAAAAACAGGGGGACATCCTTCTAAAACACCCGCTACAAGAACTACAGCTGCAAAAACAGCACCTACTAAACCCACAGCTGCCAAACCTTCTGTTGCCAAACCTTCTGCGACTTCAAATGGAAACACCCTTTCACCAGGGCCTGGCTTAAAGAGGGCCAATACAGTCGGAAGTGCACCGACTGCAAGAGCGACAACCACTCCCAGACCCCGACCGCTGTCATCGATTCAGAAATCACCATCCTCATCTACTAATCCATCACCACCAACTGTACAGAAATCTTCAAGTACCCTTAGCCGTACAAGCAATTCTTCTTCAGGAAGTGCGTCGAGTAAGCCTGGACGAAAAACCCCTTCGAATATTCTTTCTACTGGCTCCGCAGTGCGTTCCTCCCCAAAGTCTCCTACCACACCTCTTCCTAAACGACGCTCAGTTGTTCCTCTTGGCCCGAACTCTCCATTAGCTCGACGTTCATCTGTTGCTGCTGGAGCACCATCACAGCATGTGACAAAGCGTATGTCTACATCCAGTCTCGACTCTCTGGCAGAAGTTAAGGCACTTAAAGACACGGTAAATGAAAGAGAGCTAAAGAAAAACAACGGGTGATAAAAGCAATCTAGCCGAGCTAATTCGCCCTTATAAGCAGTTGATGCACAGGGAGGAATTACTTGAAGAGAAAGATAAGCAATTACAAGATCTTAGAGGTCGTATAGAGCAGCTCGAGAAGGAATACAGTGAGCGATTGGATCAAGAACACCCTATGTTGTCTTCTTCTTCGCATCTCATTCCATGCGATGTATCCATTGATTCAGAACATGCTATTCTAGATGTTAAGGAGGACAAGGATTCGGTGGCAATTTCTAATGATATTATTACAATGGTAAGCAGGTGATGGTTATTATGAATGTGAATGTGAATACGGACTCGGACTCGGACTCGGACTCGGATTCGGATTCGGATTCGGATGACCACAGATAAAAAGATATGACGTGACTCTAAATATATCCTGACATTAGCACGGTCAAGAAGTTTCGACTCTCAGAGAACAACTAGCCACAGCCGAAAAAGAAAATGCGCAGCTCAAGAAAGTAATTGATGAGGTATGCAGTGTATAAAGGGAACATAAATGAACAAAACTCACCCTGTCGGAACCAGGAGAAGGAAAGAAGTGTAGGGGTAGAGAGATCCCTAAGAACCAAACAAGAGCTGACAGAAAAACGACTGGAAGAAAAAGAAAAAATCCATCAAGAGATTCTGGTCAGCATAAGACTCGATCATAAAAAGACACTAGAGAATCTCAAAGGAGAACATGAGCGCCAATTTTCTCTCTTACGTGAAAGCCATCAGGTAAAATAGGTCTTCATTGCGATCACTGTAATTTCTGAAACCTGTGTTCCACAGGAAAAAGAACGCAAGACGACTGATATGCTGCGTCAAGATAAAGAAGCCTTTCTGGCCAGCAACGCAGAATCACACCAGACAGAAGTAACAATGCTGAAAGAGAGAATTAGTACACTTGAATCTACTTTGGAGGAATCTAAGAGTGTGATCAATCTTCGAAAGCTGGAGAAGCAACTAAGTGATCATCATATTGTATTCGAAGAATACAAACGTCAGTCAGAACAAGCCACGGAAGCACTTGAACGCAGATTCAGAGATGAAATGCAACAATTACAGAATGGAAGCGATGATACTGCCCAAGCATGGGTTGAGAAGAACAGAGCTGGTCAACAAGAAATTGATCGTCTTCACAGTATTCTCCAGGAACTTGGAGTAGCTCATCAGGATGACATTGCTAAACTCGAGGCAATTCATCTGACACAACTCGAGGAAGCTAAGGCCAAGAGTGATGCACAAGAGGCTGAACTTGATGGACAATCCCATCAGATTGAATCACTCCTCTTTCAAGTAGAGACACTCCAAACGGCTCTTGAGGCAGCAACACTAAGACTTGAAGAACACACAGTAAAACTTCATAACAAAGATAGCACAGAGAGTTTGAATGGTGTTCATATAAGTCAAAGGGAGAATTTACATCGATTATGTGAGGAGAAACTGCAGACACGACAGAGAGATTTGGATGAATTGCATAGTCGTATCAGTGAATTAAAAGAAATGCATGATGCCCAGCTTAACAGACTTGGACATGAAAAAGCTAAAGAACTCCAGGAGTTGCAGCGAGAGCTTGCAGGTCTTAAGGAAAAGCATCAAACTTATTCGATCACTAGTGAGGTAAGAGCTTAAAATATTTTTATATACGAGCGTGTCTATATATCGTTGTGTACATAAGGAACGAATGCAAGCTATTGCCCATCAACACACCAAAGAAATCGGTGTTATGCAAACACAATACCAAAGACTTGTGGATATTAAGGACCGTGAGTTGGAGGATTATGCCTATCGTGTTAGAGCTCTCTCGGCATCACGCCAAAAAGAACTTGATCAGTTTAGAGAGGAAAGCACTGAAAAAATTACTAAGCTAGAATATGAAATTGAAGGCTACGAGGTGAGTTTGGTTTTCCGTTGTCTTGCCTTCTTGTTGTTATACAAAGTCCATCTTTCCCATCGCCCTATTCCACCCTTAAAACTCTTCGCAATGGCAACAACGCTCTATTTATCATACTACTTTCCTTCATATTCTTATACATTCTTTACTGGATTACAAAGTATTACACAATGATGATCTGAATTCCTCGTACTATATATTCCTGTCGATGTAATGCCTTTATTCGTTTTTTATTCGTTTTTTATTCTTGTTTTTTTTTCATATTCATCATCCCTATTATCTATCTTTTACCATCCTTCTGTCTCCAAACTCTTGTATATAGTCACGCGTGAAAGAGTTCGAGCGTCAAACACAAGAGTTGAAGAAATCCCTTCACCAATGGGAAAATCAGGGAAATGCAGACCAAAATGTTATTGACAAACTCAAACACGATTGCTCTGCACATCGCGACGAAAATGACCAGCTTATCACGTAAGTTGATAATATGAACTTATATCAAATCTCACACTTCATTTAGTCTGCTTAATCAGCTACAAAGTGAGCTACATAAAGGACGAGCGTAGAGTCATAGAACTCGAAGCAAATATCTGAATAGGATACCCAACAATCTTGGAATACCTTGGAATAAATATATCCTATATATTGGCTCTCAAAGATTAAATAATCATATGATTTTATTTCCCTTTTCTTTTTACTCGTTTGTATTGTTTACATTTGTAATAGGATCACACAAAGAATTGTAGTTTTTATGTAAACCGTTGTACTTTTTTTCTTCTAAGCTATATATATTGCTACACTGTTCTTAACATTTCGCATATTAATGGTTAAACGGCTCCAAAAGACGTATTGCTCAAACCACGACACTTTACTGAAAACGTGTTTACTACATCCTTGAACTTCTTCAACGACCGAGTACTGTATGTTCATAATAATTAGTCTTCTTTTCTTTTGAAAAGTTGCATGGACTTTGTGTATACTGTACCCAATGATTCCTTTAATAAATGCAATTTTCTCGGTATCCGTTACCAAGGCAGAAGGAAAACCATCCTTAAAACCCCATATAAATAAATAAATAAAAACATTTTCTTGAAACAGTTACAATGTGTACTTACGCGAAGGAGTAAAATAGGAAGCCATTCTCTGCATGCTTGTGTGTATTTTATAGTCATTTTAAATAGAACATCTACCAATGGGCCTGAGAACGATCTCGGAACATGTCCACCAATTCCCTAGCCACATTGTTAGTATTAAAATGATATATTTTATGCAGATGTAATTTACTTACTACAAGCAGCTTTTCTATAATCTGTGGCCCCATGTTTGTCACAAGAGTGTTGACAATTGCTCCAATTTCAGTCCCTTCTTCATACTCTTGACCAACAAACTCGGCCTAAAATAAAGGTAAAATAAAATATTTTTTTTAAAGATATAGATTAGTTCACAGAAGAAAACGTCTTGTGTTTTACCCACCATAAAATTCACTGCTGCTTTAAGAGCAAGTCTCTCTTGTAAGCCCATACCAGCAATACAAAACATAAAGATGGTGTTGATTTGATCGTATGATAGTTGATAGAAAACAATTGGGCAGCGCTTCAGTACCTAGAAAACTCAACTTGTAAGTTATCTACATATTTATAAGCAGCCGTCTATAAATATTACCGCAGATAATAGGTCAAAATAGCTATCGACAACGTCGGGACTCTGCTCCATATCTAAGAGTAAATTAAAAGAAATGTTAATATATAATGCATTGAGATCGAGGTCAAGGTCTACCTTTAGGGTTTGTGATGAATTCTAGAGTACGGACGGTAAGGGATTGGAGTAATTCTCTAAGATTCTGAAAGTATGCATCTTGGCCCCCATATACTGTTATTACAAATTTAGCTGTATCGAGCCAACACGGAAAAGGTGCACTTTGGTAGCTAGCTTGAATAATCATCACAAGATCAAGAAAAGGCAGAGCAAGCACCGGGCTAACTGAGCGAACTCCTGACTCCAAAAAGAGTGAAAGGGCCTAATAAATCAAGATAAAGTTTAAAGACATTACACATGAATGGATAATACTACACACCTTCATGACTTTCTCATCGCCATTCCAGATCCCTGCAATCTCCCTTGTTAACTTTCTCATAGCATCATTGATTTGAGAAAGGCCTTCAATATCTGAGAATGCTGCTATTGACTTTCCACTAGCAAATGAATCGTAGAAAGCAAGTCTTGCCGACATAGACTGATAGTCATCATTAGGAGACTGGATACCTTTGCAGCATGCAGAAAGATATTGTATTTGGGTCAATATCATCAACCGTGCCCTTTCCTGGTCCGTTTTTGCTATCTCCAATGCTTCGGCGGCACTTTGTAAGATATTTCCAGTCAGTGTCTAAATAAACACATGAGATGTACTGAAGCAGAATACCCTAAAGTAAATTACCAGTATTGGTGTAATAGCTATTTCCATAGGCAGTACTTGGATAACATTTGCAATAGATTCTACCACTTTTTGCATCACATTTGGCTTTTATCAACATGTCAGTATCAAACCTCGATATTACCTATACAAATATGTACTGACCACTTGCCTCAATTTGAGAATGTGACATAGCATTATATATGTTCATAAGGCTATCCAGGTCATCAACTAAAGAGTTCCGACATGCGTCACATATATCAGAAAAGGCAGAAGCAGCAGATGGGGCCAATTTAGGAATACTAAGACAAGGGACAAGATAATTCATAACAGGAGCCAGAAATTGAGGATGCTTTTTTAGCCATTCAGCAAGAGAACCTAGCATCAAGACAAACATAAGTCAAACAGCTGAAAACTTCACTTTCATTTTTTTTTTACCCATAAGCAGGATTGTTGTGTTTTGTAAACGGATACTGCCATTTCTTGGAAATCTGCCAAAGACTTCAGGCCCAAAAAATCTATGGATATGTTCGTCTTCTCCTGGTGATATTTCTTCAGAAATACTCTTTAAACAGAACAGAGTAGCTTCAAGATCCTAGAGATTGATACTTCGTTAACATTGAAAAGATATTTTCTCTAAGAATAAAATATTTTAACTTACCTGACTAGCGAGAGGAATCGAGTCCCAATGGTTTATTACTGCAATAGCATGTTCCAAAAGAATAGCAAGCATTTCTCCTCGTAAAATGTAGTAAGGATTGATCATTGTATCACCCAGATCTCGTCGACAGATTCTGAACTTGTCTTTGAGGTCTATAAGTTTTATTTTTAGTCAAGTCAGAATAAACGCAAAGTGTGCTTGTATAAAGGCTCCATTTTTTTTTACCTTGTGCCCAGGAAGCCCAAACAGAGTCTTCTGGAAATGCTGCCTTTTGTTGAAGTATAGTAACAAGTTGACGATAGATAATAACAGCAGCTTCACCACACTGGCGTGTCCATATCCTTTGCTCCTCACTTGGCATTGTTTTGTCAAGCGATGCGTCATCATCACCATCAAGTGAAGGAGCATAGGAGTCATCTCGAATAGGCGCAATACCATTATCAAACAGTACTTCTTGAAGAACGTACCAAAAGTTAAGTGGAATTTCGCTGACTTCTTGATCGGCCGGAAAGTGCCCATGGAAAGCGGTCAGTTGCATAATCATGTCCATCAACAGAAGAACATCATGTCTGGGGAGTTGAACAGATATAAATTCTGCGAATGTTTCTCCAAAAGCAGTAAAAAGCTTCGCTAACGATTTACCCATTTCCTCATCTTCTTCTATAAATCGAGTTAATAAAACTAATTCGGGTCGATTTAATTAATACACATGCCTGAAATACAAGTTGTAAATTGGTTTTTCATTTCTTCGCTTGTAAAGCATTTCAGCAAGTCATCTCTAAGAGTTACATATCTAGCCCATGAAGGTTGTTGCATAGCTTCTAACAATACTTCGGTCGCAGGCTCAAACGTATCTTCTTTTGTAAGCAATCGCATCGTCTGCTGTATGATTGGATAAGAAGCCCTACCATATAGTATTACATTAGATATTATTATCTGACTATGCATCCACGCATATTTTTCTGTTACCTACTCAAATTCTATGCCGTATTGAATCCAGCTTTGAAAGCACCGAAGAGCTTTTTGCTGAGCAGTGCCGTCTGCATAAGATGTCGTAAATAATACAGATGAAAGTACAGAAAGGACAAGAGGAACAGCATCATTAAGCTCCTGTATAAGTTGTAATCTTGTAATTTCCAACAATAATTAATAACTCCGAGACAAGCTTTATTACTTTGTCGTAAGTACTTACTTTCGGTTTCCTGCAAGTTCTGTGTTTGATATCTCTTCTGGAACAAGTGTAAGAAACTCGAGTATTGCAGCGTCAATATTCTGTGTTGCAACCCCATAGACAGCACCACCTCTTCTTAGTGCATCCACAGACTCGGCTACAAAACTGTGCCAATGGTTGGGTACAGCATGAAGAGCAAAAGAGATCAACTAGAAATTGGCCAAAATAATTTGCATTTTCATTTAACAATTATCCTCACGTTAATTTGCTTGCTTATTTTGCCAAACTTACTGCCAAACATAGCTTTGTTGTGACAAGCATTGGCCCAGCACACAAGCGTACAATCCACACAAGTATCTCGTCTCGAAGCCAGTCAATTCGATCTTCTGGGAGTGTGTCCCTTGTTAAGGTTTAATCGGTAATTATGAATACTCTAATATATATTGCTTTGCCTTGGCTTCTTATCAACTCACCAATCGCGGGATATCTTCACCTGGAACGTGTGGGCACCAAAAAAGCGGCACTGGTCGGACTGCGGAGCGAAGCATAACGTTTAGTGTTTGTTACAAAAGAAAATAAGGCAATGCATACCTGTATTGAGAGTAGTTCAGGGGCAATTCCCCAAGCCTGAGGAAGACGTTGTATGGCTTGGAGTTGCTCTTGAACATCCTTGGCAGTACGTGGGTCTGTAGAGTTATAAAGCCCTTCAATGAGCTAAATTGTGGCGTCAGTCATGCGTTCATTTTCTCAAACCCCAAGAAAGCCGTATTATGGCCAACCTTTTGGACATGACCAACAGACAGTTGCTCCATGGACAATGACTACGGAACTGGGGATAATCAGTGACCGCAATAGGTTGTCTGGCTGGAGTTGGTATTCTATGAAGGCTCCAATGTAGTGGCTTAGAAATTGACGTAGCCGAACTTCTTCAACCTGAACATTCACAGCATGTCATTTCCCTCTTCAACACCACATTCAACATTTTTTTTCAAATACTCTAGATTATTAGTTTTTTTTTAAAAAGAAAGTTTAATGTGTGTCTCAGACCCTTATAATGCAGACTCTGCTTCCGTACCGATCATACTCGATAGAAAATACGAGGATAATCTCTGTGTAGAAATGCTGAATTTATTTGAAGTAAATTGACTTGAAACCTCAGGGCACATTTGGTAGTGGCTGACTTTTGTGGTCTTTGTATATAGGAGCTTCTTCCTACCAGAGAGAGCCACAACCGACGTATGGCTCTTGTTCGCAAGATAGAACGCCTTTTGAATGCAGAGTGGCTTTCACAGAATATCACAGTTCACTTGTTCGGGTAGATCTGTCATGGCATCTGACTGTGCCTCCCATACTAAATAAGCAAACCTAATCAGATCATCCGTCAATGATCTCGGTACAAGCCATTCTGATGTCGATCTTTGCATTACTACCCAGTGGAGTGGCCTTCGCAACATACGAACATTGGCCAAATTATTTCGAAAATGTAAGCTTTTTCTCTTATGAATTATTCTATCTATGGAAGGCAAGCTATGATTTTACTTATTGCAACAAGGTGGCATGCAGCAGGTTGCCTGTGTCCCAAATGCAAAGGTCCCAATTGTGCGTCTTTTTGATCCCGAATCGTAAGTCAGTCTCCATATATTCACCAACTCACTTAATACTTCCTCAGTCGCCTTGCATGTGATATCAATGTCAACAATACATTGGCTATCCAGAACACAAAGATGATCAAAACATATGTAGCAATAGATACTCGTGTCAGACCCTTTACAATGATTATCAAAAACTGGGCAAAGCAACGACTTCTTAATGATGCTGGTACGTGCGTTCTTGTGGGTACTTCCCAGAACAAAAAAAAACATTCTATTATATTCTTAATCGTATACATGTGTGTGTGTGTATTTAATATAATTATTGTAGCGCATGGTGGAACCCTCTCGACGTATACATGGACTTGTATTGTAATTAACTTTTTGCAAATGCGGCAACCACCAATTCTTCCTGTGCTTCATCAGCTAAAAAAAGATTCGAGTTCAGAGCTTTTTTTCAGTAATATTGAAAAGCTACATGGATACGGAGAAGCAAACCATGAAAGTCTAGGTGGTCTTCTATTTGCCTTTTTCCGGCGATATGCACTTGAATTTGATTATGACACCCAGGTTGTATCTGCAAGACATGGGACTTATTTGACAAAAGCAGAAAAAGGCTGGGATACTGGGCGTAATGTAACAAGCTTCTGCGTCGAAGAACCGTTTAATGTGACAAGAAATCTCGGAAATTCAGCCGACATAGAATCGGTACATGGCCTCCGTCTTGAATTCAAACGTGCTCTTGATTTAATGTTATCTGGTGCCTCATTGAGTACAATATGTGCACCTTACAAGCGGCTGACCTTTGCTGCAATACCTGACATCCAAGAAACATTAACTGAGAACTTGTCTGATAACATACCAACAGAGGCAGCAACCCCACCACTCTCGAATCCTGTTAAGAAGAAAGAGTCGAAAAACACCAATATGCTTAATACGAACACCACCCGATCTCGTTGTATAGAGAATTGCTTTGATTGTCGCCAACAGAATATAACTGACGATGTCTCCGGTCACCCAATAGTAATTTCTCCATGCGAGATAACTCAGAGACCAGATACCTTTGAAATCAATCATCATTTATCCCAACTCTCGTTAGCACCTTTCGATCCTATGTATACACCTGATCCTTCTTACAGCCCTCCGTATGCGCCAAGTACATTGCATAAACCGCGACACGCACACCAGTTCAACTGTAACTGTAATTCAAGGAGATCACCTCCAGCCATGCGATCATCCTACGATTACCAGGCAAAAGAATGGTCTGTAGAATGTATTTTGGCAAGATATAGCCAAGCACTTCCCACACACCCTCAAGACATGTGCCGACCCAGTGATTCTGAAGGTAGTAGTGACAGCCTGTCAGTAAATCGTGTCCACAAACGTAAAGAGAACCTACCCCGAGACACAAAGGCTGGTGGTTATCAAAGACATCTTTCAGCTCATCCACCCAATGGATTCAACGAATGGCCATCTATAATTTTTTCTGAACAATCACCTCTTTCAGAATCCAAAAACAATATAGACCACCGACCACGACGATGGTCAACTCAAAAAAGAAGAACTTCTCACGCTATTGAAAGAGAGCATAGTTCGGCCAAGTCCTCCATACATTCCGAACTTTCTGATAACCCCAAAGGTACTTCAAAGCTTGAAAGAGTTACAAGCAGATCTGTGGAACAATCTACAGGAGAAATACTCTCCAATAATGCTGCATCGAACAAAACCTATGTGCGGCGCGGTAGACACCATTAGTTTTTTTTTTCTTACTTTGGGTGCCCTCTAAATAAATCGGAAACCGGAGACGTTGGTGTACTCGTAAAAAAAAAACATTGAAAAAAAGAGAAAGATAATTGTGCGTAATCATTTGAGGCGTACATTTTTGTAAAGAATGGATTACCAACATGTGTGTTTTTCAGTCATATTATATCATATACAAAAGGCCTTACCCCTGGATTCTACGCTAAAGGAGCTTGAGGATGAACATCAACTGTCGTTAGATCATGCTTATGATTGTAATAGCTGATAATAAGTAAATATTTCGCCTATAACTACCATATTTCTTTATTATTGAGTGAACTATCAAACTATCGTAAAAATGAAGAAAACAACCTAAAAAGACATACAGGCTTTAAAAAGAATAGCTTATTAAAAGAGAAAGAAATTCGTGAATAGCATTAAATTCTACACTGGTCTACAAACAAATTTAAGGTTGTATTTGACGTTGGTTTTGTTTATTTATTTTTACAGTAATATATTTCCTTTATTGAACGAAATACAAACGTTCTATTATCAAGAGTGCATTTTCTTTCTCTCTTGAGCACTCATTAAATTAAGGCCACAGACATGATGTTCTTGTGGATAAACCTTTGCTTCTGAAATGTCTTGATCTTTTCCAAATAAAACATCTTGTCCAAAATCGCAACGAAGCTCTGATTTCCCTGCACGGATATTGCAGATCGTACTTGCGCGACAATCTTCGCCACACTCTGGTACCTCTGGTGCAGACTTCGTTCTATAGTTCCAGTATTGATCAAATGTGTTTGCGTCGGACTCCATTGCCACAGTGACATTATGCCACCACGCAGGGGAAAGAGGTTCTGAAATAGAATTTAGTG
The DNA here is from genome assembly GCF_001638985.1 of Phycomyces blakesleeanus NRRL 1555(-). NCBI lineage: Eukaryota > Fungi > Mucoromycota > Mucoromycetes > Mucorales > Phycomycetaceae > Phycomyces > Phycomyces blakesleeanus. Next base: position 459,853 of record NW_017265149.1, read on the forward strand.
GTGCGATGGCAGAGTTGTATGCTTCTCTTGCAGAATATTCAATATGCCAATTCTATTTATCTTGTTTAGTATTTCTTGTAGATAATTATTAGTAGCACCAAACTTACTGGCCCATCCTCCCATGTGTCAGCTTTATCAAGGTCAGCAACATATGTAATTGAATCAACAACCTCAAACGTTTCTGAATCAATTGTGTATATTCTTTATATTTATACCATGTTAATAAAATTTATTGGGAAAGGGAAAAAATGGGTACTAGTTACCTGAATCCAGGGTTAACATCCTCGTACGGTGTGATTGAAGGTGCTACATATGCAACTGAAATTGCCTCACTAGCATTCTTTTGACTGTTTTTGTAAAATAATTGCAGCTCATCCCTAAGTGATAAAAGAAAGGCGTTGATTCGTATATTTAAATATTTACTCAAGCTGAATCGGTCAACTTTCAATTACTTACATGTGCGTATGCCCAAAGAACTGGCCAGCAATTACATGTGGTGCATATCTTTCAATAATTTGATGGTAATAGTTGGAGTAATCATGGAAGCATGTTATATCTCCTGGGGCAACATGTCCAATAATCCATACACGCTCATTCTGATCTTCAGAATCTTGCAATTGGTCGACCAGCCAAGCCAAAACTCCATTTGGATCCTACATTACAAGCAAATGTTAGTTTTCTAGAAGCTGTATATTTTCCTATAGGCTATGTTACTAACCCTTTCAATGGGATGCTCATAGAGCCACCAATTAAGAGTATAGCAAAAGTTTGTATTCAAACTGATCAATTTCAATCCATTTATCGGCCTAACAGCATAATTTGCACTATTATTCTCCACCTCTGTGTTTGTGCCATAAGACAGCCAGCCACGCCAGCTTTTTGATAAACTTTTGTAAAGCCATTGGAGATCTAGATATTTCTTTCCAGGCTCTTTTGGAAGGCTAGATGACTTTAAAGGAAATATGTTTGTAGGTGCTGCCTCATGGTTTCCAACAGCTGGGTAAAGTACAGTATTAATATGAAATGGAGAGTCGAAATGGTTATGAAGCATTGTGAACGAGGCATCTTGGATAAGTCTTGTCTTAAGAATTGGTAAAGTTGACCAAACTTCGTGAGGTGGTACATCACCAGTCAATATACCAAATTCGATATTTGGTGCAATGGTTGGGATAAAATCTAACATTGACTCAATCAATGCATAAGGGGCATCACAATTGTAGGCACCTTAAACGATCGTTAATATATAATCCACTTTGTCTTTAAATGTCCAATAAGAATAATAATGAAAATAGAAACAATTTTGTTACCCCATTTTGAAGCTGGTACTGTAATGTTGTTGTAATCTGTTGAAGAAGACCTACAGCAAATTGGCTTATCGCATGCTACTTCTGACCCAGCCTATAAGTCTGTAAGCAAAGTTTTCAAGTAACCAATAGATTTTGACTTACTTCATACTCCGGGTCAATGTGCCAATCGCTAAGTTGTAAGACAGTAAAGGTCTTGCCAACCGATGGCTTCTGAAATGACATTTTCGGTTTTGGTTTCGGGAATATGACGTTGTAAGGTTCAACAGCTGAGATATCCCATGAGTTCACTTTGGCGTTCGAGAAATCTGTGTGACCTTACCTGGGTATGGGCATGAATTTACCACTGCGGCACACATTAAACGACCATCTCGACCAGAAATGTCCATAGTCTAATAAATATCAAAGGATTAGCTAAAGAGCTACTCATATTATATTTTTAATATTACCTTTAGCACCTGTCGTAGAATTGGGGCTTGTTCTTCGATTGCACCTTTGCACTAGAGATTAAAGCGAAAAAGAAAATTAAAAAGAAGAAAAGGTATAGATAATGAATTTCCTATCGACTTACAACGTCTGGATGAACTTTTTTTGTCCGAACGCAGGCATTTATAAGACTTGATACCATTAACTTTTCGGAAACAAAAGAAAGATTCTTGAGCATTTGTAAAAGTGAAATGCATGCATTGCAGGAAGAGGCCGAGTCGGCATTAATCCATTCGTCTGTTGCATGATCTAGCTGTTGTTGTACTGTATTTGGCGTATTGAAAGGAGTTTGGTATAGAGGATTGGCATGAGCAAGAATTAAGGATGCCAATGAGGCAAGCAATATATAATTTCGGCGCATGATCAAAACTAAAAACCAATCTCCTGAACCGATCGTCTTTTTATCTATGCTGAATCATAACTGAGAGGTGACGTAGACTTCTTTGTACTTTTTTGTAGACACTGGATTGTTTCTCAGCGTTCTTCTTATCAGATTATGCCAAAACGTCTTTAATTATCCCGTTGCTTGTTTTGGTCACATGCCACAAGGCACAACTCAGAAAAAATTAAGGTCTACTATCAATAAATATCATCTTTAAATATATAAATATAAATATTGAAAATGCTTTAATGGTTTGATTATAGATAGTTATTATTAAGTTCTGCGGATATAACGAGAGCACTTATCCACGCCATCGAGTTCTTCAATCATTTCGATAACTAGTGGGTGGGAGAATCCGTAATATTCGGGACCAGAAATTGCATTTGTAGAATCTTTTTGACGTATCAGATTAGCTTGTTTGATCACCAGAGACCATGCTCCAGTGGGTGTTTGACCGGATATTTCATGAGAAGGGGCATCAGCAGCACGAATGGTGAACTACATTCAAGTGTTAATAATATCTTTCTATTGTATAAACAAATCATACCAAAGGTGCATTATCCTGCTCTTTAACGGTACAGGTGTATGTGGTCTGGCTATCAGGGTTTACCATGCTCATGTATGTTCTTATTATTCCCATATACCATTCTTAGTGACATTAATATATTCCGGTTATAGTTTACCCTTTACCTTTCGACACTATATCCAAGCGGGTAAATGTATCTGTCGTTATGAAAGGCAGGTTGATTTATCATAATGGTGCCTAGATTTAAAACCTTCAAAGATGCAAAACTAAAGGGGAAAATAACATTGCCCTCTGAATCCCTTGGTATCTCCTGTCGTTTTCTTGACGCTGAATTTCTCTTTGGCTGCAAAACCATATCATCTGTATAGCCTTTAATGAGAAAACAGTTTGACCAGGGTTTTATAAATCAGTTATCCTTCATACCAAACATCTCCTCATCTTCATTTTCATCCAATTGGTCTTCTTCTTCGTTTTTTTCTGCATCTTCGTCGTCTTCTCCAGCATCATCCTCGTCTCCAATCGGACTGGCATCCATCGCGTCACCCTTACCCTTGGATTTGTGCAAAAGGCGTCTAAACAATACATAAGCATCGTATCTTCAATATATTGACTTTACCTATTCTCTCTCTGGAGGGCTTGAATTCTACGATTAGCTTTATCTATGGTGAGCTGTGCTGATCTTTGTTTCTAAGCATAGAAGATCGTTACTATTATTAATAAAGAGTCAAGGTACATGTCAAACTCTTGAGATTTTAGTAAAATCTAATAATACCGCGATGAATTCGATCATTTTTCTCTTTAAGCTTCTGTATTTTCGCATGCGATCATCGTTCCATTGGTTATCTGATTGTGATTCCGCATCAACGGCTGCATGTTTGGTAATCATAGTACTTGATCTAGAATTGTTGCTTTGACTTATGCGTGTCATTTGTACGGAATGCAACTTGTTTTTGTTACGTATCAAATTCACGGAGTGTAAATTATCCAAGTGTATCCAACGTTCTGAGACATTTTAAAGCTTGGACAAAAGGTTGGACAGTTTTGAATTTCTGATTTTGGTACCAATTTCATAGTGTAAATTCTACTATTTATTCACCAATTCTGAACATACTTTTCGTGAATTTGTGCATAAATACTCACATATAGAATGGTTTCAAAAGTTTAAAAAAGTCGACATCTATTTATTAGACTAGAGTCTGTAAGCTCAAAAATTATATTGAGTATGGAATGGTGAAAAAGTATTAAAATAAAGGTTCATCATGCCGGCTCGGGACGATCTTTACAGCTCATTATGTCCGGGCCGAGTTAGACTTACTCTCAATTACCATAAGCACATCAAACCAGCCCGGGGTTGTTAGCCATAGAGGGTATGGGGTAGTCTAGGACGAGTTTATGACTTGTGTATGTAACATCAAGTCCATAAAGACCGTCGCTTCAATATATAATTAAACTCATACTTGTACAATAATAATAAAGTGTATAGCATAGTCCTTTTAATCCGTATGCTTTTACTTTTAAAGAATATATAATTGGCATACACACTTTATATAAAATTGTGTCAAAGCATAAGATATTTATTCGATAAATTACAATCAACGTATGGGTTTATTTTAAAGTTGAAATATATATCAATATATTTGCCCGTGAAGTTACCAAAGAAGTTTTTTTTTGGCTTTCATTAACTTCCATTGTTTAAGTACTAAATAACTCTATATATCATAGTTTAATAGAAAAAAGTATTTTGGGCATATTGAGTGATTATTTGTGTTGAATGAATACTTCCCACTCGTTCCCCATCATCACCTGGGTGGGCATGTTGTAATTCTATCAAATCAATAATCACTATTCCAACTCAAGTTATCAACGCTATTCCAATATTACGGTTTATCTTAGACAATAATATCTTTCTGGTACGAAATAGGTACATTTAATTTCTTCTCATACTGTTATGTACTTGAAGAACAACATATACTTTTTGAGAAGAATCAGATCTATATTTTGTATGCCAGTTTCAACTGTGTATTCTAAAGAAGCCATATGTATTATGAGAGAATCTACAATATCGGCTGGATTCAATAATAATAATAATAATAATGGAAACCAGGATTAAAAAAAATACCAACTCTGGTGTCTTGTTTTTGTGAATATTTATGCTTTGAGTTAAAAGTTGTATAGTAATTTTTGCATGGTCTGTGATGTTTTAGTAGAGCTGTCAATAGCTCTATATCTGAAAAGACCATTCTTCAGGAATAGATTATATAAAATAAATTATAATTGGTAAGAGAGGTAGCGCTACCCGCTAAATAATGACTATATTTTTTTTCTCTAGTCAGGATAATATAAAGCCAAAGTAGATATTACGGCAGAGATCTTGGACATTTTATAGCTTGGTATCTCATTGGTAAAAAGAAACTCTGACTTTATAACAAGTTTAACCCATTGTTCTCAATCAGACTGAAAAAATATATTTTAATAAAGGAAATTGTAAATACACTTAAATTAAACAATTGTAAGCTGTATTTTTGCGACAGTACAACTTTCTTTAATACAGTTAATCCACATTTGATTAATTTTAGACCTCTTTAAAAAATTGGTCCAATAAATATAAAATTGCTGGGAGGCATTGGTTAGTGATATAAGACTGTTACCTAAAAGAGTAAAAAAAAAGTCTTTTTAATTAAAGTATTCTTAGTTTCTTTGCTATATATATATAAGTTCACTCGAAATACCTTATACTGTTGATTATGTAAGGAGATATGATGCATTCGAGAATATATATATCAATTATCTTTGATTAATCCATATTCGCAGTGCATAATATTTATATCACGTGCTCAAAGATACATACAAAGTTTAAATTTCACGCCGCTTACTTTATTTTTCACGTATAAAAAATGCGATTAATAAATGTTAATCTTGCTTCCACATGAATCATGTATCGCCAAAAATTATTTACTAGTGAGAATGATCTCAGAAAACCTTTTGTTCCAACAAAACGAGTTGATCTCTGCTCCTTTAAAAGTCAAGAAGAGTTGTATAAGCTTATAGAAAAGCAATGCACCGAAGACGGATTACCACTTGTCATTGCTAATGTTGACTGTCATCCCAAATGGAAGGCCGATTTGCTTAGCCTAGATCATCTCAAGAAGTTTCATGGAGATTCTGGTAGGAATCTTAGCCACTGCTATACTTTTTAGCTTTAATCCTCACTATAAAAACAGTTCTTGATTTATATTCTATGCGAACGAGATCAATCGACAATAAGCGTACAATGAAAGAGTATATTGAAGCACTCCAATGGTCGGCTAAGAATTTAGACATCAATTCAAACCAAAAGCCTCACAAAAAGGACTGTATAAAAAGTGTAAGGCGTCAAAGCTCACAACGACTGCAAAAGACGCGACAGGTGCCAGATCCATGTTTACTAGAGCCACTAGTCGACGCATCTATAGACCCTACTCAAAACTCTCTTTCTTCTGTCAAAACATCTACTTCGTCCGCTAATAATACAACAGATAATGGAAATATCGAGACTTTTACGAAAATTACCCTAGAGATTGACCAAATAGACAGCCCTGATCTACCGGAACTCTCCTCTACAATCATCTCTCCTGTCGAAAAAGAAAAAGAAGTAACTGTTAATACTGAAAATCCAAGCAATAACAGTGATATCGTCCAGCATACCGAGCTACAAACCCCCACATATTCGATATCCCATTCTTCTATGGCTACCCCTCCCGCCGATGACATCAAAGATACTAAACATGAATTGATTGATGAGGAAACTTCTAATTTATCAGCAGCAGAAATCAAACGCAAAACTAACACATCATTACTATACGGAAAAGACATATCTTGTCCTACGGAGTATAAGGATGTTCTTGAAACAATTCTTCCAGAATATTTACTTTCACTTGGAAGCTGCGATTTGTTTAACTGTTTACCGGAAGACATGCAGGCAGAAAATCTTATGTGTTATCTTGGAAGCAGTGGTACTGGCACGGCTATTCATAGAGATCTCTGTGGTACTTTTGGTCATAACCTTATGACATATGGTGACGATGGTGCTTACTCAGAATGGCTCATAGTTGAAGATCGTTTTCGAGATCAACTCACCAAAGTCCTGCATTCTCCGGACAGCAAACGCTCAAAAGACAATGATGATCACTCATATAACATGACTGACCAAACCAGTTCATTCGTTGAAAGCGATCAAGCATGGGTGAACTTGAAAACACTTAGAAATGCTAATATCAAGACTCATGTCATTTTGCAAAAACCTGGGGATCTAGTACTTATCCCTAGTCTTTGCTACCACCAAGTACGTAATCATGGAATTTCTATGAAGGTCGCGTGGAACAGAGTTACACCACAAACTTTGGAGCTTGCTTTGAAATTTCAACTTCCAATTTATCAAACGTAGGTTGACTTTTATATCCGTTCAAAACGTGATGTGTATTGTATATATAACAGATCATTATTCTGCTCAGAATTGCGCGCCCAGAAACCTACCGGTGTAAATCAATCATTCACTTGACTCTCGAAAGGTGGTTGGATATAATCAAGCCATTTTCACAGAAAAGAGGGGGATCAGATGTTCAAGACTTCTTCTCTATTCCACTATTCGAAAGGGGTATTGATGTATTTGTCATGGAATGTAGAATCATGTTGCATTTATATAGCGAGATGATTCGACCTGAGATTATTGAACCCATTCCTTCTGAGGATATTCGAGAATCAATCTGCAAACCTACAAAAGACGTCAAGCCACACACTCTGAAATGTGATTTCTGTCACTGCGATATTTTCTTACGATTCTATCACTGCGATAACTGTCTGGACAAGGAAGGAAAATGTGAAGGATATGATATATGCCTTGAGTGCTACTCACAAGGCAGGACTTGTCAACATATGGATGAATTAGTTATGCAGCGAACAAGTCTTAGTCTCGAAAACTGCATTACTCTTTATAATTCATTTATTAAGACAATTAATAGTATCCTGAAAGATACGAGTCTTACACCTCTATTTTATAGTAATCTTGAGCAGAAGATGTACGTATTGTTTTTAAAAAAAAACAAATGTCTTTACTAATAAGTACTTTACACGTCAACAAAACTTTTGTAGTTTTTACAGGGAAAACAACCAATACTCTCTGGCAACCACATGTCTCCGTATACAAAACTATAGAAAGAAGAAAGGAGTGGGTTTCTATAACAACGAATGAGTTATATTGTTGTGATTGGTTTTGAGCTGACTTTTTTTTTTGTTTAATAGATATTGGCGAATCATTTTGTGTGTGGACACTGTAGTTCTGTTACGACTACGTCCGAATTGTATGGCTCAAAGGGAATTGAGCTTCGCGGGCTATTTGGTAGGGAGCCATGCTATAAGCTCGAGTATAAACAAAATGGAGAAAATATATACACCTGTGATGAGTGTGTTAAACACTGCCATGGATGTCGCCCCGTCTCTGTTAAACCAAAAAAAGCTCAAGAAATGGTATACTATATTCCGCCTTTTTATGATCCACGAAATTGGGGTGGTGTAACTGATAAAGGAGTATACCAAGTAAGTTATTGTTTATACCTGAAATATTGAATGTTAATCCAAAACAACACAAATAACAACAACATAGTCATGTTATTGGCCGTCCAGAGAAATAAGTGTATGTTATGTACTTGCTGTTAATGAGAATAATATATTAACTTTTGTAGTACATAGACTATTTCCGAAACAAAAAGAGACGCAACAGAGCAAATTCACAGATGCCTTGATCTTGCTTTGCTAGACGACGAATGTCTTCAAGAAGAATTCAAAGGTCGGATTGTAGGATCGCTCCTAAAAAACATGCGCCCTAAAACTGTAAAACGTATACAAAATGATGATATCGATGAGCTGATCCAAGTTGCTACAAGCAGCGCTTCGTCTTGGGCTACTTTCATACAGACGAATATTAATAAGAGAAAGAACTTTGAAGACGGACCTGATAAATTTACTTCCAACAAAAAGCAAAAATTTTGGGATCAAGCTGACGAGTTGTTTGATATGAAAAAAGTAACTATACATATACCAATCTATTCAGTTCACAGACAAAAGAAAATAGCCAAAAAACAAGTCTAATAAGAACAATTTGTATGGTGTATTTAAAAAAGTATACATATAATTATATTCAAGTGCACTGCTTAATGAATAAATGAGATTGTCTATTTCAATTCGAGTTTTACTATTTGACACCCAGTACATTTTTGGGTATGGAAATACTGTTAAGATTTAATATTTAATAATAATTGTTGCTCTAAAACATATTAGATCCATCGAGTAAACAGTAAAAATATGGTAATTGTAGCTTAACATAAATTCTTAGCTATTACAAAGGGTACTTTGAATAATTGGCAAGAACAGGCAATAGGTAATACTGTTGGCTGAGTTCACTACGATCCTTTGATCTTCTTTTAGCTGTCTACAATATCTAGAAGCTACAAATATATGTGATGGTAAGGATCATAAACTAGGCGTGTGTGCGAATCTTTTCACTATCTTCGTGCTTTCTGCCAAGTACAGGGAGTTTCACTCTCAAAAAAGCTCGCTTTACCCGTATTTGCATGTATTTACAGAATATTAAATACATCTAACAAAAATATGAGCAACGAATTTCACTTGCGCAGTTTATACATTGGTAAGTAACAAAATCTGATAACTTATATATCTAAACAGCTATATACAAGTTGAGAGATACACTATATTTAAGCATTATAGAGGAAAAGATTTGAGCTATTTATCTGCTTAGATGTTTGCACTTGTACTTTTAGTCTCTGGCGTAAAATCCGAGTAAGCTCAATTATAAAGCTTATTAGACCCTTTCAAAGCTGTTTCTTTGCTATGTTGAGGATACCCACGAGTAGTTCTAAGTTTGATAAATATATTCCAGGCTTTAGTTGACTTTAAACTTTTATAGGGTCAATTATAGACCTGTTTATTTATTTTTTGTAATTATTGAGTAAGAGTAAGAGTAAGAAAAACAGAATTAAATACCAAGACTTATCAGTGTCCAATATAGAAAGAAAAAATATACACACAAACCAGAAAAATTCGTGAGTAAAGCAAGAAGTAACGGGGTTTAAACGTAGGGCCTGCTACGTAAATTCATTGGAAATAACCAGCATCCGAGCTATCTATCTTTAAATTTGAAGCTCTGAGCAGCCAATGGAATAGCATGCTTGTTGCTCCTCTTCTGTAAATGAACTTTGGTATAAAAGGCCAAGCAAATATAGAGAAAATCATCACAGATATCTTAACAAAAACATAATGTCCGATCTTATTTCGCAACTTCTTGAGAATCATTCTTTGCAGAGGAATGCTACAATAATACCGCACAGAATTAATAGCCGGACCTCAACTCAAACCTCACCTCACCATTCAAAGAAACTTCCCACGTATCCATCGTATTTGAAGAATACTGTGTATGCTGCGCTAGTAAAAGAACAATACGAGCACCAGAAAATCAAACGCGATAGGACAAAGACTTCTGGTATAATCTCTACATTCCGATTTAAGGAATCCGATGACAATCCGCTCGATGACATGTGTCTAGCTCTACCGTCATCATGGAATCAATTAGATAAATCTTTTAATATTCAGATACGCAAGAACTCGCTGGACCTTTTTTACACCGGTAAGTGACTATCATAATGAAAATGATTTATTTGTAGGTATTTAAGATTAAAAGAAACATGTACTACAGGACCAGGAGAGAATGATAGGGACGCTGCTAGTGTGCGCTCTAACTACGCAATACCGCCTCAATGTGGAGTATATTACTACGAGGCGAAGATTCTTTCGAAGGGTGAAAATGGGTTTATTGGCATTGGATTCTCTAGCTCGGGGAATGATCTTGATCGTTTACCAGGTAGACTTAATACTCTACATATTTCTCTCTTAAAAAAATACTATTCAATATATATATATATACAGAAACTAAAGAACTGATTATTATTATTCTATATTGAACATAAATAGGCTGGGATGAAAATTCATGGGGATATCATGGAGATGATGGGTTTTGTTTTTCTGGCTCTGGGAGTGGTGTAGCATATGGACCCTACTTTACAACTGGAGATGTGATTGGTTGCTGTATGGACTTTTCGAATAATACAATATTCTACACCAAAAACGGTACGCTCCTGAATACTGCCTTTAAAGATGTTAAGCCAGCATTCAAATTATATCCAAATATCGGTCTACGAACACCTGGGGAACATGTCTTGACAAACTTTGGTGAAGAACCGTTTGTGTTTGATATTGACAGATATGTTGCGGTATGCTTGTGGAGCTTTATAAACAATATGTTTTACTGTTATTAAACAAATGGTACTGTTTGGGTTAAATAGGATCAAAAACTAAAAATCTGGAAAGAGGTTACAAGTGAGCCGCACAGAATGCAGGCCCCTAATATTACTTCACCAAAATACAAGATAATTGCAGATCCTAATTCAAATGAGACGCAAGATAATCAAAATGGCCATAAGCAAATCATGGAGCAATTGATAATCCCATACCTTATGCATCAAGGATATACTCAGACTGCTAAGTCAGTTATCAAATCTACTGAAGATGTCATGAGAACAAGCTCAGCCTCCATACATGCTCTACCATACGATATAAGCAATGATGGAGAAGTGACTTCTTTGTACAGCGATGAAATCAAGAAGATGGAAGAACGTCATGGTAAGAGTTGTAATGATCAAATAAACAAAAAGATGAAAACTTTACTTACGTTTAACAACAGTAATCAAGGCCGCTGTTTTAGATGGAAATATCGACCTAGCTATAAGAATAATTCAACAGTTGTTTCCCAATATGATCAAAGATGAAAGCCAATCATCAATTGTATTTGAGTTAAAGTGCCAAAAGTTTATTGAGATGATGAAGTCGTACAGTGAGCAAATAAATAGGTATATTGACTACAGTATTATATTCTGTTCCAGTGTCATAATACAATAATGATGTTTTAGAGCCAATCAGACAGAGGAGCCTTTATCACATCTCCTGGTATCTCACAAAAATGAAGACAGCCATATGGACGAAATTGATTCCAAAGCATCACTCCTAAAAGATTATGTGTGTGAAGATATGGAAATAGACGAAGATTTTGAGGATAGAACACATGTGCCTTCGAAAAGAGCCAATAGTGGAATTATTATTGACAAAGCTATTGGTCAAGGTTCAGGTATAGAATCAGGATCTCAAGCTAAATCCTTGTCGAAAATCCCATGTCTTGAAGATTTGATACAGGATATAATGCGTTATGGAGAAAAACTTCAGGATGAATATCGATATACTATGACCTCTGAGCAAAGAGCAAAATTGACTGTAAGTCGCAAGGCCTAAAACACAATTTTCAAAAACATGATATTGATATTATTCTAGAAAATATTTGCATTACTTGCATACAACGACCCTATTGAAAGCCCATTGGCTTATATTATGGATAAATCCAACAGAGATGTACTCGCTTCCAAGCTAAACACCGCCTTGTGTGGTAAGTTATATATATATATATAATGAGTGCTTGAGCTAATAAATAATTTGTTATTCATAGTTTGTCAGCAGCAGCGTGCAACTACTTCTCTTGAGTCTATATATAAGCAGGCCATCTTGACAAACAAAGAGCTTGTATGGAGTGGAAATGCCAAATCCTCATTGATAAATATCAACCAGTATCTAAAATCAGAATATTGACCGGGTTTTGTATAGGATAAAAATCTTCTAGAGCTAGATAACTTCTTCTTATTGCCAAATATCAGACTCTAAAGTTATCGATTCAAATCTTAGAATGCTGAGAGTGTTTGTAAACATGAATGGTAGACTTTTTTTTGAAGGAAAAAAAAAGTACAAATTCTTACCGTGATGTCTTGAATATTTGCTTGATATAGCTTTACTTTATCTTATTTTGATTATGAAAAATAGAAAGTAGAAAACAAAAACTGAGCAACAAAGTAAAAAAAAACTTTACAAAAAACATAATCCAAGATAAAGAGCTATACAGGACACTCCAAGGTCAAGATGCCATCATTAATACTCAGGTTAATCAGACGTTTGTTATCATTTTCTATTTAAAACGATATAAACATCATCAGTAGTTCAGCAGCAATCTTAAGTCCACGATGTCTCTAAAATGAAAGACAGTGTTTCATTTTAAGGTATAATATTTTGAGATAGTAAGCTAGATAGGTATTCTATTACACCCACAGGCATATATATACAGCAAAAAATATATTAGTGGTGTTAGACTGTATGTGTAAAAGTATACAATCAACATGGTACTTTTTGTACTTGGCTCAAAACATTATCCCGTCTTGTATTAAAAACTCTTTACCATATCAAAATTTGGGTTTTATGAGCCGGTTTATTAATAGCTTTCAATTCTTTTGGTGCACTTGGTTCACGCCACAGTTCATTACCATAAAGGTGACCAACAGGATTTTGCGTATAGCTTTGAATTTCGAAAATAATAGTATTGGACTAAGAGCCTTTTAACCGCGTAGAAAGATTCTACGTCCTAGAAAATGATGATAAATTGCCACAAGTGCATATAGATATTAAAGCAACTATTAGAAAAATAAGAATTATAGATCTTTAGGGACCAGATACAGGTTTTCCACTCCAAAAGTTTCATTTTCATTTCCCAAGTTTGAAATGGCAAAATCAAAGTAGCGATTTTACACTCCATTAGTGTGTACAGACGAAAAAGGTCAAAATAAAGTCCAACCGATTCTGACTGGCTTGGCTTCTTCCATTGACAATTGGATCAAGAAGAGTATCATGCTTTTGATACAAGAAGTATACCACATATTGCAATACCTGGAAAAACTCTGTAATAAAATGTTTTCAATTGATGGAAGATATGGTATTATGAACACTTGATTTTATCTAAAATGCACCCGAACTTTATTTTGAGCTTTTTTTTGAACTTTTTTGAGCTTTTTAGTCTGTCCACACAAAATGAAAGATCGCACTCCCACATAAGAAAGCACCGATTTAAAATATTGGATATATAATTCCGAATAAATCATACATCAAATTCATTATGCTCTATACTCTCAAGAAGATGACAAAATACGATGAAATTTTGGCGTTTTATAGGTAAATACATACAGATATATTGTAGAATAAAAAGAAAAAGAAAGTCTAGCATATGGGTAATTACTACGAGCTTTGATCACTGCCGTGCCTCTATCAGGAATACTTGCTTACAAGAGTATGGATAACATTTGGGACTAAAAAATTTCATTCGTGAAAAATACCTATGTGCTTTGAAATATTAGCTGGAGTATTATTGGCTTTATAGAGCCAAAAAGAATGCCTTCACTCTCAAACTCTAAAAATTCACGTTTAGGTGAAAAAACTACTGTCTTTTTTTTACAAGAAAATTGACAACATTGGTGGTTGAGTTTAAGGAAAAGGTACTAGTAGAAGAAATGCAACAAATATTATGAAAATGTGGTTTATCACTAATTTCTTAAGTTGAAATATATATAGTGAATACATATAGCAAATTATATACGAGTATTATTTTTCCTGTTTTTAAAAGGTGCTTAAATGATACGCACTATGTGTGTGCTGATAAAAAAATATAGTTGTGGGATGATAAAAAAAAAGAACCGATCAAATGATACAAGTAGAGCAACAATTCAAACAATCGTGCGTTAAATGTTTATGTAGTCATGTATGTATATAATTATATGCATTACATTATGTCAGTCATTAGAGTTTCACAATATACCCCAAAAAAGCTGTATGTTTTATACTTCTTTACTGACTCAAATCGACTCAAATGATAATATGATACACATAATCCCCCACTCACTCACATGTGTTTGTGTGTTTATTCATGTGTTGAGATACAATATTATATATTTATGAGACTTATAAATGTATATGTTATATCAATTATCTTTTTTGGCGTTCTATATGTAATTTACGGAGTTTTAAAACTAAGAAAAAGGCCAAATTTGTAGCAAATTTAAACCATGAAAAAGTGTAACAATCATTGTGGTAAAACAAAATGTAAACGTTTTATTACGTGCCTTTGTCTTGTAATATAGAAAGCTTTTACTGACATAGGATGTAAGTTTGCAACAATTGTTTTTAATAAAATAAAATTCAAAAATAATATATACAGAATAAGACTCGCATTTGTGACCAAATATTATATCTTTCTACAAAATCAAATAAGGATGTTTAGTGTTATGGTGGTACAGTAAATAAGGTGAAATTGCTTGATGACTGAACCAACAACAAAAAAGAATAAGAAGAAGAAAGAGGGGAAAAAGGAAAAATCACACACCAACACACACTTTATTTAATGTGTAATGTGTAAATATATAATATATACATATATCTTGTTATAATATATGCAAGTATTCAAGTTACAGTGTTATATGCATATATAGCAAAGTGCCAGAGACTATTTAACAATAATGATCCTTCAAAAATTTTGCTATAATTTATAGCAGTTTTGTAATCTATGTTGACTGCCTTGATATTAATATAATGTATAATATTGGATGTGTGCACTTGTATCTAAGGAGTGTATTTTCAAGAGCTCCAATCAACTTTGATTTTTTTATGTATAAAATATCAATGTTGGGATGCCTGGTATTAATGATTAGATGGGGAGATGAAATGGTTATACAAAGTCTAACTCCCGAGTACGTACTAAATGTACATAAGCTATGCGCTTCTATACAAATACATTCTGAGCACATACTGCCCGTATATGCTTACATATGTAATATTAGATATACAGCAAACGATTAACAAGTTCTTGCAATCAAATATATATTTGTGTCGATATTTAGAGATCCAAGTGTTACAATATTCAAGTCTGAGACTTAAGAAGGTGGACTTCTTTAAGAAAGTATGTTATTTGAAATTACTACCAATTCTTTGTCTGTCTGTCTTTCTTTTTTTTCTTACCAAAGTAAATTGAAGCATTAGAGTAGAATTAAATGCACCCATGTCAAATAAACATATATTCAATGTATACCCTGTACTTTTCTTCATTTATAGTTAAACAAGAAAAAGACATATTGTACTGATTTTTGTACAAAAATAATTTTTTACACCCCGATATATACTTGTTCAACTCTCTTTTTTGTTTCCTTCCTTTTTTTTTGTTACATCTCATCACCACTTTGTAACATCATGGACTCGCAATCAGAACAGCGTCGTGGTACGTACAAGGCTCGTAATGCCTTTAAACCCGAAGAGGTTCGCCGCCGCCGAGAGACAGCTCAGGTGGAGATCCGCAAGCAAAAGAAGGAAGAGAACCTGGCCAAACGTCGTAACTTCAACATGGAGAACTTGGAAGACGATTCCGAAGACGAAGCTAATGTCGGCTCTATGGAACACCAGGTAAAACATATTAGCACAATTTAGAAAGCGCATATGTATAAGTATAGGATTTATTATAAGACCTATTATATGTATTCAAATTGTAAAATTATCTTTCAATACTAAGAAATAATACCATTATCATCTTTACTATACAAAGGTGTCTGAGTTGCCGATGATGACGCAGGGTGCTTATTCTTCTAATGAAGATGCCCAGCTTCAAGCAACAGCTCAGTTCAGAAAGCTGCTCTCCAAGGAGAAGAACCCTCCTATCGAACAAGTGATTGCTTGTGGCGTCGTACCTCGATTTGTTGAATTTCTTAGTTCAGCAAACACTCAGTTGCAAGCAAGTGAAATAATATAAAAATGTATTGGATATTTTGGATTATGGATTCTAATATGTTTTTTTGTGAAAATGATATTATTAATATTCATAATAATAGTTTGAGGCTGCATGGGCACTGACAAACATTGCATCTGGCTCGTCTCAGCAGACAACTATCGTTATTGAGGCCGGTGCAGTTTCTCATTTTATCAAATTGTTGAGTAGTCCCGTAGTAGATGTCAAGGAGCAAGCAGTGTGGGCCTTGGGTAACATTGCTGGTGATAATCCTACGTGTCGTGATTTTGTCCTCAAAAGTGGTGCACTTGCACCTCTTTTGAACATTTTTGAAAATACCGCAAAGCTGTCCATGATCCGTAATGCTACCTGGACACTATCCAACTTTTGCCGTGGCAAGAACCCTCAACCAGATTGGCGTTTGGTATGTGTTATGCGTGTGGAGGCAATCCATATATATAGATATCGAAAATAAAAAACAAAATAAAACAAAACAAAAGGAAGTGAGAGCGTGTTTTATATTCATTTAACGTCTTTGTATAGATTGCCCCAGCTTTGAATATCTTGGCTCGCTTGACAATGTCAGATGATGAAGAGGTTCTTGTGGACACTTGCTGGGCAATTTCTTATCTTTCGGATGGTACAAATGACAGGATTGATGCAGTAGTAAATTCGGGTGTGTGTGGTAGACTGGTGGAGCTTCTGAAACACCCTTCGCCTGCGGTCCAGACACCTGCTCTTCGATCGGTGGGTAACATCGTGACCGGTGATGATAGTCAGACCCAGGTGGTGATCAACTGTGGAGCACTAGAAGCACTGCTGTATATGATGGCAAGTCCTAAAGAAGGGATCCGTAAAGAGGCCTGTTGGGCTGTATCCAACATTACTGCCGGAAATCACAATCAAATCCAAGCTGTCATTGATGCAGGACTGGTGGCACCTTTGTTGCACATTATGACCACAGGAGAGTTCAAGACAAAGAAAGAAGCTTGTTGGGCAATTTGCAATGCAACTTCAGGTGGACTTAACCATCCTGAACAAATCAAGCGCTTGGTACAGGAAGGAGCCATCAAGCCTCTGTGTGATATTCTGAATGCAAAGGACAACAAAATTACTCAGGTTGCTTTGGATGGCCTGGATAACATCTTGCGGTCTGGAGAGATTGAGAAGGCTAACATGGCAGATGGAATAAACCCCTATGCACTTCTTGTTGAGGAGGCTGGAGGCATAGAGATAATCCATGATCTCCAAGCCCATGAGAACCAAGAGATTTACAAAAAGACCTACAATATCATCGACAAATATTTCTCGGCGGGAGATGATGAACAGGACTCAGACATGGTCCCAGATGCGGGACAGTTCACTTTCCAGCCGTTGGCGATGGCTCCCCAGGGCGGCTTTGACTTTGGGCCTCGCTAATAAAATTTTAGAGGACCGCAACCGATGGTGTTTTTTGTGTTTGGTGCGACCCAGTTCATTAAATTTTTTTGTTTCCCAGTAACAAACCCATGCCTGTTCTTTTCTTTCTACAATGTCTTTGTTGCTGACTACGACGTGCGACTATGCGCTGTTGGTGGCAATTCAGCAAGGTGCCTATAAAAAACAATAAAACATTCTTCAAACAACTCATTCCTAACAGGTCGCCACTTTCTGCCCCGTAACGACGACGACGTTTGCATCGAAAGTAAACTTGAGCTGCGTCTACCCGAAGCAGTCGACGACCTCATTCTACCAACCACCATCATCAGTACCAGACCTGCCACCATTGACCCCGATGGCCAAGTTATCTTCCGTACCACCCTCGCTTATCTAGTCTCAACTAAACTACTCAGTCGACTTCGTACCTACAACGCTCATGTCCTCCTAACCATATCAACACTCAGTGCAGACTGCACTCGCACCCCTCTAGGCGTTGTACGCCTCCAACTTTCATCAGCGAAAATGGTAGTCCAGCGCCACGGCCAGCGACAGCTTCATGAAGTCAATCGTTTTGTCGTAGATAAAGGTGCCTGGCAACCATTACCGAGTCGCGAAGAGCAAGTAAAAGCAGGGCTCTTTATAGTAGCTATGCCAGACCACTATCGTTCCACTAGTAAAGCTACGTCTTCAATGATGGCTTCCGAGTCGATGATGGGTGGTCTGTCTGGGTCTGGGCTCGAGTTGCGTTCTCTTCATATAGATCCATTTTTATTGCCAAGTGAACCACTCTTGTCTGATAGTACAAGCACCCTGGCCACAACATCTGTACGCAACACACTTCCTTCACCACCCTTCTCATCTTCTGCCGCCACTAGTCTCGTGGCAAGTCCAGCGCTGTCTTTTCTCAAGACAACTGCATTTTCGCGCGAGAACAGCCGTCAGCCTATCAAAAAGAAGACACTCACAAAAGCACTTGAAAAGAAAACATTAGACATGCAGCTTTCCGATCGACGGAGGCGGGCTAAGAGCACAGACCAACCACGGCCCGAGCTGCAGGAACCTCCACCCCTCAAGGACCGTCTCCGTCGAGCGCAGTCCCAGCTTGACCTCAACCCCAACAGTGAGACTACGCCTAGGAGCTCAGGCGCCACAGATACAGCCACTTCTAGCGCCACAGACACTGACAATTCTATCACCACCAGAGATGACACTAATGCTAACACTAACGCTAACGCTAACGCCAATGCTGCTATTGATCAACTTTCATCTGCCCTCCGTCACATTCAACTCCTTCCTCCTATGCCAAAGCCACCTTCAAAGCCACTCACTCCAAAGCTACAATCCAAGTCTCTTCCTAGAGCACACTCAAGAATACAGTTAAAGACGCACCAGTCTTCTTCTTCACGTCAATTTTCATTCTCACCAACACCACTTTCATTACCACCACTTTCATTAAAACTGTCGTTATCTTCTTTACCATCAAAGCCTACACCCATCGCCACAGCCACGACCACGACCACGACCACAACCGCAAACACAATCACAAAAAGCACAAAAACTGCCAAAACCCTCAAATCCAACAAATCCACCAAGACCAACAGAAACAGGACCACAACGCCAGAGACACCAGAGACGCCAGAAACATCGGATAAATCTAATAGCAGTCTACCACAGCCATTGGCCTGTAGCACGACAGGGGAAGATGTGTTGCGGTATCATCAGATTGGAAAAGGAACTTCGTCCTACACATTTTATTTCAACATTGTTCATGCCGATCACCTTCAGCCATTACTGAGATCCTCGTCTCGTAGACGTCGTGGTGTAGATCACACACCATTTTTTACATATGCTTTCTTGTCCAAGACAGTCATGTGCCCGGCATCGTCGTTCTCTAGTACGCACCAGGCCTGGCAGACATGTTTTCATTTACGTGGACACCTATACGACATCCAGGAGTGGTTAGATGACCAGTGCCGCCTTCAGCTGTCGCTGGTGCTGATGGACGCCAATGACGCTACGAATCCTCTCAAAAAAGACACGGTCGGTGTGGCCCAGGTTCCGCTGGCCGGCCTTGCATTCGAGAGCCCGTTTCTGTCGAGTGATCCATACAACCAGCCCAGCCGGCGTACATCAGCCATCGATCGTATCCTGACCGAACGTTCATTTCCGGTGTACGATCTCAATCGGCGACATCTTTCGGTCACTCCGTCAGAAGAGATCGCCAAGGTGACGGTTCGTCTGGGACTTGTGAGTGGCTGGTGGAGTGAGTCCAGCGCAGGTACGACGCGCATTCCCACCGACAGTCTGAAACGGAACAACAGCCACACCGATGCTGATCCCTGGGATAGTATGAAGAACAAAAAGGTCCGACATCTGTCGACCTCTACTGCAACCACGAATACGAACATGACCACGTCCACATCCACAACCGCGACCACGAACACTTTGGATAGCGGCCGACCACATCAGGCGCTTCATTCGATCCTCAATTCTCGCTATCAGCCCAGAAAGAAAGCACCTTATTTACATACTTAACCAAACATTATTATTGTTATTATTATTACTATTATTACTATTATTATCTAAATACATACACATACATTAAATAAATAAATAAATAAATAAATAAATAAATAAATAAATATAAATAAATATATAAATATATACATATAAATGACATGCTTTTATTAATATTATTAATATTATGAACATAAACATTTAACATTAAAAGAAGAGATATATAATAAACATTAAAACTTAAATAAAAAGAAAAAGAAAATAAGGTTTTGTTGGAAATGAAAGTATATGCATTGTTGTTGTTGTTGTTGGTGAATTGGTGAGTTGGTGGTAGTTGGTGATAGTTGGTGATAGTAGTAATGGTAATAATGGAAGTAAAGGAAGTAAAGGAAGTAATTGAAGTAAAGAAAATAACAATAGCAGTGGTAGTAATGGAGATAATGATAGTAGTGATGGAATTTGTATGTGTATATAGTGTGCAGTGTGTATGGTTGTCGCTATTATTATTATTATTATTATTATTATTATTATTATTATTATTATTATTCTCTTTCTCTGCTGTTATTGTTGCTTATTCCTATAAGAAATGAAAAAGAAAAGAAAAAAATGATCATAATTGATGTTGGACTGTAGGAGGTGGGAAAACGATCTTTTCTGCTTCTTCTGCAAGTGCCTTAAGAGATCGGGCGATGCGTGAAAGTGCAGGTAGGTGAGATGGATCGACGTGGTTCCGTACTCGCACCAGTCGTTCCATTGCTCTGTCCCATTCTGGGAGAACGCCTTCATCTCGGATTGGCGGAATGAGAATGGGTGGAAGCACAGGAGCCGTAATTGTCGAAATCGATTGAGATGGAGGGGAGGAAGTACTACTTGATTGTCGATAATCTGATAAAGGATCGAATCGGGGGAATGAACGATCGGATGAAATAGGTGGTAATGACAATGGGCTGTTTTTGTTGATATTGATACTGTTATTGTTATTGCTATTGTTATTGCTATTGCTACTGTTAATGATGCTACTGCTGTTGCTGCTGCTGCTGCTGCTACTACTGCTGCTGTTAATGTTAATGATATTGTTATTGTGGTGGTTGTGATTGTGGTTACTGCTTGAGTTCCAAGGTTGTGGGGAGTATGGACGAAGAAAAGAGCGTTTTTGTTGTTGTGGTGGCGGCGGCGGTGGCGGTGGCGGCGGTTGAAGAGAGTGTTGATGAGGATGTTGTGGGCTTGGGTGCATGATTTGTTGATGGTTGAATAAAAATCGAGTAGAGGGTTCTCTATCTCGAGTGAATTGTGTACGTCTTGGGATGATATAATCTTCGATGGCTGGCACCGGTATTGAGTTTTCCTGAACCGGCAGGCGCTTTGTTCCTCGGTGACGCTTTGCAGTCTTTCTCTCTCTTTTGTCATGAATCGGGGTTATGGGGTGAATATCTTCTAGTTCAGGTGAATTAAGAATTATTGGTGATATACGGTTGCGTTGGTGTGGAGGTTCGTCGTTGCCATCGTTGTCGTTGCCGTCGTTGTCGTCGTCGTCTTCCTCATCGTTATCGTCGCTGCCATGTCCGGCCACCATGATTCTTTTTCTCCGTTTAATCACGCTTCGTTTCATGCTCACTGGCCGATGGACATTGTGTAGTTTGTAATACAATCCGCAAGCATTGCAGATCGTATTACCTGCTTCGTCTCTTCTCCACAGGGGTGTTGTTGTGGTGCGACAATTGGCGCATATCAAGGCTTGTTTATTTGCCTGGTGCTGGTTAAATGCTGGGCATCCAGCACAAGAAGACGATCCTCCGGTTCCATTGCATTGGCCTCCTCCGGGGCAGGACCCACGCGAAGTACCACCACATTGACCAGCTGTTGCTTCATCGCCTGCTGCTAATGTGTTGGTTGTTACCGGGGGTTGTTTTGGAGCGTGGTTTCGTTTTAGGGTTGGGGGTCGAAGTGTATTTCGAGCCTTTAGGTAAAGACCGCAAGCATTACAGATCGTATCTCCATTGGGTGCTCTTCTCCACAACGGGGTTGTTGTTGTATTACAATTTGCGCATACGGTTGCTGATACTTCGTTTGTCAAGACCTCTTTCTTTTTTTGAGGCCGAACGTCCTTGTCAAGATCTAGACCATGGCTCTGAATGCCATTGTCTTTATTGAGGGTGTCGGTCATGGGATGGTGAGTTGCTACAAGGTTTAACAATTGTATTTTTTCATTACATCCACGTGTGTTAAAAAAATATAAAATAAAATAAAATAATAATAAATAAATAAATAAATAAATAAATAAATAAAAAAGACTATAGACAGTGTCGGTAACCGTAAATTAAGTCACAGTCTTTTTTTCTTTTTCTTATTCTTATTCCTTTTTGTCACTGTGTGAAAGGCAAGCTTTTGTAGAAATATATATAAGGAGATGTGTGTATATATGTATGTATGTATGTTTGTATGTTTGTGTATATATATATATATAGTGTGTGCCATTGTGTGAATGTATATCTGTGCTTGTGCGTAGTATGTGTCTGTGTGAAAGAGAGTGTGCGTAGGGTGTATGTGGAGTATGTGTGTCTGTGTGTGTGTGTGTGTGTGTGCAGCTACCTACTAGATATAGTTATATTTCAGAAAAACACTTTCCTAAAATGGCCATTGTCTATTGAATACATAAAAAAAAACCGCTGCTGCTGCTGCTGCTGCTGCTGCTGTTACAATCATTAGGATTTTATTGTCTCTAAATTAAAAAAAGAAATTGTCATGTTACTTTTGGCTTTTGTTCTCTTTTTTTTTATTTTATTTTTTCCCCACATATTTAATATATCTCGTCATAATTTATGGCTAATTTACGATCATTTCATTGTCTGGATATATAATATTTACGATTGTGTCTATCCAATCTTTACTTGAGCCTTCCAGTTTATTGAGCTTTGGCCGATCTACAGTGATGTCACACTATGAAGAATCAATTAAAGAATTAACCTGCATGGTCGGAGTAGGAAGCTTTAAACACTTGTTGGCCGTTGATTTGGTGGGTTGCGAGCGGCGCGTTGGCCATTTTTATATTACCTTATTTTAGTTCCCCTATGTTTTTTTATATTATTAATTAATTATTTATTTATTTATTTATTTTTTTAGTTTTTAAAGAGGTTGAAAGTGTACCTTAATTTCTTCTTCTTCTTAATCTTCTTCAATTTTTTCTTCTTTAAGAGAAAAAACAAGGAGTTAAAAAAAAAAGGCCTCTTTTTTTCTATTCATGGGATTCTTCCGCAACGTATTCGTAGTGTTGCTCTTGGTCAACGTGGCCTTTTTGGGTTACGACCACCTCAATGGAGGCAACATTGCTCTCAACCTTGTCGACAATGCAAAGGGACTCGATGCAAACAAAGTTCAGGTCCACTTGCACACAGCTCTGAATGAAATCAAATCGACTACCCCCCAGAAGATTGCCGGACACGTCAACGAGGCATTTGCCCAACTCAAGGAATTCAACTCGCCCCAAGACGTCCTCACCTACCTTCGTGACAAAACCGCCCCTGTTGCAAAGGCAACCGTGACAAAGGAAGGCTCTGTTTCTGTCCTGACCCAGGACAACTTTGCGTCTGCCATTGATGGATCCAAGCCTGCTCTTGTCGAGTTCTATGCTCCCTGGTGTGGCCACTGCAAGACTCTGGCTCCTATCTACGAACAGCTCGGCGAGGCATTTGCTCACGCCGACGACGAGGTTATTATTGCCAAGGTAGATGCAGACAACCACCGTGATTTGGGAGCCAAGTTTGGTGTCCAGGGATTCCCGACCCTAAAGTGGTTCCCCAAGGGCGTCACTTCTCCCGAAGGTGTTGAGGATTACCGTGGTGCCCGTGATCTTGCTGGCCTGTCTAGCTTTGTACGGGACAAGACCGGCCTTCGCCCCAAGATCAAGTCTACCAAGTCCGAGGTTACTGTCCTGACCACCAAGAACTTCCATTCGGTTGCCTTGGACCCCAAGAAGAACGTGTTGGTTGAGTTTTATGCTTCGTGGTGTGGTCACTGCAAGACTCTGGCTCCTATCTACGAAAAGGTTGCCACTATCTTTGCCAACGAGCCCAACTGCCGAGTCGCAAAGATTGATGCTGATGTTGAGAAGGACATTGGTGCCGAGTTTGACATTTCTGGTTTCCCTACCATCAAGTTCTTCCCAGCAGGCGCTACTGAGCCTATTGCTTATGAAGGTCCCCGCACCGAGGCTGGATTTGTTGATTACCTTAACAAGCATTGTGGAACCCGCCGTACTGTTGGAGGCGGACTTGAGCCCGAGGTAAGCATTTAAATATATATATAGATGTAATTGACAAAAAGGGGAATAATTCAATTGATTGATTGATTGATTGATTGATTACAAATTGTATTAATAATAACATTAACAATATTTATAATAATAGGCTGGTCGTATTGGTGCTATGGATGCTTTGGCTATTGAGTTCACTGGTGCTTCCAAAGATATTCGTGAGCGTGTCTTTAAGGAAGCTGTTGAATTGGCCAAGGAATTGAATGACAAGTAAGTATATAAAAAGAAAATAAGTTCTTTTGGGAGTTTATATATGCATTTATTGATTTAATTAATTAATTAATTAACTATTGTCATTGCGTGCGTGTGTTTGTATTGTAGATATGCTTCATACTACTCCAAGATTATGGCCAAGGCCGTCAAGCAGGGTGATGCCTTTATCCAGACTGAGAAGACTCGTCTTCAAAAGATCACAAAGTCCAACACTATTACTCCTGCTAAGCTTGACGATTTTACCATTCGTCAGAACATCCTTGCTGCCTTTGACAAGCAAGCCAAGCCAGTAAAGGATGAATTGTAATATGTATATTAAATATATATATATAGGATGGGATCTTTCTTTTGTTTTATATATATATATATATATCACTATTATATTATTTTCTTCTCTTTATCTTCATTTTCTTCTCAACACATTTGATACACACTTTACAATTCACACTTCACATATACACTTTACACACACACAAGGTTCACTACCAAAATCTCTTATCTTCCTGTCCCTCCCAACCTTATCCCCTTTTTTTCGTACAATTTTCCTTTTCATACATCACCTTTACCTCCCACAAAAAAAACATATAAAACAATAACCAGAATAAAATGAATTCTATCATTAACCCTTTAAACAACATATGCACATATTCCTGCAATTATACAGTAAGCTATCTAACAATCAGAGGCAATCAATAATTCTCGATATGTTGAACTTACCAACCAAATTGGTCTCAAGCTTTGCAACACGCCAATTCAAACCGGAAAATTTATAAAGGCGAAAGGCTGATAAGAAATAGAAGTAGTACTAGTAATAGTAATAGTAGTAGAGAGCATAAACAATAAAGACATGTATATATAAATTCATTGGTTATGTCTTTTTCAGTTCCTTATGGTCTCTTTACTCAATCTGATTGGAGAACGTTGGTCAAGAACCAATATTGTATTTCATAAAACACACACACACACACAGATTTTAGATGAAAGCGACTTTGGGATTAAAATTCAAAAAAACCAATTCGGAGAGCTTACGGTGATAGACGATATCAAGACAGAGTATATACACAAAGCCTATCTATTTTAACTATAAATTTGGTCTTTAGAAGAAAAGAATCATTACACGTCTCCTCCATCTCATGTTGAAATATGCAATAACATAAAATACGTGAATCAATCGTAGATCAGTGTATGTATATTGAAAAACATTCTGCCTTTTCTTTCATCTTAATTTTCACCTTCATCTTCCTGTTCTTGTTCTTGTTTTTATATTTATTTTTTATATATATATAGATATATAGATATTTAGATATATAATATAGATATCTTTTTCTTTTTGTTTTTTCTCTCTTTTTTTTTTAGGCGTAGTTGAGACGGAAGATGTCGTTGAATACCCAGTAAGAGCCACCCTCGGGGATCAAGTGGAAAGTCTGACTGAACATCTGGGGGTTCTGTTCCTCATCAATCTACATAGATTTTATAAGATAAAGAAGTATTTAATACACAAGATATTTTTAGAGACTTTATCAAATTATAAAACTTTCAATAACCCAACCCATCTAATATTTACTATTACTATTATAATTATAATTATAATTATAATTTTTAGGTTTGTTGGTGGGGGTAGGTTTTAAGGTCATTATATATAATATTGATTTTGATTTCATTACAGGATTAAAAATAATACAATATAAAATATTATAATATCATATAATATAATATAATATAATATATATTTGTGTGTGTTATAAAAGAGGATCAAAATCTTACCAACAACAAACCAGTCACGGAAACCAGGATGGAACCACGCTCGAAATCAGCGGGCTGGGCATCAGTGGTGCTGATACGGTGGCCAACCTTCTGGAAAGGAAGGTTCTGTAATAGAGAAAGCCCAAGGTAATTAAGATATGAAATCTGTCAAGCAAAACACATATCATCTATACTTACCACCAACTTTTCAGTGATGGCAGCGGCACCAACGGTCTGCTGTCCCTCAAAGGTAAGCATGGAGTTCTCTCTCTACGCGTTAAAATAAATAAATAAATATACAAATAAGCACAAGATATTATATTTATGACATTTATATTATTATTGTTTTTTCTTAAAGTAAGAAAAAAGGAGCAAGTATAGAGAAATGGGTTTATTTACGTAGAGAGGGGTGAGCTCCTGTCTGTTACGGTCAAAGGTCTCGTAGTAAAAGTCGACAAATGCCTTGGCAACAGCGTTGAAATCAGCCATGATAAAGATAAGTGAAGAGAAGAGGAAGACAAAGAAGAGTAAAGAAAGAAGGGAAAAAATGGGAAATATTAAAAAAAAAAAAATGTGTGTGTGTGTGTGAGAGAGAGAGGTGGTAGTCCCCCAGTCACAAAAATAAAAAAAAATTGAGAGAGAATTGTGCTATTAAAGGTACAAAGATGTACATTTCTGTCTTTTGTATGAATTTTATTATATTGGTGTGTAACAGTGACTATAGGAGGATTTTTGGTTGCCATATATTGTGGTATTGTAAAAAGGTATATTGCATTTTTTTTTAAAAATAAATACCATTTATTTATTTTATTCTTATTTATTACTTGAGAATTACTACTGCTACTTTTACTATCAGTAGTAGTAATAAGGATTTTATTTTTGTTAATGATTGACTATGTGCCTATGATATATATTCTTAAATAAGGAATAAGAAATAGCAGTAGATTGAACAATTAAACCTCTAAAGAACAAAGAACAAGAATAAAGTCTAACTAGAATAAACTTTCTTGTATTCATATTTACGGCCTATACGCACGCCTCGACGTAAAACGGTCTACAGGTATACTGTGAGGGTAGTACCCTTGTTATTAATGATTGAGTAAAAGAGTGGTTAAGCAAAGAAGAAGCAAGACTATAGATCCTTTTGAAATAGATATAAATGTTGTAAATGTGCCTTGGATAAATAGTAAATATTGTGTTAAAGATAAAGAGGGTTGAAATAAAACCTATTGATAAATATATTCCCAAATGTTGACTAACGATTATCGTTAAAGGCAATACTACTCATCGCTACATCATCAAGAGTCCTTTCTGTATAGATGTATAGCAATTATTGTCATCACAATAATACTCATAAAATATATACATACATGTATAGTATATGAATGTAAAATCAAAGAAGGGGAGAATGTTATTTTTTGGATAAGTTGAGAGAAATAAAGTCAATTTTCTTGTATTTAATTTTCCAACCTTTTTTTTTTAAAAAAAAAACACACACGCACTATCCTTCTAGACTACCATTCCATTCCTTCATTTCATCATCATCATCATCATCATCTTCATCATCTATCCCCATTACATTATCCTTTTTCTTCATCAACATAACCGTTATCCTCATTATCATTCTTTTTCTTCTTCTTCTTTACACTGCTTGATTCCTATCTCATTTTTACCACATTTTATGTTATTAAAGATACGTTAGAAATTACATTTCAAATATGAATTCATTCGTTTGCCACCCTTCTGTCGATACACTTGAGGCAAGCCAGCTATATTAAACTTTGTATTATATTGAACTGAATTGAGCTGAATTGAATTGAATTGAATTGAATTGGATAGAAAAATTAATTACTGAATATC
This sequence comes from Phycomyces blakesleeanus NRRL 1555(-), assembly GCF_001638985.1. Lineage (NCBI taxonomy): Eukaryota > Fungi > Mucoromycota > Mucoromycetes > Mucorales > Phycomycetaceae > Phycomyces > Phycomyces blakesleeanus. The sequence continues at coordinate 488,350 of NW_017265149.1, forward strand.
AATTCCCATATATATATGTAAAAATAAAATTTATATATATATATTTCATATTATATCTATATCTATAGTTACTACATAGGTTAAAGACACGCCTTGAACTGGCTAAATATAAGCAGCAACATGGCTGTGAGAGTGACGACCTATTGACTCTCGAGAATCGATTCATAAACCGCCATAAACGACTATCCTTTGAACGTGTCTGTAAACCACTCACATCTCGACGATTTTACTGCCCCACATCACTACGCGCTCCTTTCAAGCAACCAAGATACCGCCGCCTCTATGGTGTTCTGCCACCAACCCAAATACAATGTCCTCTGTCTGCCAAAAGATCAAATCTAGTCCTGTCTGTACCAGAACACAATGCAGCCCGTGTATTGGTCCTGCTACATCACAAAACTTCTTTTACACCACGAGAATGACATGCATTATTTAACTACAATTCTAGTCATTCAAGCAAAAGAAATGTTTTTTTTGACTGATATTAGTATTAGTAGGTATAAAAGCTTAAATAAAACATATATCTTTATTTAAATTAATATTGTTAGTATCGATGTCCTTTGTTTGTTTGTTTGTTTGTCTGTGTATGCGTCTGATTTGAAGAAAGGGTTATACGACCGGACAAGTGTTCAAACTTGTCAATGTTGTGTCCACACAAATGCTGGGTTCTTTTTCTTGCTTTTCTCTCTTTTTTTTTTTTATTTTTTTTAGAAAAATAATAATTTATTTTTGGACATTTACTTTACTTGCTTGAGAGTTGTGGTTGGCAAGAAGAAACTATAGTTTGGTCGTGATGTGTATACCACAAAGAGAAAGGAGAATTTTGTTAGTAAAGGAAATAGTAAACGCGACCCGATTGGTGAAGAACATTGAATTTCAATATTTGAAGAAAAGTGGGAAGAAGCATACAAGGGGGAATTTTTTTGGGTGTATTAAAATACAGCACAACCTTGATCTGTACTGTACTGTACTGTATTATATATATATATAAAAGGGTTTTTAATAATAATATTTTGATATTTGATTTCAATTCTTTTACTCTTTTACTCTTTTTCTTTTCTTTCTTATAAATAATACTAATAGTAATAATAATTTTCATTATCATCATTAATTGGTCAACATGAATTCTGATGGATCAGGTACAGTTCTGGGGTTCACTGATCCTGTCACAGCAAGTGAGACGAGCCTATTCTCTTTCAATCCTCTGGTCTACCTCTATTTCATGCTGTCATTCTTGCTGGTACCCTATCCAATATACCGTCTCATCGCTGCTCGCTACAGATGGGAAACGAATTACAAATCAATGGCCAGGCATTGGAGTGATCTGATCAATGGACTTTCGTACGGGACCCTGTTGTTCGTATTTGGGAACTATTCAAAGGCCTTTAGCTGGGTCACAGTGGTTGCCTTTTATCCAGCTCTGTTTGGGTATGCCCTTATTGCCGAATTATCTTTTACCAAGACTTCCTTACCGAATATAAAGAGTTGGCCATTTGGAATGTGGGCTGTATTTATAACGGCCGTTGTGTAAGTATTCCATTCTATCCATCTATCTTTTTCTTTCTTTTTTTTTGGGTGGGTGGGTATAGATGTTTAGGTCTTTAATAAAAGAAAAATAATAATAATACATATAATGTAATATAATATGGTGTAGTATCATCCTGGCCTTTGCTGCTTTCCACATCTACTATGCAACAACCTTAGCAAACCCCTTTGTGGCTTACTATGTCTGTTCATTGTTGATTCCCTTGTTTTTATTTGCTGTTGGGTTAATGATGATAAAGGAAAACAACCAAAACTGGGTTAGGACCCGATTGTTCAAAAAGAGTATCAAGTTAAATACAAAACCTGATATTGAACGAGATCCTGCTTCACCCGAATCAGCAGAAGCACAAGCACAAGCAGACGCAGAAGCACAGCAAGCAGCACAAGCAGAGCAAATTCAAACCTTGAGTCCATACAGGAACAGAGTTGGTCTACATCTGCATCATTGGCAAATCTTTTACATGCTTGCGTTCTTTACTCGGTAAGAAAATACACAAAGTACAAGTGTACATACACACTAATACATACATATATACGTATATGTTAATAAGTGTATATGTTTAAATAAAAGAAAGACCAAGACCTATGTACATATAGGTCTTTATTAATATTTTAAAGAAACTAAAAAAAAAAAAAAAGTGATGCTTAAACGTCTTTGTTCCGCTTAGGTTTATACATCCGGTATCACAAGTCGGAGCGGGTATCGTACTAGCATGTTACATGGAAGGCGTTTGTGCATGTAAGTTTTATATATAAATAAATAAATCAATTGTTCAAAATACCAACAATTCTTGGCTGTTGAATACAAATCCATATTTTAGATGGTTATGATGGTCTATTAAATGATGAATGACCTTGGAGATAATCTACCACAAGAGAATACAAACAAAACAAAACAAAACAGACGCAGAGAAGAACAGACTTTATTATTATTTTTTTGCCTATTCTTTTCTTAATAATCTAACCTTCCTTGAGCTTAATTATGATGATGACGACAAAGACGCTGACGACAATGATGATGATGCTGATGCTGATGCTGACGACGATGATGCTGATGATTATAATGATCAAGACTATAGAAATAATAATACTAATGATTTTATCCTATTTTACTCTAGTATATACATACATACACATCATATCTTAATATAATTCTTTATTTATTCCTTTATTCATTCATTTAAATAAATTCTTATTGTTATTGTTGCTGTTATTTGTGATGGGTTTTGGTTGGGGAGATTGTAGCCAAGAAGAAGAAAGCACTTGGCTGACCGAATAACGGTTATCAATATTGACACACAGTGTATGTTCAAATAAGTCCTTTAGTGGTGGTGAGATGTTTTCTGGCATTTCAAATTGTCCCAAAAGAATCTTTTGTTGAAGTCTAGGCTCATAATCATCATTAAACGGAAGACGTCTGGTGATCATCACATAGAGAACCACTCCCAAGGACCAGACGTCTGTTTTAGGGCATGTCAAGGGAGTGCGTGACAGGATTTGTTCAGGGGAGACATATGGTAAAGAGCCACCGGCTGACTCATTTTCTGGCTGACTGTAATTATTATACTTATTATTATTATTATTATTATTTCTGTGATTAGCTGTATTAGAATGATCGAGAAGTCTGGGGGTCTGGTACACAGACAACCCAAAGTCGCACAGCTTGATTGATCCGTCATCGGTCAACAAAATGTTTTCTGGCTTGATGTCTTTGTGGCACACCTTGATCTCCTGGTGTAGATACTGCACAGCTTCACACAATTGCCTAAACCATACGCGTACCTTGTTTTCTTGTTCGGGTAACGACATGGGTGGCTGATTGATCAAATGGCTCAATAGGTTTCCTTGGCTGCAGTAGTCACACACGATATAGGTAGCATAATCTGTCTCGAGAATCTTTTCGATTGACACCAGATTAGGGTGGTCGATGGATTGCCAGATCGCCAATTCGCGTTCAAGCCCGTCGAATTGGCCGGCCGTGTTGGTGTGATCTGGTTCCGGTCTTTGGATGACCTTGATTGCCACCCGACGGCCATCCGAGATGCAGAATCCTTGGCGGACGGTTGAAAAGGCACCGTATCCGATGATCTTGTTCAACACATAATCGTCGATTTCATCGCCTTCTTCTTCTTGTCTTAGGGCTTCGGTTGGACTAGGCAATAGTAGGCCGGCTAAGAAAGAGGCTGCGGGTGACTTGATATGGTTCCAGGATTTATTGGACAGTGCAGAGTTTGGTGAAACGACAGATGGGCGGCGTGTGAGATGGGATTTTGAGCGAAGAGGAGGATTTGGATTTGGATTTGGATTTGTACTTTGATTTGGATCATTATGATTATAAGGAGTGTGATGATGATTGTGGTGATGATTGTGATGACTGTGGGGAATGGATATGGGGGCGTTTTCAAGGGGTGATATTGGCAGGCTTGGGTCTGGGGAGAGGGAGGAAAATGTGGAGGAGGTTGGAGAAGGGGAGAGAGGGGGTAAAGAGTGGGGCTGAATAAGGGATGGGCGTCTGGAAGGAACATGAATAGAATTTTGATAATTGAATTCCTGATGATTTTGATTCTGTTTCCTTGTAAAGGGTATATCGAGTGAACTAGTATCGATGTGCAGCTTTTTCTTGGTTAACGGGTCAAAAGCCTTCCCAGCCAAGCTGGAGGAGGAGGAGGAGGAAGAAGAAGAGGAGGATGAATAGTTGGAATTAAGACTGGATTTCTGATCTTTGGATTTGCTTGAGATGCTGTACATTCGATTGAAAAATAAAATAAAATAAAATAAAAATAAAAATAAATGAAGGGGGAGGACTGGCTTTTTTTTTTGTATGTATATTATATATATAAAATAATAATATGATATATAAATATCTATATCTTTTTGTATCAACTGTATAAATAAAAGTAAAGACAAGAAAATTTAAAATTTAAAATTTAAAATAATAATAAATAATAAAAAAGGGGGATTCAGATGTGATTATTGACAATTGACAATAGATAAACTGAGATTAAGATTTTTTTATATAGATTTCAAAAGGAAGAAAAGAGTGAAAGAAAAAGAGTGAAAGAAAAGAAAGAAAGAAGAAAATGTTGAAATGAAATAAAAATAAAGAGAAAATAAAGGAGTGATAAGGCAGACAAAGCAAGATAAGAAGTAGTGTTTGTCCAATCAAAGACCATGATCATCTTATCAAAATCATTTCCTCAAGGACCTTAGCTCTGTATTCTTATCCAGCCAATCACAGCAACATCACACATATATTAAAATAAATAAAAATAAATAAATAAATGAATAATAAAGCGTATTACATATATATATATATAAAAGAGCACATATCACTCTGTGTCTTGCTAATATAATAGATATTAAACCAAGGGGGGAAGGAGAAAAAGAAGAGGGGGTTTATTTATTATTCATATTATTCATATTTCTATTTCTTTGTAATTCAAATTACACCATAATTCTGTAATTCTGTAATTCTATGATTTTATAATTGTGAAAATCTACAAATAAAGCATCATGCTTAATTGAATAAACGATATTAACCAATCAATCTCCACGTGACTGGTATGTGTACACCACCAACACCACCACCAAAGTGATTAAACCCAAAAGAAGTAATAAGCCAAAAAAGATCATGTCAATGCTGCATTGAAAAAAATAATAAAAGTAAATACAATTGAATATAGTATAGCATAATGTATATATTGACAGTTTTGTAGATAGTATGATGATGATGATATTGGTAGTAATAGTAATAGCAATAGCAATAGCAATAATATATTATATATAAATATAAATAAATATATAAAAACAGAGAAAATATTATAATTCCATTTGGTGATCAACGTTTAAATACTACAACAAACAACAACAAGCCAAAAATATTATGTAAAGTATATTAACAGCATTCTTGGATACCAAAGCACAATAAGAGTGCAGCTAAGCTATATAGGTGTACACAAAATAGATGATTCATGTGCAAGTTGCAAGCAGTAGATGAACATGATATAGTAATATAAAGAAAATGTTACATATAAAAGATAGTATGTTAGTACATATACACACAAAATATATAGCTATATTAGATTATATATCTTTTCTTTCTCTATCTTTCTTTATCTTTTTCTTTTCACACGCATGTAAATATATATATGAGAAAGTCTTATTTACCAGCCTAGGCAACATGCGTCATTGCCTTTCTTTGGGCGAGAATGAACCAAGACAGATTGAGGTGGAGGTGTAGGTTGATAGTAGTAGACTAATGCATTTTTATGTATGTATATATATATATATATATATTTATAGAATAGTAGTCATGGTAACTATAAAAAGTCGATTCTAGTTTTTGTTTGTTTTTTGTTGTTTTTTACCATCAGGTTGTTGAGATGGGTGGATGGCATATTGGCTCAGATGATGAGCACGGTAGGCGGGAGGTGGTGGAGATTGATCTGTCATTTCAAAGTAAGGATCGGTGTGGTAGACTGGAGGAGGTACAGGAGCGGACGCATGGAAAGCTCTCTTGTCAACACTCATCGTTCTAAAGAGTCCATTCAATAGCCTTTTTTTTTTCCTTTTTCCTTTTTTTTCTTTTTTTTTTATTTAAATATTTTTTTTTAAAAAAAAATACTATATATTGAATTGAATTTAATTGAACTGAATAATATATTTTATATTATTTTTAATTATATAATGGGGCAGCTGGAATATATTAGGCTAGTAAAGGCGAGGAAGCTTTTTATTTTATTTAATTTTTTAATTTTTTGGGGGGTATTGAAGTGGAAAATAGAGTGGAAGTAAGACTTTAAAGTGAAGGTGGGAGAAGTTGGGGGAGAGAGAGCAAGGAAATAGTAAAAAAAAAAAAAAGATAAAAGATTGGCCAGGCAATATTCTTACTGTCAAATAGGGAAAACCCGAGATATTCATTATATATAAATATATATATTTAAAATAAAAATAAAATAAAATTATAGGCGATCATCGGACTAGGCACTTCCCTCATATCTCATATCACATCCCTTTTCCCTCTCTCATTATACTCCTCCTCTTTATCACCCCTACACTCCCCACCCTCTATATATATATAAAAATAAAAATAAAAACTCCGGATATCGGAGTATGAATTAGTATCGCACCGGAGAGCATCCCGGCCAATTGAGGTTGCTACGATACACCGGACCACTTTACTTTGGTTGTCTTGAGCCGCCCCTGTAACCATCCTCCTCTTCCCTTACCAATTAGTTCATTATGGCTGGTCAATCGTCTCGGTAAGCATCCATCGATCCTTGGCTCTAGGAAAAAGATCATAAAGATGCTCTATATTATTGACATTTGTCGATTTTATATCCATCGAATCCAATTTGGATTTTTGACTTCTTTAAATCCACACAAATATATATACACACAAAAATACTCTAAATATGAGCATATATAATATATGACATTTTTTTAATTTTTTATTTTTGCTAACATATATATTATTTTCTACTATCTTTATATCAATATATATATATATATATATATACACTCACCTGTATAACTCGCACTACAACAATCATATACAACCTTTACCTACACTCAAATACATATTCATTGCGGATTCCTCCTTATTTCCAAAATTAACAATAATAACAATAACAACAATGATTATCATTTTTAAATAATGACTATAACAATCATTTTAAAAAAAATCAACGCAACAGTCTGTACAGCAAGGGTCGCGTCCTCGGTTACGAACGTGCAAAGCGCGCACAGAACCCCAACACCTCTTTGATCCAGGTCGAGGGTGTCCAGACCACCAAGGACGCTCAGTTCTACCTCGGAAAGCGTATTGCCTACGTTTACCGTGCCCAGCGTGAGGTTAACGGTTCCAAGGTCCGTGTCATCTGGGGTCGCATTGCCCGTACCCACGGTTCCAACGGTGTTGTCAAGGCCCGCTTCCGCAAGAACTTGCCCCCCAAGGTCTTTGGCGCCAGCGTCCGCATCGTAAGTTTTATTTTTTTTATGTTGGTTTATGGTGCTGCGACATGGTTTGTCGTGATTGCGATTTCTCTTAATGATCAATTATTCTTACACTACTTTTTTTTTCGTAGATGCTTTACCCCTCCAACATCTAAATCGCATATCGAAAGAAACTCAACAAGAAAATTTTGTCCTAATTTTTCTTTTGGCCGTTTCATATTTTTTTTGATAAGGCTGTAAAATAAAGCAAAAACAAGATACTTTTTTTGTTAGAGGTTAAAAAGAAGAACAGAAAAAAAAGGATCCTTCAAATCCTTTAAAAGTTGTGTGAGTGAGTTTCTGTGGAGCTATAACTGTTTGAAGGTTTATGTTATTAGGGTGTCAATATTAGTGCTGGTAGATGTGAATTTGTAAGGGTATTATATATGCACCATTTGATATATGTTTACTATTAAGCGTTTCTTTAAAAAAAAATTCGTACCCAAAAAAGGAATGTAATTAATATTAACCATAAAGGGTATTTAGTGTATATCAAAGAGAGGGTCATAGAAGGGGGTAGGATTGATATAATAGAAATATATGTGAATAAATATGTAATTATTTAAGGTAGGGAGAGAGAGGTTGATGTGCACGCCCAAGAATATATAAATAAATAAAAAAGATACAACAGGTTGATTTTCCATTCTTGTCTAGTTGAGGTCATTTCAATTTATTCTATACCAAAGCTAATAAAGTATTGATAGATCCTTGACCTTTTTTTTTCTTTTCTTATTTGATTATATGATTTTCTATACCTCCTATGCTATGTATGTATCCAATAACTTAACGAGAGTCAACCAAGTTTATTAGTTATATAGATATTATATACACATATATGTTTTTTTTTAAAAATACTCTTTTTTTGGACTTTCTTTAATAAGTAACCCTCTCACAGATTTTCTCTATTTTTTCAAGATTTTGCATTAATAATTGATCTTGTCTATGATACAATGGCTTCTTTCCACTGTATCATCTGCGGTATCTTTTGTGCAAAAGCTTTCAGTTCCTCACAAGTAGGCGGACAAGTAACACAAAAATGTACTTTCTTTACATAAGTTCCTTCTTTTGTTAGATAGATAGCTTCAAAGAAGATCTTTTTGTCTATAATGTATAAAATCAACTTCTTTAGTCATTATTATATTATATCGAAATCATCTTTCAAAGCACTTTACCAAAGAGCCGTAGATAATGTTGTGGAATCGGATAGTCTACAATATCTAGAGCTTCGGTGTACTTGATTAAATCGATTATCTTTTTGATCGACTTTTCTTCATCGTCCTTCTCCTTCTTTGCCGTGCTGTTGGACATAATACCCCCCAGAGAACTCAATTAGGACTGGTGCTACTGTTTTATCCTTAACAGCAAGTGCTACGCCATCCCATTTTGTATTGCCGGCTGTCCATACTTCTTTTTCGAACCTACCGAGCAGAATCACTTTTTTTTTTTGAATACTTAATAAGAATTTCAAATATATACAAATATATATATATTACGCACCATGCAAGATTAATAATATCATTATTGGCAAAAAAGAGGTTATTGATTATTGTAACCGTGGTAAATGTGGCTGCCGTTCGTTCCAGGGTCTGATGTACCAATGGATTACAAGGACTCATCATCAAGTTCAAACTAAACAAAAAACAAAAAAAGTAAATTGCCTGACAATTTATCTGTATTGTATTCTATCTATATAACAACATGTTATACGTACAAGTGGGTTATGGTCGTCTCTGCAAAATTCAGGTCAGAGTGCACAATAAAATTAAAAATCTCATCACCAAGCGTCGACTTTCTGATAATCTTTCGGATCACCACTGGACTTGGAGGTGCATTATTTATCAAGTCCAATAGCTTCTGGCAAGGTGGTGTCAGCGAGTGCTCTGGTAAGCCAGTGTTGGATTCAAGAGATTGAAAACGTTGTTCGCCGAGGTAGCTTTTAACAAGCTTGTTAATACCCTTGTCATCAATAGAGATAACTAGATCATCAGGTAATCTAATTTGATATATATAAAGAGCGATTATAAAATAATTGATAGTGATCAACATAATAAGAGTGATAATAGTGATACTTACTCATCACAGATACCATTTACAGCATGGATAATATTAGCCAGAAATTTCTTATTACCAATATCGTTCGTGTTTTTGGGCGATGATTCTTTTCTTGGGTGGAATTGTGGTTGATGAAATTGATACGCGTATTGGTGGCTGTGATGAGAATGATGCAGAAGAAGCTGAGCTGACACATATCTAACAATCAGCTTTTAGTGTTAGTTAACTAGAGTGTTATTTATAAGTCTAACAATCACCTTTTTTGACACGGAAGTTATTTTCTCGGATGTATCCGCATTCAATTTCTCGACTACCTGTAACCTTTGATTCCTAATGCTTTCTGTGAATTCGCTTTCTCTCCTCTCTTGCCAATATTTGGTATAAAGTCAATTGAATCTTGTTTCCGGTCGTCCACGCTTCTGTTCAAAGTAGCCAATATTGTTTGTATGACTTTTGTCGAAGATACTTGCATTAATACGTTAAGTGCGTGTATAGCATCACTGTTGCATGGATATTTAGTAATAAGATGGTAGCATTTTCAAGTTGTCCGAATGGTCTAAGGAATCTGACTTAAAAAATAAGATGGTTCATGATACTGAGATATGAAACATTTGTCAAATCTTTATCTACGTTGGCAAGGTCTACAAAAGATATATAATCAAATACTGGATCGAGAAGGTGTGCAGTCTTGACCCAGTCTTCGTAAATATGACTGTTTTTAACTTTTTCAAACATATCTTTGTTTAGAGGTAAGGAAAATACGTAAGAATTGGGATTTGGTTGAATAAGAAAAAAAAAGTGAAACCTTACAGCAAGTCTGGCAGGACAGCCTGGAAAGTCTGGACAGCTTAGAAGTAAGCAACGTCACTCATAATTAGTGTTTTATGATTACATACATCTTTGATTTTTTTTTGGGTTGGTCAAACTTTGATATTTGTTAAATGTTTCAAAAAATAATAATCAAATATATAAAGCTGGTATGGGTGAAGATAATTTTATTTTGTAAGTCATACCTTGACTGTTAGCACATCAAAAAATAATCTTCCAGGTCATTATTTTTTGAATTTTTTTTTATGAAAAGAGTTAATTTTTCGCCAAGAGAATTTTCTTGTGTTTTTACATTTGGCAAGAAGAGTGATGTTGTATACTTTCATGCTGTCCTGCCAGGCTGCTTGTAAGGTTTCCCTTTTCTGCCCCTCCTAAACCTGAGTGTAGAATATTATATTAGCTTGGCATATACTGGAATGGAATGTAAGGGTGGTAAATGGTTTTTCTTCTTCTTCTTCTTTTATGATATACCTTATTCAAAATCAATTAGATACGTTTGATATGTAATCTGTAATGGTGCCTGTCATTGCTTATACGACTTGGCGCGTTCACTAGAATCGCATTCCTTGACGAATCTTCTTTCCTCGCCTGATGTGGTAACAACGAGAGTTTTTTTTTTTAATTGTATTGCAAAAACTTGCAATGAAGAAAACAGACATCGCTCAACCCTAAGAGCACCTGTACCAGCTACATTATAATGTTTTCAGAAATGTTGCTGCTGGAGATACTTTAAAAGGGTGTTTTTTTTTGCACATTTGCATTGTCTTCCTCATTTACCCTTTTCTATCCCCGATCTCATGTTTTTTGTACGCCATAAGAGAAGCAGAATCATATAACTATTCATTTATTTTTATGTATTTGTGTAATCGTTTTTGTATAAAGGTTTATGTAAAGCCATCTAGCTATACAAGAATACTCAGAAATTCAGCATAAAGTGATAGTTATATTGCACTAAAAAATTACAGATTTTAGCTGAGAAGCACATGTATTTCGATTTATGAAAGAAATAAGCTACTGGGAATAAGTAAAGATAAAAATAAGAGTAGAATGATTCAATTAAACAGCAAACAGAAAATGTAGATTCTTTTCAATATGCAATTAATAAATTGGGCAATATATACTTCTGTAGATATATAATTGTATATTATATAAAAAAATAAGAATTTTACTTTGTTGTTGTTTCTTTGGGATGAAAGCTGAATAAGTGGTTTGTGTAAGTCTTGTACAATATACCAATTTGGGTTGGGCTTATACAAACCTGACTATTGTGAGAGCTTGTAAAAAGGCTTAGGAAAACACATTTTCTATACCAAAAGCAAATAGCTTGAGCAATTATTCAGAAACAGTTATATTTCTCAGCCATATGTATTCACCAAGCCATTTCAAAAAAAGTATATATAATGTAAGAAAAAGATCCAAAATATCATTCAATTCATATTAATCAAAAACATCAATTCATTCTTAAACTTTACATCATGCGCTCTCCTATGGTTCAAATCTTCTCTACTCTCTGTTTTCTTGGACTCTTGGTAAACTTGACACAGGCAGCTCCGTATGCCCCTGGTGATTGGCGTTTGAAGTTTCACATGGATCGTCCAGTAGAAAAACCAACCGCAAAATGCATGTGGTATACCGCTAAAAATTTGTGTGCCTAAGACCATCTTGCCTTGTTTTATATAAATTTACTCATTTTGAATAGTATATAAATATATATTAATCAATGTAATATCGAAAATAAATAAAGTTAATACTTCTTTTTGTGACTTTGTAATATACATACTGAAACATAGAACAGAATAGATTCTTTGAACTTTAATAAAATAATAAGGATTTCCACTTTTTATATTTTATTCTCATACATGTATACAATATTAAATCTGTGTTGTATTTATTATAAGTGGTTTCATTGAGCTTAATATCTCTGTTTTGGCTACTAAAGACAAAATATAAAGTATTGAGCTACCTCAATTCGTAGGCATGCCTATATAACTAACATTTTTTTTTTGTTAAACGTAAGACGTATCGAATTTCTTTATAGGCTACAGAAGGTAGATATCTAAAAAATAGGGTTTAAGTTTTAGTGCAGCAATACTTTACCCTATTCAAAGAATTAAAAGTAGTGTTTGATAAAATAATGCTAATTTTATATCTTATTCAATATATATATCCTTGGGAAATACTCGGTGGATTGAATGAATACAATCTCTGTAATGCTTACATTAATAAGTATACAAATACTAGTTATATTTTTATTTTAAAGGGTTTATTATAGCATTATATAACAAATACAACAATTATAATAGGTAACGACAGTGAATTTTTCTCTTTACCATTTCCTATTGATAATATTCTTTGACTGATTTGCGAAGATTATCTTGTATGAGCGTAAAGCTTAGCACTTGAAAATTATTTTGAAAAGTAGTACTTACCAATAGACACTATATATCTTTAGCCATAAGTTTGCAGCTCTAATATATCATTCACATCTCATAGTATATGTTGAAGTAGATAACCAATTATTTCAGACAATTTAATTTTATTACTTTTATATAGACAAGCCTGATAAAGCTCAAAATAAATTATTATATGCAGAAATGGTTAATTTGATTGATACTTTCAATTTGAAAAAAAGAAAACAGCTTTAGATCAATGAGAGAATAGACATCTCTTATGTGTGTGCGTGTGTATTTAAAACAATATATGAATGCTGGTTATAAGTAAAGATCCAAGAAATTAGTTAAAATATAGCAAAGATGTATTTAATGAATACAGAGTACAAAATTAATTTCTATTATTATAAAATTAATATATAAAATAGATTTCTATTGACGTTAACTATGTAATTTAATTGGAAGTAAAGTAGTTTAGCTTGGATATCAAAGAACTTGATAATTTATTCACAAAAATAAAATCAATAATTTGAAAATTTGATCTACTCTAAATATAAATATATTAGCTGGGATGGTCCAAATCCCAGTGTATGCTGTCGCAGGTCAGCACCATATTTTACTGGCTATTACATTTCTTCTTCGTGCCTTGTCCAGATCCAGAGGAGAGGGGGTCCAACGCCAGTCCATTCCATTGATTCTTTTTTGATTTTTGATTTTCTTGTTTTTTGATTTGATTTTTTGATCTTTTTTTTTGATTTTTTTTTTATATTTTTTATGATTTGCTTTTCTTCATTTGATTTGATGAAATATTCTATTCTATTCAATTGTATAGTATAATCTGTTTTGATATTTTTTTAATAGACATGATGTGTCTTGATATGTCTTGTCTTCAATTGATTTGGGTTGATTTGTATTGACTTGATATGATTTGTATAATGTTCATGGTCATATATACTGAGAGTGACTTTGTTAAAGGACGTCTTTAGATTTGATTTGAGAGAGAGTTTGAGAAAAGTAATCTTCAGATTTGGTGAAGAGAGACTTTGGAAAAAAACCACTTTCTGATATGAACCCAGAGAGGCTTTATTAGAAAACGCCTTATTTTTTTAGCCGAGATAGATTTTGTAAAATGACATCTTCCGCTTTGATTAGAAAGATCTTGTAAAAGGACACCTGAAGATATGTGACAGGAGAGCCTTTGTAAAGAGTGTCATATAACTTGAGTGGAGAGTTACTTGGTAAAAGAACACCTTCCGATTTAAGCTGAGAAAGGTTTTATGAAAGAGAACCTTCCGATTTGAGTTGAGAGAGAGAGTTTGTAAAAAAACGCCTTTAGATTTGAGCGGAGGGATGCTTGGTAAAGGGACACCTTCCGATTTGGATTGAAAGAATTTGTTAAAGACCAACTTCAGATTTGAGCTAAGAGAGAGTTTGTGAAAGGACACCTTCAGTCTTGAATGAAGAGAGACTTTGGAAAAAGCGCCTTCAGACTTTAGTAAAGAGAGAGTTTGTGAAAGAACACCTCCAGATTTGAGTGAAGAGAGACTTTGGAAAGAGCGCCTTTTGACTTGAGTGGAGAGATATTTTGGAAAGAACATATTCCGATTTAAGTCGAGAGAGACTTTTTAAAAGGACACCTTCAGTCTTGACCCAAGAGAAACTTTGTAAAGGACACATTGTGATTTGAGACAACAAAGATTTTGGAAAGCAGTACCCTCCAGTTTGAGTGGATACAGAGACGCTTCGTTAACGAATGCATTGTTTTTGTTTTTGTTTTTGACATTGTTTTTGCTTTGTGTTTTTGATATTTTTTTTTTCTTTTTTTTTCTTTTTTTTTTCTTTTTTTTTCTTTTTTTTCTTTTACAAAATATTGGAATGGATATTGGACTGGACAATGGACCCCCCCTTCCTGGACTTGAACAAGGCACTGGACCCTATACTATACAACTGCGAAATATATATATTATTAGTTCTAAGATATTTGATACTCTAATTAACAGCGTAATATTTTTGTGACGCCCAACTGAAATGGGTTCAGTTTTGCTTTGTGTTGTTTTTCAGAGAAAACACCAAGAGCAGGATTCCTTTGAATAGCTATATTGTTGCTATTGTGTTTCCGTAGTTCCTTCCGAAATATTTTCTTGCTTGCTGATGGAGGCCTGTAATAGATATACTGGTGCCACAGAATTGTCTGCAAAATCCATTCGGGGATCGCCAAAACCTTTTTTTTTATGTATGAAACTACGGCCTTTGACCAATGTATAAAATTCATATTTGAAGAAATTGTTGACCCAGTGGAGATTCTTGAAGTGCTTTTGGCCGACCCATGAAATGGTAAGCTCCTGGGTTGTATAATTTGATGGTGCATTTTTGATAGCTTGATACAATTGACTTGATCACTTGAATACTTGAGGCGGGATATAGTGCTACACACAATTTTCTTGCGGGAAAGATTTACTACTGGATTGAATTTCCATGATTTTTTGTAGGAACGGGGGTATATAATTTTCTTAATGTGAGTCAGAGACCGGCCACCAAGTAGCTTGAACACCGTGCAAAATGCTTGATTTTCTTGGTTGATTGTATTGGTGAGCATCAGTAGACTTTGCATATTTTTGTTACTGTCCTCTCATTCCACCTTTGATAATTTCTTTTTTTGTTCTTTTTTTTTTGTTCTTTTTTTTTGTTCTTTTTTTTTTGTTCTTTTTTTTTTGTTCTTTTTTTTTTGTTCTTTTTTTTGTTCTTTTTTTTTCTAATTTTTTCCTTTACATATATATATATATAAACATCCACTTTTTCTTTTTGCGTTTTAGAACCAGTCTGATATTGGCTTCCTGCTTGACTGATTCTGTCCTCCTCAAACTTTGACTTGATAGTTTGCTAAAATTAGTCTCATGATATGACCTTTGATTGAATCTTGCTTTTCATTGGCAATCACTTGCGCACGTATTTGGACCCTATATGTGGGTTGTTTGTCCCTGCTATACAGACATTGCCGGTATTGCTTGCTTTAGCCTACTCTTCTTGACAGGTCTGAATACGACCCGGTTGACCCAATTAATCAAATCTTGGTTCTATATATCGGCCAAATTTAAGGACAACTCATAATATGCTGGCTTGTGTTCAACCCATGGCTGTATTAAATACTCATAGCTGTCGATGAAATTCTCGATATCCTATCCACTTGGTAGTAGATACTCTACTTGCATAGTATCTACTATATATTATAACCTTAATAGTATTGAAAAAAGCCAAGCGCTTGTTTCCTGAAGCACATCTTGAGTAGTAGTCATATCAAATAAACGTGGTTTCTTAGGTTTGTAATTGGCATGTGCTGTACATTTGAGATGCTTTTCTGCATCATGCGCTTGACTCATTGATTGTATCTCTTGTTGATAATCGGCTTGAAAGTATCATAGCAGATATTATAGACCGGCCAGCTGTATATTTTTAAGGACTGCCTATTGTTGACCGTGAAATCCATTTGAAAGTCAATAAGATTACCCCTAGACTTGAGCTAATATGTCTATCGGCTCTGCGAAATTCACTAGACGGAACCAAAGACACACAAAAACTTGAATAATGTTTTTCTAGAACGCCAAGGGCCACCAAGGTTGACCAAATACGATTTATAGCTGCCAGAAAACCAAACGTCCACGTTTTAGAGCTTAAAATTTTGGTATCCATTTTCAAGATCAAAAACCAGGTTCATGGTAGCCCAAACGAATTACATAGCACAATCCATAAACAGAGATATTGAAGCAATACGGCACTCATGCGCTTGAGAACAAAAGCAAGAAACACAGACAGGGAAATCTATTGACCCAATAGTCAAACGCCTGCGGACAGCAATCAAAAACAAAGAGAGACAAAACCCAGATACATGCAACAGTCAAATGCCTGTGGGCAGCAACCAGACCAATAGATGGATAAAGTCCAGATATATGGCAGTCAAACGCATGAGAACAATAATTAAAAACACGGGAAAAAACCCCAAGTTTCACAGCAGTCAAAGGCCTGCGAGCAGCACCAGTAACACATGCAAACAAAGTCCAGATACATGGATGACGATTGCCTGAAAATAACATCCAGAAACACAGACAGCCAAAGTCTAGACAACGAAACAAAAGGGACCAATAACGTCCAAACAAAATAGGGAAAACCAAGAACCCAAGAACTCGATCATAGCCTTGGGGGGTGGAACTCAAAAAGGTTTCTACCAACCCGAAACTATTTTTTTTAAAAATAAATAAATAATTAAATAAATAAATTAGAGTCAATAAATTTTCAATATGTATAAATAATAAATATAGTAGTAAAAATATAAGTCAAAATTTTACCTTTTTGAGAACCAGAGGGTCGCTACCACCACTTTCGAATATATGCAGACGGTGATTAACAGCAAGTGCAAGGACCCACAACTCAGCCTACACCTGCTCTGCATACATCGGTGTAGACAACTCCACGTCTACCTTCCCTCTACTATCCAAAGACTTTGGACTCGGAACCAAACAAGCAAGCGGACCATGGCGTCAAACTTAAAAAAGAATGATTAGCCAGACCTTTGAATATGCGAGCAATTGGAACCGAACGTAAAGGGGAATCTGACTACCGCCTGCTGACCCTGGCATCTCATGCTTCATCGTCAAAGTCACTCTCTTCTAACTCAGCAAGGAGATCTGCCAACACTGAGTCTTGCAGGGTGACGCCCTCGTCGTCATCTTCGTGTTCCTTATCCGAGTCCTCTTCGTCATCATCATCATCTTCTTCACCTTCTAGGACTTCTTCTGGACTCTCGGGAGCGGTAGTCAGCCACGCCACAACACCAGGAATTGTGGTAGGCTCTGGTGTCTTATTCTCTGGCAACGACATGCCAGATTGGCCGGGAAGGCCAGCACCAGAATCAGATCCGGGGAGAAGAGGGGAAGATGGTAGTCTTGGACCCTCCTCTGGATTCCCCACGAGATCTTCTGCAACTTGCTGTGGGACACAAGTCGCGCCTTTGTTGGTAATGTTTACCTGTTCAAGTGGGAATGGGCAAGCCACACCAGAAGCAGGAAACATGGTTGCAGCACCAGAAACCGGAAACATGGTAGCCGCACCAGAGACAGAAAGTCTGGTGGCAGCACCAGAAGCGGGAAACATGGTGGTAGCACCAGAAACAGAGAACATGGTAGCCGCCATGATGGGAGAGGCTTTTGAGACTAAGCTCTCATCCCAGTACATGAGGCAATCGTCTTGGTAGTGATCAAGGTTGCCCTTGATCGCTGGAACTACCTCGACGGCGAGGTCCATCAGACTGTCGCCATACAAGTCTTCTGGAACCATCGCTAGTTCGTTGTTCACGTTGTACCAGCAGGCTGTGGAGACGTCTGCAACAACGACACCGGCATACTCGACATCAAGCATTTCGGAAGACTCTGGCTCAGAGATTATACTCATTGCACAGTCGAGATCTTCCTCATCTGCATCCGTCAGCATCTGCTCCAAAGGAGTGTCAACAGTGGACAGGAAGTCCATGCGTTCTTGTTGCCCGAAGGCAAAGAGACCTCCGACCAACGCAGGACACTGAGGCACCTCCTCAGACCAGACAGTGTTTCCACCGTACCAGCAGTCTTCCATGGCCGAAGCCACCTCTGCTCCAACAGCACCCACTTGTTGGGCAGTACACACGGAGAGATCCCGGCCAGCCCAAAGGTCTTCACTGGTATCCTCAATTGACATAGAGCCAAAGAGAGATACCAGATCGGAAATTTCCGAAAGGATCATCTCCTGGCCAGAGGAAGGAAGCTCACCAACCAAAGGGAAACTTGGTCTCTGTTCAGTGAATGTGCCTTGTTCAGGGAGACAAGGCGAAGCAAGGAAACACCCAGTTGCAGAAACACTGGCAGAGACTTTATCATAGCAGATGCTATGGGTTTCGCTCTGGATACCGTTTTTCAACGGTTCTGGAGTAGATCCAATGGGCTCAGAAGGGTTCGTCTTTGGAACTATCTCCTCGAACATCTGCTCCTCCAGTTCCTCCCCATAGTATGGGAGTCTGGTTCGGACCAAGCGTTTTAGTCCCTGGTTCTCATGACGCACTGGAATGTACGCCACTTGTTCCATGTGGGAACGCTTGTCATCTTCACGAACTGTTGGGTTCATCCGATGGCAGGCGCTGTTCTGTTGCTTTACGGAAGTAGAACTAGAAAGACCTTCAACATCACTGGCACCATTAATCTCCGAAGAGACAGCAAGACAAGATATAGGCCCCAAGGCATCTCCAAGGGAGCCACTACGGCAGGAACCAGAAGAAAATACCTCCAACGAAGTACGGAAAGACTGCAAGCAACCTTCATCGTCTGACATATGGTCAATGTTAGTATCTATGTTGATATTACAGTACTCAATAGCTGTCTTACCTTTGTGGATTACTTTCATTCCGTATGAGAATAAGCCCATGTTAAAAACAGAGGGGACTAAGAGAGAGGATATAGCTGCGAAAAGCAGTGCGCAAAAGTAGGCTGAGGCAAGACATAAAGTCTGCAAGGCAAGTTGGATGGGATAGGAAATCATGAGAAATCGCGGGAAGAGAGGTATACGGAAAAAAATGAAAAAATTGAAAGGTTGATGCTTCTTTTATAGACAATTTGTCTATCTCATTCCTTGTTGATGGTACTGCTGTTTCTTTGTGACAGCTACTACATTACTCATTCAATCATAGAGCAAAGAATGTAGCTAGGAGTTTTTCTTTGTATTTCTTTCAATTTTCACTTCTTTCCGTAATGATATATATGTAGTAAAGAGTAGTAATTTAATTTTAACAGCTAACATTAATTTAAGACAAAAAAAAATTGAATTAAATATCGTCTAAAAATGTGCGGATGCATTAAAGCAGTGGAATTTTTCTTTTAAAAAGTACTAGAAAATGAAAGAGAATGTTGAAGCAAATAAGTAAAAAAAAATATATAGCCAAATAGTTAACCAATATCTAGAAATAGAGGTTTTTTTCTTTTATTACTTAAAGCTGATCTGTGCTCTGTTTATATAATGTAATCAAATATATGAACTCAAGGAAAACAAGCAGAAAACCAGTGATTTATATAGACAGCCAATTTGCAAAATGTTATAGCGAAAGAAAAATATTTTGTGCCTATCACTTAAAGTTAGTGATAGTATGATTAGATCGACCAATTTTTTAAGAGAGTAGATCCTTCATTTTTGAAGAGACCGTGTATTTCTTAGCAAAAATGTTGTTGGAATGAATTATAAATGATATTAAAACTAAAGAACAGAAAAATTGTCTACATAATTTGTATGACTATTAGTAGGAAAACGTTGGGGGTATTGGAAGATCTTGAAGATGGAGTGATACACGTTTGTATCAACTAGTGTACTCTGATCGGCCTGAGAAATGATAAATGTAAGATGAGCTATGTTCATAAAGATCTTCATTAGTTAAATATTGACCTGCTATCAGTAGTAAGTAAAGAGAAAAAGTACTTGATTCCACTAATATTATTTTTGGGCTTTTGTCTCAAACTCCACGCAAAATTTGCTGGTTATAATATTATACACAAGCAGCTTTGTTATTGTTTTCTTACTGTCTTTAATACAAGATTAGCTTGATCTTATAATATGAACTTTTTTAATATGAAAAAACCAATGTGAGAATACTATATTAGAAATCATATTGCTTGATGATTCTACACAAACTTGACTACTTTGAATGTCTGAAAGTGTATCAGGTGTTTTCTTTAATGTCTATGCTCAGTACTGTTATATTGTTTGAGACAAAGCATTACGTTAAAAGTGACCCTTTATGTCATGGATATATATTAATTCAAAGAAAATCTGCTTTGAAACATTTTCTTCTTAAGTTTAAATAGTTCAAAAAGAAAACATAAAGTAAAAAAAAATTCTAGCCATATGAGACTATAAAGTACTGACCAGTAGTAAAGATGTGATGCCGAGTTTTGAAAATATATTTTAGAATCTAAAAAAAATCAGTTTTTATATATATATTAAGATAGATAAAATCTCTACCTTTTTGCAGTTATTTCTGTGCGTAAAGGTTTGTAGTTTTAAAGCAAGAATATTATATACATATATCAAATATTTATATATAGTAGTACTTTCGTACTTTTTACATATAAAACATATATATATATTTAAATATTTTTTATTAATTAATTATAGTTAAGTGTTTGAATCTTTTTTAACTAAAACTATATATAATCAAAGCTTAATATAATCATAATAGCGGGATATTCAAAATCATATAACTGTTCATTTATTTTTTATTTATTTATGTAATCATTTTAATATAAAGGTTTCTGTAAAGCCATTTTGCTATACAAGAATACTCAGAAATTCAGCATAAAGTGATAGTTATATTGCACTAGAAAATTACAGATTTTAGCTGAGAAGCATATGTATTTCGATTTATGAAAGAAATAAGCTACTGGGAATAAGTAAAGATAAAAATAAGAGTAGAATGATTCAATTAAACAGCAAACAGAAAATGTAGATTCTTTTCAATATGCAATTAATAAATTGGGCAATATATACTTCTGTAGATATATAATTGTATATTATATAAAAAAATAAGAATTTTACTTTGTTGTTGTTTCTTTGGGATGAAAGCTGAATAAGTGGTTTGTGTAAGTCTTGTACAATATACCAATTTGGGTTGGGCTTATACAAACCTGACTATTGTGAGAGCTTGTAAAAAGGCTTAGGAAAACACGTTTTCTATACCAAAAGCAAATAGCTTGAGCAATTATTCAGAAACAGTTATATTTCTCAGCCATATGTATTCACCAAGCCATTTCAAAAAAAGTATATATAATGTAAGAAAAAGATCCAAAATATCATTCAATTCATATTAATCAAAAACATCAATTCATTCTTAAACTTTACATCATGCGCTCTCCTATGGTTCAAATCTTCTCTACTCTCTGTTTTCTTGGACTCTTGGTAAACTTGACACAGGCAGCTCCGTATGCCCCTGGTGATTGGCGTTTGAAGTTTCACATGGATCGTCCAGTAGAAAAACCAACCGCAAAATGCATGTGGTATACCGCTAAAAATTTGTGTGCCTAAGACCATCTTGCCTTGTTTTATATAAATTTACTCATTTTGAATAGTATATAAATATATATTAATCAATGTAATATCGAAAATAAATAAAGTTAATACTTCTTTTTGTGACTTTGTAATATACATACTGAAACATAGAACAGAATAGATTCTTTGAACTTTAATAAAATAATAAGGATTTCTACTTTTTATATTTTATTCTCATACATGTATACAATATGAAATCTGTGTTGTATTTATTATAAGTGGTTTCATTGAGCTTAATATCTCTGTTTTGGCTACTAAAGACAAAATATAAAGTATTGAGCTACCTCAATTCGTAGGCATGCCTATATAACTAACATTTTTTTTGTTAAACGTAAGACATATCGAATTTCTTTATAGGCTACAGAAGGTAGATATCTAAAAAATAGGGTTTAAGTTTTAATGCAGCAATACTTTACCCTATTCAAAGAATTAAAAGTAGTGTTTGATAAAATAATGCTAATTTTATATCTTATTCAATATATATATCCTTGGGAAATACTCGGTGGATTGAATGAATACAATCTCTATAATGCTTACATTAATAAGTATACAAATACTAGTTATATTTTTATTTTAAAGGGTTTATTATAGCATTATATAACAAATACAACAATTATAATAGGTAACGACAGTGAATTTTTCTCTTTACCATTTTCTATTGATAATATTCTTTGGCTGATTTGCGAAGATTATCTTGTATGAGCGTAAAGCTTAGCACTTGAAAATTATTTTGAAAAGTAGTACTTACCAATAGACACTATATATCTTTAGCCATAAGTTTGCAGTTCTAATATATCATTCACATCTCATAGTATATGTTGAAGTAGATAACCAATTATTTCAGACAATTTAATTTTATTACTTTTACATAGACAAGCCTGATAAAGCTCAAAATAAATTATTATATGTAGAAATGGTTAATTTGATTGATACTTTCAATTTGAAAAAAAGAAAACAGCTTTAGATCAATGAGAGAATAGACATCTCTTATGTGTGTGCGTGTGTATTTAAAACAATATATGAATGCTGGTTATAAGTAAAGATCCAAGAAATTAGTTAAAATATAGCAAAGATGTATTTAATAAATACAGAGTACAAAATTAATTTCTATTATTATAAAATCAATATATAAAATAGATTTCTATTGACGTTAACTATGTAATTTAATTGGAAGTAAAGTAGTTTAGCTTGGATATCAAAGAACTTGATAATTTATTCACAAAAATAAAATCAATAATTTGAAAATTTGATCTACTCTAAATATAAATATATTAGCTGGGATGGTCCAAATCCCAGTGTATGCTGTCGCAGGTCAGCACCATATTTTACTAGCTATTACATTTCTTCTTCGTGCCTTGTCCAGATCCAGAGGAGAGGGGGTCCAACGCCAGTCCATTCCATTGATTCTTTTTTGATTTTTGATTTTCTTGTTTTTTGATTTGATTTTTTAATTTTTTTTTTGATTTTTTTTGTTTTTTTGTTTTGCTTTTTTTTATATTTTTTATGATTTGCTTTTCTTCATTTGATTTGATGAAATATTCTATTCTATTCAATTGTATAGTATAATCTGTTTTGATATTTTTTTAATAGACATGATGTGTCTTGATGTGTCTTGTCTTCAATTGATTTGGGTTGATTTGTATTGACTTGATATGATTTGTATAATGTTCATGGTCATAGATACTGAGAGTGACTTTGTTAAAGGCCGTCTTTAGATTTGATTTGAGAGAGAATTTGAGAAAAGTAATCTTCAGATTTGGTGAAGAGAGACTTTGGAAAAAAACCACTTTCTGATATGAACCCAGAGAGGCTTTATTAGAAAACGCCTTGTTTTTTTAGCCGAGATAGATTTTGTAAAATGACATCTTCCGCTTTGATTAGAAAGATCTTGTAAAAGGACACCTGAAGATATGTGACAGGAGAGCCTTTGTAAAGAGTGCCATATAATTTGAGTGGAGAGTTACTTGGTAAAAGAACACCTTCCGATTTAAGCTGAGAAAGGTTTTGTGAAAGAGAACCTTCCGATTTGAGTTGAGAATTGGTAAAGACATCAACAGATTTGAGCCAAAAGAGACTTTGCTAAAGGACACATTCACGTTTGAATGAAGAGAGAGAAAGGGACTTTGTGAAAGAGAACCTTCCGATTTGAGTTGAGAGAGAGAGAGTTTGTAAAAAAACGCCTTTAGATTTGAGCGGAGGGATGCTTGGTAAAGGGACACCTTCCGATTTGGATTGAGAGAATTTGTTAACGACCAACTTCTGATTTGAGCTAAGAGAGAGTTTGTGAACGGACACCTTCAGTCTTGAATGAAGAGAGACTTTGGAAAAAGCGTCTTCAGATTTTAGTAGAGAGAGTTTGTGAACAGACATCTTTAGTCTTAAGTTAAGAGAGACTTTGGAAAGAGCGCCTTTTGACTTGAGTGGAGAGATATTTTGGAAAGAACATATTCCGATTCAAGTCGAGAGAGACTTTTTAAAAGGACACCTTCAGTCTTGAGCCAAGAGAAACTTTGTAAAGGACACATTGTGATTTGAGACAACAAAGATTTTGGAAAGCAGTACCCTCCAGTTTGAGTGGATACAGAGACGCTTCGTTAACGAATGCATTGTTTTTGTTTTTGTTTTTGACATTGTTTTTGCCTTGTGTTTTTGATATTATTTTTCTTCTTCTTTTTTTCTTCTTTTTTTTTACAAAATATTGGAATGGATATTGGACTGGACAATGGACCCCCCCTTCATGGACTTGAACAAGGCACTGGACCCTATACTATACAACTGCGAAATATATATATTATTAGTTCTAAGATATTTGATACTCTAATTAACAGCGTAATATTTTTGTGACGCCCAACTGAAATGGGTTCAGTTTTGTTTTGTGTTGTTTTTCAGAGAAAACACCAAGAGCAGGATTCCTTTGAATAGCTATATTGTTGCTATTGTGTTTCCGTAGTTCCTTCCGAAATATTTTCTTGCTTGCTGATGGAGGCCCGTAATAGATATACTGGTGCCACAGAATTGTCTGCAAAATCCATTCGGGGATCGCCAAAACCTTTTTTTTTATGTATGAAACTACGGCCTTTGACCAACGTATAAAATTCATATTTGAAGAAATTGTTGACCCAGTGGAGATTCTTGAAGTGCTTTTGGCCGACCCATGAAATGGTAAGCTCCTGGGTTGTATAATTTTATGGTGCATTTTTGATAGCTTGATACAATTGACTTGATCACTTGAATACTTGAGGCGGGATATAGTGCTACACACAATTTTCTTGCGGGAAAGATTTACTACTGGATTGAATTTCCATGATTTTTTGTAGGAACGGGGGTATATAATTTTCTTAATGTGAGTCAGAGACCAGCCACCAAGTAGCTTGAACACCGTGCAAAATGCTTGATTTTCTTGGTTGATTGTATTGGTGAGCATCAGTAGACTTTGCATATTTTTGTTGCTGTCCTCTCATTCCACCTTTAATAATTTTTTTTTATTCTTTTTTTTTCTTTTTCGTTCTTTTTTTTTTGTTCTTTTTTTTTTGTTCTTTTTTTTTCTAATTTTTTCCTTTACATATATATATATATATATATATAAACATCCACTTTTTCTTTTTGCGTTTTAGAACCAGTCTGATATTGGCTTCCTGCTTGACTGATTCTGTCCTCATCAAACTTTGACTTGATAGTTTGCTAAAATTAGACTCATGATATGACCTTTGATTGAATCTTGCTTTTCATTGGCAATCACTTGCGCACGTATTTGGACCATATATGTGGGTTGTTTGTCCCTGCTATACAGACATTGCCGGTATTGCTTGCTTTAGCCTACTCTTCTTGACAGCTCTGAATACGACCCGGTTGACCCAATTAATCAAATCTTGGTTCTATATATCGGCCAAATTTGAGGACAACTCATAATATGCTGGTTTGTGTTCAACCCATGGCTGTATTAAATACTCATAGCTGTCGATGAAATTCTCGATATCCTATCCACTTGGTAGTAGATACTCTACTTGCATAGTATCTACTATATATTATAACCTTAATAGTATTGAAAAAAGCCAAGCGCTTGTTTCCTGAAGCACATCTTGAGTAGTAGTCATATCAAATAAACGTGGTTTCTTAGGTTTGTAATTGGCATGTGCTGTACATTTGAGATGCTTTTCTGCATCATGCGCTTGACTCATTGATTGTATCTCTTGTTGATAATCGGCTTGAAAGTATCATAGCAGATATTATAGACCCGCCAGCTGTATATTTTTAAGGACTGCCTATTGTTTACTGTGGAATCCATTTGAAAGTCAATAATATTACCCCTAGACTTGAGTTAATACATCTATCGACTCTGCAGAATCCACTAGACGGAACCAGAGACACGCAAAAACTTGAATAATGTTTTTCTAGAACGCCAAGGGCCACCAAGGTTGACCAAATACGATTTATAGCTGCCACAAAACCAAACGTCCACGTTTTATAACTTAAAATTTTGGTATCCATTTTCAAGATCAAAAACCAGGTTCATGGTAGCCCAAACGAATTACATAGCACAATCCATAAACAGAGATATTGAAGCAATACGACACTCATGCGCTTGAGAACAAAAGCAGGAAACCCAGACAGGGAAATCTATTGACCCAATAGTCAAACGCCTGCGGACAGCAATCAAAAACAAAGAGAGACAAAAGCAGATACATGCGACAGTCAAATTCCTGAGAGCAACAACCAGACCAACAGACAAATAAACTCCAAGTACTCAGGAGTCAAGTGCTTGCGAACAACAATCAGAAACACAGGAAAATAAAACTAAGTTTCACAAAAATCAAACGCCTGCAAGCAGCACCAGAAACATATGCAAACAAAGTTTGGATACGAGATAGTCAAACGCCTGTGAATAGCAGCAAGTGACAAAGGAAGGCAAACCCCCGATACATGCAACAGTCAAATGCTTGAAAACAACAGCTAGACCAAAAGACAGATAAAGTCCAGGTATATGGTAGTCGAACACATGCGAGCAAAAATTAGAAACGCAGAAAAAAACCAAGTTTCACAGCAGTCAAAGGCCTGCAAGCAACATCAGAGACGTATGCAAACGCCTACGAATAGCAACCAGAAACAAAGGGAGACAAAACCCAGATACACGCAACAGTCAAATGCCTGTAGGTAGCGACCAGACCAATAGACGAATAAAGTCCAGTTACGCAACAATCGCATGCTTGCAAACAACAATTCAGAGAAACAGGCAAAAAAAGCAAGTCTCACAGCAGCCAAAGACCTGCAAGCAGCACCAGAAATACATGCAAACAAAGTCCAGATACGTGGCAGTCAAATGCTGGAAATAAACAATCAGAAACACAGACGGCCAAAGTCCAGATACATGGATGACGATTGCCTGAAAATAACATCCAGAAACACAGACAGCCAAAGTCTAGACAACGAAACAAAAGGGACCAAGAACGTCCAAACAAAATAGGGAAAACCAAGAACCCAAGAACTCGATTATAGCCTTGGGGGGTGGAACTCAAAAAGATTTCTACCAACCCGAAACTATTTTTTTTAAAAATAAATAAATAATTAAATAAATAAATTAGAGTTAATAAATTTTCAATATGTATAAATAATAAATATAGTAGTAAAAATATAAGTCAAAATTTTACCTTTTTGAGAACCAGAGGGTCGCTACCACCACTTTCGAATATATGCAGACGGTGATTAACAGCAAGTGCAACGAGCCACAACTCAGCCTACACCTGCTCTGCATACATCGGTGTAGACAACTCCACGTCTACCTTCCCTCTACTATCCAAAGACTTTGGACTCGGAACCAAACAAGCAAGCGGACCATGGCGTCAAACTTGAAAAAGAATGATTAGCCAGACCTTTGAATATGCGAGCAATTGGAACCGAACGTAAAGGGGAATCTGACTACCGCCTGCTGACCCTGGCATCTCATGCTTCATCGTCAAAGTCACTCTCTTCTAACTCAGCAAGGAGATCTGCCAACACTGAGTCTTGCAGGGTGACGCCCTCGTCGTCATCTTCGTGTCCCTTATCCGAGTCCTCTTCGTCATCATCATCATCTTCTTCACCTTCTAGGACTTCTTCTGGACTCTCGGGAGCGGTAGTCAGCCACGCCACAACACCAGGAATTGTGGTAGGCTCTGGTGTCTTATTCTCTGGCAACGACACGCCAGATTGGCCGGGAAGGCCAGCACCAGAATCAGATCCGGGGAGAAGAGGGGAAGATGGTAGTCTTGGACCCTCCTCTGGAT
Source organism: Phycomyces blakesleeanus NRRL 1555(-) (assembly GCF_001638985.1). Classification (NCBI taxonomy): domain Eukaryota; kingdom Fungi; phylum Mucoromycota; class Mucoromycetes; order Mucorales; family Phycomycetaceae; genus Phycomyces; species Phycomyces blakesleeanus. Next base: position 516,530 of record NW_017265149.1, read on the forward strand.
TCCCCACGAGATCTTCTGCAACTTGCTGTGGGACACAAGTCGCGCCTTTGTTGGTAATGTTTACCTGTTCAAGTGGGAATGGGCAAGCCACACCAGAAGCAGGAAACATGGTTGCAGCACCAGAAACCGGAAACATGGTAGCCGCACCAGAGACAGAAAGTCTGGTGGCAGCACCAGAAGCGGGAAACATGGTGGTAGCACCAGAAACAGAGAACATGGTAGCCGCCATGATGGGAGAGGCTTTTGAGACTAAGCTCTCATCCCAGTACATGAGGCAATCGTCTTGGTAGTGATCAAGGTTGCCCTTGATCCCTGGAACTACCTCGACGGCGAGGTCCATCAGACTGTCGCCATACAAGTCTTCTGGAACCATCGCTAGTTCGTTGTTCACGTTGTACCAGCAGGCTGTGGAGACGCCTGCAACAACGACACCGGCATACTCGACATCAAGCATTTCGGAAGACTCTGGCTCAGAGATTATACTCATTGCACAGTCGAGATCTTCCTCATCTGCATCCGTCAGCATCTGCTCCAAAGGAGTGTCAACAGTGGACAGGAAGTCCATGCGTTCTTGTTGCCCGAAGGCAAAAAGACCTCCGACCAACGCAGGACACTGAGGAACCTCCTCCGACCAGACAGTGTTTTCTCCGTACCAGCAGTCCTCCATAGCCGAAGCCATCTCTACTCCAGCCGCACCCACTTGTTGGGCAGTGTACACGGAGAGATTCTGGCCAGCCCGAAGGTCTTCACTAGTATCCTCGATTGACATAGAGCCAAAGAGAGATACCAGATTGGAAATTTCTATGAGGATCATCTCCTGGCCAGAGGAAGGAAGCTCACCAACCAAAGAAAAGCTTGGTTTCTGTTCAGTAAATGGTCCTTGCTCAGGGGAACAAGGCAAAGCAAGGGAACACGCAGTTACAGAAACACTGGTATGGACTTTATCATAGCAAATGCTATGTGGTTCGTCCTGGATACCGTCTTTCAACGGCTCTGGAGTAGATCCAATGAGCTTAGAAGGGCTCGCCTTTGGAACTAGCACCTCAAACATCTGCTCCTCCAGTTCCTCCCCATAATATGGGAGTCTGGTTCGGACCAAGCGTTTGAGTCCCTGGTTCTCATGACGCACTGGAATGTACGCCACTTGTTCCATGTGGGAACGCTTGTCATCTTCACAAACTGTTGAGTTCATCCGATGGCAGATGCTGTTCTGTTGATTCATGGAAGTAGAACTAGAAAGACCTTCGACATCACCGGCACCATTAATCTCCGAAGAGACGCCAAGACAAGATATAGGCCCCAAGGCATCTCCAAGGGAGCCACTACGGCAGGAACCAGAAGAAAATATCTCCGACGAAGTACGGAAAGACTGCAAGCAACCTTCATCGTCTGACATATGGTCAATGTTAGTATCTATGTTGATATTACAGTACTCAATAGCTGTCTTACCTTTGTGGATTACTTTCATTCCGTATGAGAATAAGTCCATGTTAAAAACAGAGGGGACTGAGAGAGAGGATATAGCTGCGAAAAGCAGTGCGCAAAAGTAGGCTGAGGCAAGACATAAAGTCTGCAAGGCAAGTTGGATGGGATAGGAAATCATGAGAAATTGCGGGAAGAGAGGTATACGGAAAAAAATGAAAAAATTGAAAGGTTGATGCTTCTTTTATAGACAATTTGTCTATCTCATTCCTTGTTGATGGTACTGCTGTTTCTTTGTGACAGCTACTACATTACTCATTCAATCATAGAGCAAAGAATGTAGCTAGGAGTTTTTCTTTGTATTTCTTTCAATTTTCACTTCTTTCCGTAATGATATGTATGTAGTAAAGAGTAGTAATTTAATTTTAACAGCTAACATTAATTTAAGACCAAAAAAAAATTGAATTAAATATCGTCTAAAAATGTGCGGATGCATTAAAGCAGTGGAATTTTTCTTTTAAAAAGTACTAGAAAATGAAAGAGAATGTTGAAGCAAATAAGTAAAAAAAAAAAATATAGCCAAATAGTTAACCAATATCTAGAAATAGAGGTTTTTTTCTTTTATTACTTAAAGCTGATCTGTGCTCTGTTTATATAATGTAATCAAATATATGAACTCAAGGAAAACAAGCAGAAAACCAGTGATTTATATAGACAGCCAATTTGCAAAATGTTGTAGTGAAAGAAAAATACTTTGTGCCTATCACTTAAAGTTAGTGATAGTATGATTAGATCGACCAATTTTTTAAGAGAGTAAATCTTTCATTTTTGAAGAGAACATGTATTTCTTAGGGAAAATGTCATTGGAATATATTATAAGTGATATTCAAACTAAAGAAAAGAAAAATGGTCTACATAATTTGTATGACCATCAGTAAGAAAATGCTGGGGGTATTGGAAGACCTTGCCGATGGAATGATACACGTTTGTATCAACTAGTGTACTCTGATCGGCCTGAGTAATGATAAATGTAAGATGAGCTATGTTAATAAAGATCTTCATTAGTTAAATATTGACATGCTATCAGTAATAAATAAAGAGAAAAAGTACTTGATTTCACTAATATTATTCCTGGGCTTTTGCCTCAAACTCCACGCAAAATTTGCTGGTTTAATATTATACACAAGCAGCTTCGTTATTGTTTTCTTACTGTCTTTTATACAATATCAGCTCGATCTTATAATATGAAAATCATATTGTTTGATGATTCTACAATTATTTGATTATTTTAAATGTCTTGAAATGTATTAACTGCTATCTTTAATGTCTATGCTAAACACATATTATCTGAGACACTATATACTGACTCTTAATTCACTTATATGTATAATTTAAATACTATTTTGAAAAAGAGATGAGTAAAATATTATTAATTATGTAGTAGAAAGCAATAGTAATGCAGCAAGTTTCTCTGATCTATACAATGTAAGATTAGTATTGCTGTAAAGAAAAAGATAATACAATTTTCTTCTATTGCAATAAGTCAGTAAAGTACTATTTCTGACATAATCTCCTATTCTTAATTATATTTATGTAAATACACAATAAACAATAGTATATCTTGTTCAAGACAAATTTAAACGACATTACCATCATAATTAAAGTCAAGTCATATTAATTTCGTGATTTTTTTAAAGACTTCTTATTTTACTATATTTATACGAGAAACATATAAAATATTAATAAAGAGAGGGGGAACTCAGTAGCAGCTCTCAGCATTAAACGCTTATTAGCTGTAGATTTAAGCAAAGAAGAATAAAATACAAGGTTTAACAGTTAGTAAAAACACGCTATTGACAAAATTATATAGAAAGATAAAGAGAGAGAGATAATAGATCCAAAATGAAAGACGCAAGCTCTGACATGATAGCAAGAAATATATATATATATATATATGTAGCTAATATATTTTTATCTTTTATCTTGAATGGTCAACAAACTTTGTCTTTATTTTTAAGATTGATTCATAAAGTAGCTTCTGTGCGTTGGTTAAAGAAAAAACGATATTCAAAGGAATACATACAAAACTTGCATTAACAAATTATTGTATCTTTCAAAGCTAATGCAAAAACGGTTTTATTTTATAGACAAAATAATATTTATAATAATCATAATCATAATCATAATCATAATAACATCAGAAAAGAACTTTGTATATATTCTTTTTCTATCATATGAGTAACTTACATCATGTCAAAATACCTCTAATTATTGTTTGCCCTCCTAGTAAGATACAAGCGAAATACATTGTGGATCCCTAGTTTAAAGTCTATAGGAAGATAAATAGGTCTAGTAGGGTATATAAGCAATTATCTGACACCAATAAAGTCTCTGATAAACTAAATGCAATCTATGGCTACGTATTGACTTGAAGAGGAAATTTATTATTATTATCATTAATAGAAGGGTGAGCTCATATTTGTGACAATCAACTATGCGCCAATTGTTGTACCATAGGCCAAGTCTTGTAGGCTAATTGGCCAACCTTTAATTAGGATAACATTTGACAGCAAATAGTAAACAAAGAAAGGTAATATTAGAAATAATTTTGATATAGTATAAGAGCATAAGTTTGACTACTAAATCAAACTCGTAAGCATCGTATTTATATATATATATATATGTACATATCCTATTTTGATTCTTCTTCTTTTAAAAGACAAAATAATATAATATAAAAATATTGTTTCATCTTGTAATTCATAACTTGAAGATATTCTGTCAATTCGTTGTCAGGTGTTTATATATATATATAAGTATTTATGTCAGCAATAAAGTCACCTTTGTTGACAAACTTTAAACAACGTCTTTAACATTGGTCATCAACATTGTGAGAATTATGATGACCAATACTGTGCGCTACAGGTCCAACGGTGAATGTTACTGAAATATTGGAATGAGCAGCAACGTCTGGATTCCCAAAAGGGGGAAGTTAGCGGCAGTCATGGTATACAAAATAGCATGACACACAATCCTTGAATGCCAAATGGGGTCTGTGAGGATGAAATGCTGATTTCATTACCAAATGATAATAGTTATAGTAGCAGTTGGTAGATATTGGAAGATCCCAATGGGAATTATTTTTAGTGATGAGTTAGGCTTAGACAGTGGGAAAAAAAAAGGAAAAGGGTCTCGGTATAAAATGCTGTATTGTACTGAGAGTGTCCGTAAATAAATAAGATCGGCAGGATCGTGTGTCTCACCTGGCTTTAGCCACGCTTTACTTTACATTGGCTTGCTAAATTTGTGAAAGAGGGTATATTTTCTTGTATTTTGTTTTCTTTTGATTTGATAAATTGATATACTGATGTTTTGATATTTGGGAAAGTAGAAATGCTCTCAATTGAACTCATGTATAATATAATATTACATGTAACCTAACTCTGTATTGCTGTCGTGATAAAAGTAATATCTGCCCAGAAAGGAGAATGATATATATATATATAGAGAGAGAGAGAGCTTTGCCGTTTAAGGATCTCTTGCCCTAGATTGAATAGTTCAGAATACAGATAATTTCTAATTAATATATTAATAACATATTAATATCCTACTACTGTTTGTAACCCTTATAGTTTTATTATAATTTTGTCAAACAATATATATATATATATCTTACAAACTACTTTTCTTTTTGGTATTCTTAATATTAAGAATATTACATACATATAAATATAATCAAGCTAATGTACCAAGTATAAAGATCGTCTTGTCTATTATATTCGCTTGTTTATATTTCTCCTTGTTATCTACATTGCTAAATGTATAACCATTTTCATGTACACACACCCATGTACACACACAGGTATGTACATTCTTACATATATATATATGTGTATGTTTGGGCAGGACTATGTAATGCTAAATTAGATTATTATTATTAGTAATAATGTGTATGTGTGTTTATAGTGATCTTAAAAATAATCTGCTTCTATATTAGCTATGATTCAAGGATGTATAAACAAGGTATAAAGACATGCAATGTCATCAAAATATAGAAATAGATGTATAGATGTATAGATGTATATTAGCACCTGGAAGGTAAATAGGCAGTTAATTATAATTATAATAATTAAATAAAATTTAAGTATAAGAATAATATTTATATATATATATGTTGCTTAATGGGAATCCTTAGTCTGTTAAAATACATGTGGCCCCTGCACCTTCTATGCTATAATCAATTATTAAACAGAGATACGGCTAGAGAGACACTCCGATGCCAAGCATTTCCGAGTGCAAGGTAAGTGAAAACAAAATTAGTTTTCGGCTGTTTTGTACAGCAGAGTTGATGAACACAAATGGGGGACACTTGTGCCTTTTTGTTGAGGATGCAGTCGGGTATTCAACCAGTACATCAATCACAACAACTCAGCCATAAAAAAAAATAACAAGGGAAAAGAGAAAGCAATAAAAAAAAATGTATATATATAAATAATAATTTTGTAACGTTGAAGAAAATAACAGGCCATACAAGCCAAAAACCAAACAGAGTTAATAATCATTTATTATTTTTGATACTACTATTTACTATTGGTACTATCACTTGGTTACCTGGTTACTTGGTTACTTGGTTGCTTGGTTACTTGGCTATTTTTGGCTATTTCTGGCTATTTCTGGCTATTTTTGGTTAGAGTGTTACAAGACTCGATAACTTCTGGTAAGCAAATGAAATCAAATGTATATATCTATCTTGTTGCTAGTGGTAATGGATCGAATGAATCAACCAAATTATATATAGGAAAAAAATAGAGAGTAAAAAGAGATCACTCTATAGCGTACTATACTACACTGTACTTTACTGTACTTTACTGTACTGAAAGGTATGGTATGGTATTGGGTGGTATTGTATGGTATTGTAAATGAAGCTGTCTTCTTTACACTCTAAAACAAGGAGCCTCTTCCATCTCCCCTCCCCCCTTCTTCTTTTTCTTCTTCTTCCTGTGTACATAGAGTGGTTGATTCAAAGCAGATATATCTATATACAGCTATATATGTACTTTTCTATTTATTAAAGAAAGGTCACCACAAATACATACATACATATATAAAAGAGTAATCCAATAATACTAATAATATCTTTGCGTTTAATGTATACCTGTGCTAAACCTTCTCTTGTCTTCTTTCCTTGATTTTGTACAAGATGTGTGTATTTGTCATTTAAAACCTAAAAACGATGATAACCATTAATAAAGAACTATAATAAAGATGCAACATATATATATCCTTATAATTATCATTACCATTACTATTACTATTACTATTATTATTACAGTTAATACAGCTGTTACAGTTATTGTAATTATAATTATTGACCAAGAGATTCAAAATATAAAAATATAAAAAAAACTAATTAAGGCCTCCTTTTGATGAGCGCGCTAATTTAAATAAATAGAAAGGACTTGGTTGTGTACAACCATACCCCCTCGCTCCCCACCTCTCTCTCTCTCTCTCTCTCTCTCTCTCTCTCCCTTTTCTCCTGTCACTCTCTTCTATTAACACGAACGCTCTTTTTTTTTCAATAGCCCCTATCGACCTTCACTTCTCTTTTCCTTTCTTCTTTCTTCTTCCTCTTCTTACTGTACAAACCTCTCTTCATCTCTTCTTCTTTTCCTTTCATCTTCCCTCCTTATAGCTCTTCTTGCACCTCTTTGCACAATCTCTCTCAATGTGGGAGTCAGGTTCTCTTCATCGCATGCCAGGTCCAACCTACACAGGCTCAAGGTTAGAGATGGGCTCATCTATTCATCCACAACCTCTCTATTTTTTAATCATCTCATCTAAACACCTAACATCATTTTTTATTTTTTATTTATTTATTTATTTTTTACTCAGAGATTTAAACACCATGTTTGAAGAAAATGAGTCAGAAATACATAAATCCGAATCTATGATGAGCTTCACAAACCAGGCATTAGACCCTACCATGTCAGACACCTTAGGTTTCTTACGCTCAACCCACACAAAGACAAACGCCCCCTTGCCATCATCCTTCCATCATTCCCACAACGTCTCTTCTCTTCCCCAGCCATCAATGCCTGCAATGCGACGTTCACGTGCTGGAACAATGCCTTCCTTTGCAAATCTCCCTGAAGAAAGTCTCATTAGACCTCAGGCTCCTCTTCTATTGACTCCCGCCGTCTCCAACCGGCACAGGTCCGGATCCCTCAATATGCCAGCTATGCAACTCTCCTTTGACAACTCACCATTCTCTTCGCCATGGACCATGTCGCGTGGGAATACTCCTGATATCGGTCTTGGTCAGCACAGAATGCAACCACCCCCCTCGCCCTCCACCGAGCAGCTTTTACAGAACGACCATGAGCTCTCAATTGCACGCACCTTACGCTCCCTCGGGCTCGATGACGAGACCCAGGCATCCATAGAAACTCAAGAAAACAACAGAAGTCTCTACCATCAACAACAGCAACAGCAACAACAACAGACCACTTCGGACTTTCACATGTCAGATATTGTCGGAAATAGTAATAGTAATGGAAGTATCAATCTAAACATCAATAACAATATTGGTATCAGTAACAACGCCAACGGGATCAGTAACGGAAACGGAAACGGAAATCTTATCAGTAATGGCAGCAACAATATCAGCAGCGGTAGTAACAGCAGCGGTAGTAGTAGCAGTAGCAGAGCCATTATGTCCGCCAATCGAAATCGATCTTATTCCGTCAACGCAGCCGCTCGTTACCAGCCAGAAATTCTTCCTCCTATCATTGACCAATCCAGAATTGGTGGTAATAGTAATATTAATGTTAACGTTAACGGTAATGGTAATGGTAATATTGGTAATATTGGTAACGTTGGTAATCTTGGTGGCACGAACGCCCAGACCAAAGGATTTGCCAGTTCGCTCGAAGGTTTTACCAGAAAGCAGACCAGACCGAGAGCGTCGAGTATGGGTCGAATGGAAGCACCTCGATCCAATGTATCTAATTTGTGGAGCATGCAGAGAACTGCACTTACTCCACTCAGAGACGAAGATTTCTCATTTGACGGCAGCGATATTAACGATGAGCTTTCTGAACAAAACGTGCCTCTATCTCTCGGAGACACCGAGCTCTTGGCAAAATTGTTTCATGGCCAACCGTTTGCTGATCCGATCTTGTCAGAGGCTAATGAACTTGGTCTTGGTCGTAATCATTTAGCAAGAGAGGTAACAAAAACAAAGGCCTTATGTGTGTGTGTGTGTGTGTCTGCATATATATATATATATATATATATATTAATTACTCTTTTCTCTTTCTTTCTTCAAAGCAGCCAAGCCTTCAATTCAGTCAATCGACACCTACATTCCATGAAAGAAATCTTCAGGCTTCTCTGTCGTCCAGTCCACTCACTCAAGCACCCACCCGTTCTCTTTGGGTCGGAAACATTGACACGTCTGTAACAATTGACGCCCTAAACCAGATCTTTACTCCATTCGGCCCGATTGAAAGCATTAGACTTTTGATTGAAAAGGAGTGCGCCTTTGTCAACTTTCATAATATCGAAAATGCTGTCCAAGCCAAACAGAATGTTCTTGAACTTATGGGCGGAAAGATAGGAAACTGTATTGCACGCATTGGGTATGGAAAGGTAGATGGTGCAGTTCCAGAATCCAACACATTGCAGCCCACACGCGCACTTTGTAAGCAAAAATAAAATAAAATAAAATAAGAAGAAAGAAACTAATTACTTGATCATTTATTTGTTTTCTAGGGCTTGGAAATATTCCTAGTTCGACCACTTCTTCTACTCTTCAGCGCATATTTTCATCATTTGGTGTGATTGAATCTATTAGAGTGCTTCCCCACAAAAACTGCGGTTTCATCAATTTCGAATTCGTTTCTAATGCTGCTGCTGCCAAGGATGCATTGCTTCAGAACAAGCTTGCTCCTCAGGGGTTTGTAGGCGTGAGAGTTGGATTTGCAAAGGTTCCTCCTTCCAAGTCGTCTCAATCAGAGACTACAGGTGGACAACAACAGCAACAGAATCAACAGCAGCAGCCACAACAGAATCAGCAACAGAATCAGCAGCCTCAACAACAGCAAAATCAATCGAATCAACAACAAAACCAACATCAACATCATCAAAAGCATCATCAGCATCATCAGCATCAGCATCAACATCAACATCATCATCAACGCTCTTCTGACGGAGAGTCGGATACATCTGATGGTGAAACTTGGCTCACTGAGCTCAGCCAGATCATGAAAGAGTATGGAGTCGAAAACAGAGTTCCGGATGCATTGAAAGGTACTAAAGAGCAAGCAGCAAGCATACTAAAGCGTGTGTAGTAGCAGAATAGATGAACATATGGATCATTAATATTTACAAACTTCTCTCTTTTTTTTTGTATGTGTACGTACATATAGCTCTTCAAGGTCCCGGAGGATATTTCACGTCTATACCTTCTGTGCCTGAGCTTGGTTCGAACCGTATGTTTGATGGTGCTCGTCTGAGAGACATTAGAAAGAAGTTAGATGCAGCGACTCAGGGTGGAAAGGAGGTCGAGGCTATTGCACTCGACTGTATGGATGAGATTGCAGAATTGAGCAGTGGTAAGGAATCTTTAACTTACCAAGAAAAAGAAAAAAAAGAAAAAAGAAAAGAGGAATTGATCTTGTAACAAAGCAAATGACTCACGGTTGATCGACTAGATTATATTGGAAACACTGTTGTTCAGAGATTGTTTGAAAAGTGTGCAGAGGATACAAAGACATCTATGTTGGTTCGTATCGCACCCCACTTGGCTTCAATCAGTGTTCATAAGAATGGTACCTGGGCTGCACAAAAGATCATCGACACAGCCAAGACACCTGCACAGGTAACAAATATATATGAGAGGATGTAAACGAATTTCTCATGATATTTATCTATATAATATCTGCTATTTTAGATCCGACTCATTTCAGACCAGCTTAAACCATACGTTCCTCCACTTCTTCTTGATCAGTTTGGAAATTACGCTGTCCAATGCTGTCTTCGCCTTGGAGAAGGCGACAACCAATTTATATTTGATGCCATTGTTGAAAAGCTTCTTCATATTGCCCAAGGAAGATTTGGTGCCCGAGCGATACGCGGTACACTAGAGAGCCAGTACGCAACAATCGAACAGCAGAAATATGTTGCTTCGGTATTCACACAAAATGCCTATGCACTGGCAACCAATGCCAACGGTGTTCTTCTGCTGTCCTGGTTGATCGAGGCATCAAAGATCGAGAAACGGATGAGCATGATCGCGTCTCGCTTTGTTCCTCATCTACAGATGCTCTGTACACACAAGCTCGGGTCCCAGATGATTCTGAAGCTTATCAACCAGAACCAGGATACCGACGCACAAGAGATGATCCTCACCAGACTCTTGACAACTCCCGGACTGCTGACCGAGATCATCACAGACCAGACCAGAGGACTTGCGTTTATCCAAAAGGCCATTGCCAGTACTTTTATACCAGCTCCACAGCACCAAGATTTGAAAACAAAGGTCCAGCAAGGTCTGGTCAGTCTTAACAGTCCGGCACACAAGAAGCTTCTTACAGAACTCGCAGAGTTGGAGGAAAAGGAAGCTGCTAAAGAGGCCGAGACTAAAGATACAGACGCTGAAGATGCAGACACTAAAAAGTCAGAATCAGACACAGAGTCAGAATCAGATGCAGAATCAGAGTCAAAAGAAACCAAAGTTCAAAATAAGGAGGAGGAAGAAGATGGTGGTGATGATGATGATGATGATCTAGTTGTGGTGGTTGTGGAGGAGGAAAAGGATAAGGTAGTGGAGAAAACAGCCGAACCAAAAGAAGAACAATAGGAGGTTCTCTTTATTTTATTTATATACATACATACCTACATACCTACATACAACAAGCAAGCAAGCAAGCAGGCTTTCTCTCCACTTTCCCTTCCCCTCTCTTTATACACACATCTTCCCTTCCCTTCCCCTCTATTTTGTTTCTTCTTTTTTTTATTATTATTTATTTATTTTACCACAAGAGAGGTCTAGGCCAAACAAAACAGCACAGGGCTTTCTTCATGGGAAGGTGGAATTTTGTCTCCTTGTATTATAGACTTGACCTACTCGCAACCACATCTGCTCTTGTACTTGTACTTGTACTTACACTAGCACAAGCACAAGCACAAGCACTACCACAAGCACTACCACAAGCACAAGCACTAGCACTAGCACTAGCATTGGCACTCACATTTACACTGGCACACTTGAACACTTGCATGCACAACACCAAAAACAAGAACAACAACAAAAAAAAAAGAACGCAACTTTACATCATTACAACAAATCAGCTGTAACCATTTTGTCTGTCTACCATTTCCGATCCTTTTCTTTTATAATTATTATTACAATTATTATTATTATTATTATTATTATTATTATTATTATTATTCCTTCATTTCATATGATTTTCATCTTTACATTCCCTTTATTATCTTCTTCTTCTTTTTATATATATTATATATCACCAATTCAAAATTTACCACCATTGATAAATGTGCCTATTTTCTATTGTACACAATTGAACCACCAAAAAGAGAAAAAGAAAGAAAGACACATGTATACACACAAAACAAATGATATCTAAATTATACATATAGGTTGCGATATAGATGTTAATGTGACTTGATTTTCTGAAATAATAATGCCATATGCATATTTTTTTATGCAATCTAAAGAGAGAGAGAGAGTGTGTGTGTAGATATATATATAAATATATTATGTATGTTATTTTGTTTTGTACTAAATTATTTGGTAATCTGATATGATATAAATCTTAAATCTTAATAATAAAAGACAAATTACCTAATTATCCATTAGGTGTTTTCAATAAAGTAATAAATAGGAATGGATTTGGCGTCAGGGTCAATTGGTTTTTATGATACTTTACAATAATGCATACATTATTACATTATCACATTAGTGGATTCCAGGTTTCTTTGATCTTCTATTCTAACATGAACAATTACTCTTATAATAATCTTATTTGTATCTAAATTCAATGTGTTGAATGAGACTGAAGAAATAAGAAGGAGAAATAAAGAGGAGATAAACAAAAAGGGAATTATAAGATAAGGGAAGAGGAGATAGAATATATACAAAGAGGAGGAAGAGAGGGAAGGGGGGGCGAATTTGTTGGGTGATTCAGAGGCGTAAAGGTTCAAAGAAGAAGAAGAAGAAGAAGAAGATTTTGGTGATGAAAAATCTTGTTACAAAGAGCTTTGATCAGCCTTTGTTTTTTATTATTATTTTTTGGTATACACGATTTTCTTGGGTTTATAAAGATTGAGTTTAACCGATAGCCTACAACTATTGCAAATTAATTAATTAATTTAGTTATTAACTCTTGTTTTATTTTATTTTATTTTGCTGGTAGTAATGATCCTCAGGCACAGATACTAAGATATATATACACAAAATAAAATCTCTTGAACGTCTAGTAAAGATGCTTATTTTATTAAAGAAATCTACTTTATGATTGTCAGTTTCAACAAGCACCATTATTGTCATTATTGCTGAGAGTCTAGATTAACTAAAGTAATCTAGTTGATCACATCACATCAAATGCAATATATATATATATATATATATATGATTCAGGGTTCTTGTGTGCTTGTGTGCTTGGCTGGTTGCACCATTAATAAAACAACTAATATTAATAATGATTGAATGAAATGAAGTTATTGATTGAATCAATAGACGATTAAAAGGAATAAAAGAAAAGAAAGCTGAGTGAGATACAGGCTCTGAGATTTACCCTGAATTATGAACCCTGGCCTGGAATGTATGGTTTAGATTAGGAAATATGTGCAGTTTTGTGCATAATGTACTCTGTACCATGCACTAACAGTAATAGTAATAGTAGCAATATTAAAGCAAATGAAGAGAAATAATAATATGCCAAGCTAATAATTTCTTCTTCTTCTGTGTGATTGTCTGTCTATTTTTATTTTATTCTGTATCATTGTTAATGATTCACAAGAAATGAATAATCATACATTATGTATAATATTTTTGTTTGTTCAAAAGATTATGCAACCTCTTTAGATATCAAAGATCAAAGATGAAAACTAAAGGCTAAAAGCTAAAAAGAGACAGGTTTTATTTATGTATTTGTATGTATGTATGTAGAAACAGGAGATATTTCCTGCTAATCACAATATCCCCTTTCTGTCTCCTCCCCTTCCCTTCCTCCTTGCTATCTTCTTCTTCTTCTTTAAAGAAAGAAACAAAGCAACAAAGAAATAATAGAAAAAGTTTCTTGTGTTCGACATTCTTTAGATACAAATCATTATAAATATTGATAAGCATTTAAGTTTTGTGGCTATAAAAAATTGATCCTATTATAATTATGAAGTATTGTATTGCATTGAATGTAATTGAATGCAAAGTAATTGCTTTTATTTGAGCTATATTTATTTAAGCTATTTCGTATTAATACATACATCTTTAATAACAATACTATTACTAACACTGATTTTCTATTCTTCTTCTAAAGAAGGTATATATATATATATCTTGTTCACATATGATAATCACAAAATAAATCATAAAAGACAAATAGCGTTCTCTCCTGCACATCCCTCTTTTTCTTCCCTATACTCCTTTGTTTTTCTTATTTTGCTTTATTTTATTTTGATGTTTAATTGAGATGTCAAATATGCCAAGAATAATATCAATAGATCACAAAACAAGAAACTATCTTTAGAACCCAAATCAAGATGAGTATCTTCTTTAGAATTGTATTGTATTACATATATGTATATAATGGTAGCCAACTAGAGTAATATACAGCATTCATGCTTGTGTCGATAAAGGTTAGTCTCAAGACAGAGCAATAAATAAATCAATAAGATGAAGTATAATATGGTAGTATCGAGCTGATCTACGCGTTGTAGCCGAAATTGAAAAAAAAGGTTAATTTCTTTTATATATATTTTATATATCCTACCCCCTTTATCATTATTACTATCATTTCTAAATCACCCTTTTTTTTCTCTTTAATATTTCACAAGAGATGGCCCCAGACCCAATCAAACCAGAGAATATAGACAATAGGGTAAGAAAGGCTCTTTTAAATTTATATTTTCTGATAATTCAATACTGTAGCACAGAAGATGTCTGGTCTGCTGAAAGGGTAATTGAAAGCATTCTGGTGTATTTCATTAAAATACAATAATAATGATAATAATGATATCTAATTATGTCTATGCTTCTTTACTCATAGTCTATTTTCACGCGCTGTTTTTATAATCATCAAGTCTATTTGGAGTAGGTACTCTTTATAATGAATCAATAAATGAACAAAATTGATGGGTTGTTAATTTTCTTTTATTTTATTTTATATATTTCTTAATTGGTACATCTATACATAAAGGTCAAGGGCTTGGATTTTGATTTTGATTTTGATTTTGATTTTTTGTTATTGAAGATCTAAATTGCTTATTATTTATTTCTTAATGTGGAATTTTAGTCAAACTTATTTTGGAGTAGACATGAAGGACAAAATTAGCTATATATAATAATAATAATAATTATACATATATTGGCTGGTAGGACAAAAGGTAATTCAGGTCAATTCCCAATTTACGATCTAGTGATATGATTGGATGGTCCTCATATTACATTTTGCCCCTCAGTTTTATTATCTGATTTTATTTATTGTTTCGCCTTCACGGTCTTCTTCATCAAATCAAATCAAATCAAATCAAGCATTAAATACATCTATAAAAATAATAAAAATAAAAAAGGATATAAAAATAAAGCTCTCGTGGTATTTTGATTTTTATCTCTTTCTTCTCTTGTATAATTTTAATTTTTTAAACAAACAAACAAAACAGAAAAAAAAAGGTGCAAAAATATTATATACACACGCATACATTTTATAAAAGTTATTTCAATAATACTACATAATGGCCACTCCTTTATTTGCAACCTCACCTTCTGGTTTGATGATGAGAAGAAACAAAAAGAACCTTTCGTTGTGTCTCTTGCCAAACAAGAGCTCTTGCTTGGAAATCATTCCCAAACAGACAGCCACCCAATTGACCCAAGCACCACAGTCAAAGCCAAAGCCAGAACCAGAACCAGAACTAGAATCTCAATTGACCAACCCTTACAAAAATGGCCCGGCACTTATCCTGCCCAACCTGTATCTCGGCTCAGAACACAATGCACCCAATCTCGATCAATTGAACTCTCTTTCGATCAAATACATAATCAATGCAGCAGCCGAAGTCAATAATTCAAACAGCCATCTTTTTCAGCCATTCGACAATCTACTCGCCACTCCAGACCCCTCTTCTCCTTACTTTCCTAAAAAAGCAAACAGAACAACAAAAGAATCTCCTTTACTCTATACACCATCCACAGACACAATCAGCAGCCCACCATTATCACCATCATCCGTATCTTCAATTGGTTACAAGAAACTCCAATGGACACATAACCAAGAAAACATCACTTCCGAACTAAACAACCTGATTGGCTCAATTGATCAGGCACGATCCCGCGGTCAGGCTGTACTGGTACACTGCCAGTGTGGTGTGGCCCGATCAGCGACAATCATTATTGCCTATGTGATGAAGATGATGAATCTGTCGATGGACAAGGCCTACACACACGTCAAGTCACGAGCACCGGCAATTAGTCCAAATATGCATCTGATTTACCAGCTGCAGAAATACGAACGGTCTCTTTCGAACAGTCCAATCCACCAGAACAACACACCACCACTATTATTACAACACCAAAGATTTGGGTTCCACCAGACTTCCTCCTCTCTAGCTCTATAGAAAATAATAGGGACCTTGGACACATCATATAATTTTTTTTGAAACATTTAACCATATATGTAATTTTATACGGTCTCATGTTTCACATCCAAGGCTTCCATATACAATGAAAATGTGTGATATTGCATTTATTGGCCATGTTAATTTACTAAACTCACGAACTTAAAATCATGTAATTAGTGCGAACCAAAGTTTGTTACTTTTTACCCTCAAACTGTAATAGCTGTTTAATTTTTTAGACATTAAAGCTAATAGATATTAATTAATATTTGTATACGTAGAATGCTTGCGCAAATAAAGGGGAAAAAACCTAATGCTGGGGCTATATGGACTTCTTTATATGCTTACTTGAAAACATAATTTGTTCTTTATTTCAAGTTTTATGTCATCGTTAGTTTAACAGCATAAAATATCGAAAGATGATTGGTCAATACATTTTATATCATGTTTTTATATCATATAAAATAACGCGATTTTGAAACACACTATTCCTTTTTAAGAGCACAATCTCCGTCTAAATAAATTTTATATGATGTGTCCAAGGTCCCTAATGTGCAAGGATTTCCAAAAAAAAACTGCACATCTGCAAAATCTTTGCACATATTTAAAACTCCTGTTAGCCTTTCTAAATTTAGAGCAATTTAAACCCTTTTTAGAAGCTCTGTGCTGGTAATCATAATTTTTTTTTGGTTGTTTAACTCAGACAGCCGTTTTAAATGAGAAAAGAAAGAGGACTGTTGTTTTTTGTTTGCAAGTTTGATCAAAGTCAAGAACACAGCCAATCAATTAGATATACCATAAATTCGGTTTTTCTGGCATTGAAAATTTTTAAATCAAATGGTAATAGGAATAGATTTTGCTATTGTTTTGGGTGCTTTTTTTAAAGAAATTAAATGTTTATATATGTATTAAAAAAAAATAAAGAAAAAAAAAAAAAGAAAAAAATCTATTGGTTGTATTTCAGCAAAGGCCAGATAATGTGCCAAATGGCCTCGTCGTTTGGGTCGTGGACGAGGCCAGCGATCCCCTTGATAGACTTCACGTCCACCACCTTCACCACACCAGGTGCCAGGCTATCCCACGCAGGGAAAAGATCCTGGTTCACGCGTTGAACATCGGAAAGACAGTCGATGGCCGCAAAGAGTCTGGTCACTCTGTTGACAGTTTGGGAGAAGAATTTAAGAATAAATCTATACCTTTCAAAAAATATAAATGAGTTATGATTAATAAAATTTAACAATGTAGAATACAACTAGTGCTACTTACTCCCTGGCATCGTCGAGCACAGCAAGATTGTTTGCTCGACCATGCCTGCTGTCAACAGAGGACCGGACTCTATAGACCACCGAGTCTTTCCACATCTTGTTGGCGCAAACCACTTCATCGTTTTCCTCAAAGGAAACAATGCCTTCTCTTGCCCAGAAAGGCACCAAACTGCGGACCAAGTCCTGGCACTCTATGCCAATGGCGGCAGCCAACTCAGCCAGAGAGCTTCGAGTTGGCCTGGACCAAAGTTGAGGACCAGCAACATCGTTACTTGCAACCTCGAAGTTGCTGGTCCTTCTGTCATTTGTGGCACAAATGACAGGTCGGCAACCAAGACAGTGATGGATTGCTGCCTTTCCGAGCAAGAGATTCTCCATGTTCTTTCCTGGTTTCTTTCTCGACTTGATTGCCGCGCTGTAGACACCGATTGTCCTTTCGATTGGCCTACAACTGTATGCCCGCAGAGGGCCCATCTCCCGCATCATATAGCTGAGATGAACCAGCATATGCTGGTTCGTCACGAAAACCGTAGGCTTCAGCCTCTTTTCTTCGATCTCACAACGGAGGAAGGCATGACAGCGACCAATGGCCCTATAAAGATGATTAAAACACTGATCAGCATATATCCGATTGACTTACTCCTCTGCTTCTTGGATATTGGCAGCAGTGATCCTCCACTGCTGGGCAATTCTGCATGCAGTAACAAGTTTCATCACTGCTGCTTTCGTACGATCAAAAACGAAATGATCGACGACAATCGTTGGAACAACAAACAAGAGGAAGTCTATCCAATCGACAGCCTTCCTCTTGCCGTTGGATTCCTTCAAGGATCTCCACGTTCCTGTGAAATCGGCTGGTATATCGGCCCTGGATGCACAAATTGCTTTGTCGATATCTTCCAGACTGACATCCAGGGCAAACGGGTATCTGTGGTGTTTCAACCGGTCTTGCAAGTGAATGCCATGTGCATTTCTTCCACCGTCATTGATCGTGGGGCAGAATTTTCCTCCAAGTGCAACGTACAGCTGCTGGCCTGTACCGTGACCTAGAAGGTGCATCTCATCCAGTCCGAAGAAAGCAGTACTGGTCATTGTGGGCAAGTCCTTGAAGATGTTGGGCCCTTTGACGCCGTACATCTAAAACGGTATCAATATTTATTTTGTTTAACAGTTTACAACTTACGCCTCCAACGGACTGGTGCAAACTCTCTTCTGTTCTCAATAGTGACGGTCCGTCTCTTTCCACAATACAAGTCGTGCTTGAATCTCTTGCACCATACGAGAAGCAAGCTCTGCATCTGTGATGGGCATTGTGATGTGCCAGGTTCATCAAGTCAGAGACGGCTGGAGTATCTCCAGTCGCCATGACAAGATGAACCTTGGCAATCACCAGTCCAGAATCAGTCTGAAACTGCAGGCCATTTGCCCCCAAGTTTCTCAGGTCATCGAGAACCAGCTCCAAAAACGAAGCGATATCTTTCGGATGGTTAGGTCCTGGTATGATAGCCAACTGTATCATGTTACCTGCCTTGTATCTAAGTAGTTCGTGTTAGTAACTTTATCTAAATTAATTTTTTTTTAAATACCTTTCTTTAGGATCAATATTCAGGTTAATAACATGAATAACAGAGGATGCCATTTTGGCATTTTTAAATGGGTTGAACTGGTCAACAAACATGGACACCAAAATGTCATCCTGACCAACCACTCCACGATCAAGTAACCGTCCGACTGCGTCTCCATCGAAGATGTCTTCACGTACATCTTCACGTCTGCCAGCCAAACACCTTGTACCATAGGCCATCTTGGCCCATTCCTCGGGGTGGGCGAGTTCGAACCGCAGTTGCTCTGAGAGAGGCACGATCTGAAAGGTCTGTGCAGGCTTTACACTCGCTCTCTCCACTTTGTACCTGTCCTCACCGCAATGAGGACATGTCTCATCCTCGTCGATGAAGTCTCCTTCTTCTACTGTTGAGAACCGGCAGCATCCATTTATGCACATATCGTATGCAACGGACTTCACTGGGTACTCCTCCTTCAACAAGATGTCTACCCTGTAGTATGACAGAAGTGAATCCACTTTAGCTAAAATGGTGGTAAGTGCATGTGATATAAAAAGAGTATACTAATTATAAACTTACTGGATCCAAGTTCTGCCATGTACTTGTTGACAATTTTTATGCATTTGTCATAGACTTCACGAGAGACGTTGTTCTCAAAAAACATGGAAAACAATTCCAGACTGACAGCCTGTGCACGACTGTTGGACACGTGTGTGGGAACAAAATGTTCATAATCAGTGACATGGTCTACTGGAGCATTGTACACTCTGTCAGGGTTACGGACACGCGAATATCCATAGTCATTATCTGATATATTTAGGGTTTTAGAGTTAGATACAATTATATTTAATACTAATGTTTTTTTTAGTTGTTTATTTCTTACCAGACATATAGTCGATGTTTTCGTTGATTTCCTCAACAGACTCGACTTGAACATCATCGGTGTCCATACTCTCTGCTTCATTGTGATTGCTATTGCCTGCAGCCAAGAACTTGTCAAAGTCCATAGGGGCAGTGGTAGCAACCTTGTTCCTGTTGTTGAATTTTTCACAGGCTTGGGCAATAATACGGTCTTCAATCCGATTTGAGCGTTTAACAAAAAACGAATCATCAAGCATATGACCACTTGTTCTGGTCTCAGAGTCATTGTTAAGTAAATCTTTGATATTCATTTTGGTTTATGTTTGTATGTTAAAAGAAGTAGGGGTGTAAGGTTGCGAAAAATGTTCACGAGATGAGAATATTTTTGTATTATGTTGGCACGTTGGTAGTGAAAATTACAAGTGCGCTAATTGTCTTAAAAAAAATTTCTTCAAAAGGATTTTGATTGTTTGTTTTTAAATTAATTTTTACTCATTTTTCTTCGACTCACTTCGCCCCTTTCATTTTATTCTCCAACTATATTTTTTACCATGTCAACACACGAAATTACACAAATACTTGAACGTCTGGCATACTTAGAAGATTCTAATGCTTCACTAAGAACTAAAGTTGCTTTATTGGAAGATAGGCTCGAATCCTTGACCAACAATTGCGAGGCGGAACTAGCTCTGTCAACTAGAGACAACGCTCGGACTGCGATGATGTTATTGCCTGCAACTGGGGACCGTGACATCAAACGCCCTTCACCCCATGGGAAGCCAGAAGGTTGGAATCAGTCGACGAAATGCTTCAAGGGGGTGTTGGCCGCACACTTTACTGGAGGCGACCTCGACAAAGCTGAATTGGTGTACAAGGCAGTGGGCAAGCTCGCTCGAGAGCTAGTCCACTACTCATTTTCCAAGTATAGTGGCAGAAATATTGCTATACCGTCATGGGGTAGTCTGGCAGATGACCAAAAGGCAATAATGAGCAGCAGCCTCGAAGAGAAAGCAGCCCTGAAAAACATTGCTCTTCACAGATTCGAAAATTCTTGGGGAGCATTGCTCATACTCTCTCACAAGTGGAGAACTGCCAAATATCATGGAAGATCTTATTAACAAGTAAGGTACTTATAAAGTCATTTATATGTTTAATCACAACTAATAAAAATCAACTGTTTTGTTTTGTTTTGTTTATTAGAGTAGGTAATACTAACTTTTATATTTTCAATCTATAGATACCTAATAAAAATATCATTTTAAAAAATAACTTTATGAAATACAATATAATTTGTTTATTGCCCTGTGTACTTCTTCTATTATTTTGTATGTTTTTTTTTGTGGTTGTTTTTTGTAGTTTTTTTTTTTTTTTTTTTTTAAAAAAAATATTTCAGGGACCAAGAATAAAAAATAAAAATAAAAACAAATTCGCCCATGACGTATTACATATTTTTGACCAATGAGTGAATAGATAAATTTACTCAAACAAGGTCTAGTTCATCTTAATATATGTATTTTACTGGCTGGAGAGAGTTGTACAACACTAAATAAAGTTCAAAGTCCTGGTATTCCACGGATCCGATTTGCCAAGAGATGTAGCACCAACAGAGTTATTCTTGATTTTTATTGGTCCATTGAGAATGTGCAGTCTTGCACATAATCGCTCGAAATGTGCACTACGGAATTACAAATTGTGCCATTTCCTACAGTGATAAATAAATAAATAAATGCTATATGTGTATAAAAACTAAACTAAACTAAAAACGCACCAAGAATAAAGAACAAGAGTACAAGAACTGAGTAGATAAAATTTTCATACTCGATTGGTTCAACTTTATACAGGCAGGCAGGCAGGCAGGCAGGCAGATAGTGAGAAAGAGAGAGAAAATAAAGGAGAAGAAAAATAAAGAAAGGAGAGACCAGACCCCGTTTGATAAATTACAAAGAGAACACAATACACAGTATTCAACACTCAGTAATGATGTTGATGATGCTAATTAATGGTTTATTCAGTAAGACTGATAAAGATTTATTATATTATTATATTATTATATTATTATGAGAAAGAAATAGAGCAAAAGCAAAAGCAAAAGGTTTATATATATATATATATTATATAATTAGATAGTTTTCTTAGTTCTTCTTTTCATCGTTGTACGGCACAAATTCGTGTCCGGCTACATAAATAACCTTTTCCTCATCGGCGGCAAGAGCGGCTGGAGATGGAACGACAATAACATTTGAACCAACAAAGCGTTCTTCGTCCAGTTGCTTCGAAAGATCACGAGCACAGCTACTGATCACAAAAGCAAGATAAACCTACAAGACAATAAAGATTCAGATATACATATATATATATATTTATATATCAACATGTGTAATTCACAACTATAATAATGATCATTACCTTTGTGAGAACATTGGCAAGTATAATGGCAGATAAAAACCAGATACTGTTGTTGAAAGTAAGGTCGCATGCATAGCTACCGAGTACATCGTCGCTAGTTTCAAAAATGTTCTGGCAGAGTCCGAGGTCTGCATAGAAAGTAAAGAATACGGCACCAACAGAGAAAAGGGTCTGAATCAAGGTATCGAAGCAGTAGTACCAGCTATAGATTTCAATCTTTCTAGGAGATTTCTACACAAATATATATATAATTAATTAATTAATTAATTAACATATATATATATATCATTATTTACTTGAATAACACCAGCTACACCATTGTAACAGGCATAGATAGACAGTAAGGAATACGACAAAAGACTAAGTCCGGTAAAGTATGTCAATCGAAGGTCACTGGCTAACAGAGCAGTTGTTCCGACACTGGCTAAATGGGTTGTGATTCCAAACAGTGCCAAGAAGAGAGTAACGGTTCTACAGGAGCAAAGACATATTAAATATTTATTTATTTATTTTTCTTTTGTTGGCTGTTCTTTCTTTACCTTGGGCTAAAGAATACACAGGCGTTCTTCATTTTTATATTATATTTTGTGGTTTGTAATAAGTGGAAAGAAACAAAATGAATAAATGAATATATTATATATTAAAAAGAATTAACAAGCAGAAGAAGAATAAGTAGATATAAATCCAAAAAAAAAAAGAACTGTAGAAATAAGTCGGTCTTCATAGTCCCTTAACTGTCACGAGACAAGCTAGAGCGAAACGGAATAACAAAAAAGAAAAAAAGTTAAGAAAAAAAAACCCTAAAAAAAAATATTTTTATTTTGTATTATAAAATAAATATATATATAAAAGTTGAGATTTTGTCTTATTTTCTTGTGTGTGCGTATGTGATTTTTTTTTTATGTTTTACTATGTCATAAATGTATATATATATATATATTATATATATATTTCCCACACCCACAGAGTAAAGAAGAAAAAAAAAAAAGACTTCCATATATGGAGTCCATACTAATCATGAATTTTGCGCAAAAACTGATGGCTTTTTATCCAATAGAATCTATAGACTTCTTCCAAAAAATCGATAATTTTTTTTGTTTGTTTTCAAACTCAACACTAAAATGAATGAATAGACAAAGATAATTAAAGAAGACTCATTATTGGTAAACCACCCCTTTAATTCATCGTCATCAACCGTCATTTATAAAAAACAAGACAAATACAGGCATAGACATGGAAAAAAAAAGATTCAGCAAAGCGACTCATAGATGGGTTCAAGTATAAAATAAAACTTACATCTATATAAATATGCACATCACAAATATTGATAATAAAGAGAGAGAGAGAGAGAGATAGTTGTAGGGTTATAATTCAAACAATCTGACAAACATAAGATGATTGACAATTACATTTCCAATCTACTGTTTGTTCATCAAGAGATTCCTAGAATCAGTAGATTGTTATATATATGAAAAGAAATAGGTTGTTGTAAGTAGAGTCAGGAAGAGCTTATAACCTTTTTCAAAGATTATGTATGTATAATCAAATAGACTTGAAAGATATGAAGTTAATGACAAAAAGAAGAAAGGGAGCCAATTTTTTCTTTATTTATCAAATAAGACAAGTACTTATCCGTCACAAGACAAATAGATCTAATGGTGAGAGGGAGTGAGAAGAGGTCTAGAACAAAGGTATGAGTATAATGACATGGGGTACCAAGGCAGCCTAGATTTCTCCATGTACCAACCAATTGAAGGACTAACAAGTCTTATATATTATTTGTAAGAGAAGTGAGATAGGGTCGTGTGGTGATAACAAGAGTAAATAATATAGGCAATATAGGTCTACAAAACACTCCAGGAGCTAAATTATTGTGCTATTCCATGAAGAGTCAAGAAATTACTATTTTGTAAAATATAAAGAGAAAAGACACGGGGAAGGAGATCTGTGTTGATAATACAGAATATCACACCTTGGATTGTGAACGAAAGGATTATGCTCAACTTTGGAGCCAAAAAAAAACACACACACAAATTATATAAATATATTATAGACATCTTTCGATCTCTATCTGTCCTGCTCTAAAGAAGTTGCTTTCTTGTATATATTTTATGAAAGTTAGAATATACTACAAACCTTTTCTCTTCTTCTTCTTCTTTTTTGTGAAGATCCAACATGGAATAAAATCAAATGAAATTTAGGTTTCATTGATGACCTGTCCTTTCATTTAATTACTTCACTGTGCATCAATGAAACAGTAGGAACCATTTGTAGATTTCTATGTTGACGGTGTATTATTTTATATTATACAGAATATATCTTTGCAAGTGTTAAAATAGTCTATAGATAAACATATTAGACAATGATAAGACTAGACCATCTTGTCATTCTAGACTCTTTTTTTTTAAAACATCTTTAATGTCTTGATTCATTCGATACTTTTTATTAGTATTACTTATAACTTGTATTTTATAGCAAGGATAGCAAATAAGGATCTTTATTGGCACTTACTAATAAAGAGAAAGAGAGATAATATTATAATGATATTAAATAAGAGTGCGTTGTCAGACATCTTGTATTTTACCATAGTTACACTGCGGTGTTTGGATCGACACCAAATGGAACGTATTCCGGAATACCCTTTAAGAAATACACACGCACACAAGACATAAGGATGAGAGAAAGAGTACATCAAATAAAACAAAATAAAATAAATCAAAGCAAGAGATTCATTTTAGCATTTATTTTATAATACAATGCACAACAAATAGCGAATACAGGCAAAACAGAATATGAGTAAGAATAAAGTATATTCTGCAATGATACGTTTTGTTTATATTTCTTTAGTGATCATTAAATCACACACACACACAGATCTGTAGACATAAACACAAGGTAGCTCTTACCTTTAATATACTCACATACATACAAATGTACTCGAGACTATAAAAGAGAATGACAGTTTGTCTAGACTTTACGATCGATCGATGATAAAATACACATCTTGTAAAATTTACATTTGTATGTAATATATCAGTATCACTAGCACCCGTTGTATTTTACTCGATATTTATTAATATTGAAAAAGTAATATCGTTTCAATTTTATTGAAACAAAAAAAAAGGTTTATTTGATAGTAGGTTGACAATGGATATACATAGTAATTAAGTATATATATTTAGGGTATATTTAATTCTTATTCTTATTTCTATATACGCATGTATGTATTATGTATATATTTAAATATATAAAGATGCGTGTGTTTTTTTTTTTTTTTTGGTTTATAATATGAAAATTAAGCGGATCACTGTACGATGTTGCTTAGCTTTATATTATGCAATAATTTTCTTATTTAGAAAAAAAAATATTTAAGGTATTTCACTCGAGGCTATTACAAAAAAAAACAAATTTCTGTATATATACATACTAATGCCGCGTTCTTCTTCTACTTCTTCTTTCTCTTCTTCTTCATTGACTCTATATTGCTATTGAAACAATACTATTAAACTACCTCTTTATACTGAGCTGTAATGACTGGAATATTTAATTTTAATACAACCGTCAAGTCTCATTACCAAGCACCTTCCTCCATTGTCCATGTGCATTCCCCAGACATCGATGAGCGTTGGGATACTTTTCTTGACTCACAACAAAGAACATCAAAGCATGTACAATGTCCAATAATCTATATCCAACCACACCAACTGCACTCCATAGACATTCTTCCTGCGTCACCCAAAGAAGTAAGTCAATCCACATTGTAATTATCTTTTATTATCATTATTTTAGAATGGACAGCTTTACAGCCTTTTCTTTTTCACTTCTTCTTCTTCTTCTTCTTCTTCTTTTTATTGATCAAAATTAAAATCGAACAATCATGCTCACAAACCCCATTTCATCTACTTTTACTTCTTCTTCTTCTTCTGCTGCTGCTGCTGCTATTACTGTCGTTACTGTCAATTTATCTTGTCAGTACAATGATAATGATAATGATAATGATAATGATGATGATAACGATGACGATAAAATCCAAAATCTAGCCAATAAAACAATCGACTATTTTGCACATCCCTCGGAATCATTACTAGACAACTACGACACAACTCCAGATATCCAAGAAATCTCAACAGATGATGACGATGATGATAATGATAATGATAACGATGATTATGATTATGCTTATGATTATGAAGAAGTCCAAGTAAAATCCAATGATGATGATGATGATGATGGTCAGAGTGACCTTTGTTGCTCAGAAGATGGGGCTAAAATTGAAACTATCGTCCGTCCCAGATCACAAAAGTCAATATCTGTAGAAGCGTATCACAGAATGATGGCTCAAAGGTACACGGCAAGACTACTGAAAATAGCATCCGTTTGTCAGACCTCGGAAATAAATCTACCGCTAGTCTATCAAAAGCAGCTTGATTCCCTTCAAACCCCACTACTGCCACCACCATCACAATACTCTCGATAATAGTAATAATAGCTTCCTTTCTCTCTCTCTCTCTCTCTCTATTTTAGTTATAATTTATTATATTTATTACTATTACTATTATTGTATTAAACACAGATCCCTATTATTTAATCAATATGTACACCTTACACTACATTACACTACGCTACACACTCATATACAATTCATATACAATTCATATACTTAAAGCACATAAGAATAATACAAACAGGTCAAGTGCTTAATGTTATATAAAGATGCATTTTTTTTACTTGGTATTTGAAATAACATATAAACATACCAAAATAATTAATCAAGAAATAAGAAATCAGGCTTAGTTGCTTTATACTTTGTTGTTATTATTATAATATAAGGGGGGGTGGCTAGGCTTGGTAGGCTGGTGAGTGAATGAATTGAGGGGATAATGTTTTGTATACTTGCAGGTTTGTTTTCTTCTTATTCTTGACTCACAAACACTTCCTTTCTGTACGTATATGTGTGTGTATTTGCTTGTTTTATTTATGAAAGCTCATTGTTAATTAGCAATCATTACATTAGATTCCCAATCTCATGGATTGACTACCAAGATGATTCATTGAGCACATGATGTCTAGTAATAAACAAGAAAATATCTATAATAATGATATGTTTATTAATCACAATGAAATGAAATAAGAAATGAGCATAAAAATATTAATATCAATATATCAACTGTCTATCAATCTAAACCGACCAATGCTTATTATTAATGCCTATGTGTTTTTTTTTGCAGAATAATGCACCATTCATTTCAATTACTAAAAAAATTCCACTCACTAAATGCTTACATCTATATAAAGTTGATAGAGTTTCTGTTAATAATATTTTGACCCTTTTTTTTATCCTTTATTTTAAAATAAGAAAAAAGCGTTTCCAACTAAGCAATCAAATTTCCAGACATTCTTTTCTTTCTTTCCGCTGTTGTTGTTGTTTTTGTTGTTGCTATGAGCCAAATATATATATATATATATTCTCTTGGCAAAATAAGATAGAAAGGATCATCATCTTAATGCGTACAAATGTAGAAACTTCTTTAAAATAATAATAGCAGTAATAACAGTAATAACAGTAATAAACTAAATTAAAAATAAAATAAAATCACGGGAAGATATTCAAGTACAACCCAAGAAACCAATTCAATTCAATTCAATTCAATTCAATTCAGTATTAATGTACTGAAGAACCTTATTCTTATTAGTATTAGTATGATCTACCTTCAAAGGCGGCAGAATTCTAGATTGTATAATACGATATATACAACACTAGTCATTTTTCTTGTGAGAACAAAACACAAAAGAAAAAGGAAACACACACACACACACAAACTGAAAGGAAAAATCCCGTTAATCTCGCTTTTCCTTTTTAAAGAAAAACAGAAACTCAAGACGTAAGCTATTATAATAGAATCAAGCTTTTTTTTTCAGTTTTAATAAAGAAATAACAACAGCAACAAGAACAACAACAGAATAACAGACAGTCATAGAAATGTCACTGTTAATTAACACAACACAATACGATACATAGATACATAGATACATAGATACATAGATACATACATTTGCTGTTGGCATTTTTTATTTTTAAAGCACAGGATATAAATATAAATATATATATATTATATTATATTATATTATATTATATTATATTTTAGTTTAAAATATGTGAGGTTATAACTATAACTATAACTATAATTATTCTTATTATTATTTAAATATATATATATATATATATATATATACATGTTTTTTTTACAAGACACCTTCTTGATAACGTCTTGCACCATTAGGCCCAGTTTGTTGCTGAGTGTATGGGTTGTTTGGATTGGGACTGGTTGGTGGTGGTGGTGTACCTGGGTTTGGACTGCCAGGTTGTGCGGGGCCTGAAGATGAAGGCGGTGGGGGTGGGGATGGAGCTTGCCAGTTGGTTGGTGTATTCATCTCGTACGCATCCCGTGTCTGCTGTCCTGGAACAGAGTAGATAGGCGGTGGAGCATTGGGCTGATAGCCATTGTATTGGGCAGGGTTTACCCACCCTTGTGGAGGGGGAGGTCCGTATTGCATAGGTGGTGGAGGTGGATAATAGATTCCTCCGCTATTTCCTCCAGGCACATACGGTGGCGGTCCGCCATTCACAACATAAACGCCACCACCATTAGCATTGTTCAGGGTGCGATAACGAGAGCCACCACAGCAGCTGTAATAAATACATCTCAAGACGCAGAATATGATCAAGAGACCAAGCACGATACCAACCGGAATAGCAATCGCCTTGTTCTTTTCCAGCCAGTTCTTGGCATTGTTACCTACACATCAAATAGACATATATATATATATATATATATATTTATATTATAGTAGCTGCTCAGCCTTCTTTTCTTTCTGTTCTTTTACTTTCTCTTACAAGCAACAATAACAACACTAATACGAATAAGAAGAAGAAGTATCAAACACTCACCAAAGTTGGAAAGGTCACATTTTCCATCCTTGCAGGCTCCACCGATACCACAAGGTGTACCGTCAATGAATTTTCCGTTAAAGATAAGACATCCAAGACCACCCGGATTGTCGCAAGTGAGTTCACAGCTGTTACTGTTACTAGAACAGGCTCTGCTGATACCCATCGTTGTGCCTCTCTCTTTGCACTGTGCGTCTCGTGAAGTACACTGGCCGGATGCACAGGCAAGTCCGGTGCTATTGCCTCCACAAGAGTCTCCATCGGTCACAAACTTGTCTTCCGGGCACGTTGCAGAGGTTCCACTACAACTCTCCTCCAGATCACAAGAAGTCGAGGCCGGTCTACAGACGTATGAGGCCGGTCTCAACTGGCACTTGTCACAGCAATTATCATTGAAATCTCTACATAATTGTTTTTTTTTGTTTGTTTAGGATTTCACATTATATCTAAAGAATGAGTTTGTAAAGACTTACTCGCATACAGCATTGGCTTTGAATTTACAGGTGGCTGGATCGCAGCAAGTACTGTTGGCTCCTCCAGTGTCACAATCTTCGCCAGTTTCCTTGATACCATTACCGCACATCTGCAATGTCTTTACAGAACGAGATCCAGGTTCTATACACAATGTAATACAAGCAGTAATCTCATTAGTTTACCTAAGCAAACCAGGTGACATATACAAACAAGCAATATAATTCCATTCCATCCCATCCCATCTCCATCACATTTAATTTCATTTCATTTCATCCAATCTAATCCCATTCAATGCGCAGCCTACAGTTTACCAACAAAGCCAAATTGAACCAAATTGAACCAAATTGAATGACTAACCCAACTGACTAACCCAACTGACCAACTAAAAGAATAACAATAAACCCCTAATATGACTTACCCTCAAGACATGTTCCTGAAGCAGGGAATGCACTACAAATGGTAGTGATAGAGCATGGACTGAAATCGTTGGTCGACACATTGCTGGAAGGGTTCATAATATAAGTTCCGCCAGCATCACACTGAGTTGCACTAAGAGGGCAGCATTGGCAGCTGCTTCCACTACAAGGGCAATTTGAAGATGTACAATCATGAATGGCACCTATATATAATTACAAATTTCCATTAGTCGGATTACTTGGGTTCTTCTTCTTCTTCTTGTTAGTGATTAGTTGAAGAGTTTTGTTTTTCTATTTGCCCTTTTTCTCTCAATTGTCTGTATGTTATTCTTACCAAATCCATGACCAATTTCGTGGGCAACAACCTTCCACTCATCACGAACTATTAAAGATAAAAGAAAGATTTTTTTTTTAAAAAAAAAAACGGAAAATGGCGATTAGTGAAGGAGGAGAAGATGTTATATTATTATTATTATTATTATTATTATTACTATTATAAAAGGCTTTGTGATTTATCTATCTACTTCTTCAAGATAAAAATGAAATAAAATAAAGAGCTTCTTTTTTGTACTTTTTTTTTTTTTTTTTTACTTACTGATAGAAGATACACCAGTACCAGATACGTGTTGTGTGACACCCTTGTCGGTCTGTGTAATTGCGGTTGATGTACACAGTCTACCCAGCCATGCAACACCAACTTCAACGCCAGTACTATGATAACAACAGTAACAAAATTCTGTTTAACCCCAAAACCAAAACCCAAAAAAAAAAACCCGAAATCCAAAAACAGCATATTCCTTTTACCCACCCACACCCAATTGCCCCCTTTCTTTCTTTCTTTCTTTCTTACTCCTTCACCTTATATACAAGGTCAAGGATAATACCTTTATCCAACTAAGCTAAAGCTGTAGTAAAGATAAACAATAAAAGATATGTAATAATAAAAAAAGGGGGGGATTCTTACGCGCAACTTGTCATTAAATGCCAGAGACCTGCTCCATCATTTCCAATCTTTGATCTCCAGAGACTGAAATCACTCAGCCGGCTGCTGATTGTGTAGCTGTCCGAACAGGGACGGTTCCAGGTAGCATTGGCAGCAACAGTAGTAGGACAGGTTTCTGACATGATGGTGATAGTGATCAGACCCAGAGACACATTGAAGCTGCGTTCATAGGCAGCAGATGCGGTGTTCCAGTCATTGATGATCTGCATACGTGCATTTGTCATGGACTGATAATATTTTACATATGTACAATCAGCAGCTAAAAATTAAATTTAATATCAATTAATTAACATATAAGTATATATAAGTATATATAATCTTACCTGCTCCCATATAATTGACTATTGACAGTAACAACAATAGTAATAATCATAGTTAGTAATGGTAGTGGCGGTGACAAATAATTATTATTTGTTAATCAGCATTAACCTAAATAAACTATAAACTAATTATATATTTCTTTTCTTTAAAAAAAAAACACACAAGAAATTTACAGAGTATCTGGAACAGGGTTCTCTTGTCTGTTTCAAAAAAGTCAAATCTTACTCTTCTTGGTTGTTGGACATCCAGTGGCACGTTTGGCAAGACGGTGTGACGACGCAAAAGGATCAATGACATTTAGAGGGTTGTATTGCTCCAGTCCACCACCAGTCCAAGAAGATAACGATGATGATCCGGGTGCTGGTGCTGCTATCCGAGGATATAATTTAGAGGTCGATTGTGGGGGGTGAAGAAGATTATCAAAACCACACTCGGGTTCTGCGGATTCACTAGCACGACGATCCAGCGAGACCTTGATGGTGTCAGAGTCACGGTAGATAACCATGGCTGCATCGGTCTGCTCGACATCGGCATCATCGGATCGTTTGGCAAGATTGTAGTTGTGCTTGACCTTGACATGATACATATCTTCATAAACCTTAAAGGTGCCTTCAAATACGGGATGGTCTAATTGGTGCCTGAAAATAATATTAATAATAATAAGGATAATCAGTAACCATCTCCCCCATTTATCTTTTTTTTTTCCCTCTCTCTGTCTAGACTGCCTGCCTGTCTGACTTCCAAAAATAATAATATGTACATATAGATACCGTTACTACTGCTACTGCTACTGCTACTGCTACTGATATTAACTACTGCTATAATTATCACCATTATGATCAACATTGTTCTTGTTCTATTCAGTTGGTTAGTTTACTCACTTTATATCATGCCGAACAACTATCCGTGCCCAACCGAGAATGCCTTGTTCAGAGTCTGTAGAAAACTCATCTCGAAGGACACCAGCCCGATCTGCAGCCCATCTCTGTTCAGAGTAAGCTGGGTCGACAACATAGCCACGGTAGATTCTAAATTCTTCGTGCTGCAGAGGCTCTTCTTTACCCAGTCCATTGTTGAGGACGGCGTCGGGATGGAATAGTTCAAGGTTTGGTACGAGGTGAAGACAGAATGTGCGATTGTGCGTGGTGACAGCCAAGCGGAGAATGTCGTCGTACTCGATACCGCTGGCCCGAGGTGTGTGATTTGGGTTTGGTGTCAGACTGCGTTTCTGAAAGAATGTTTCCGGACGAGGCGCAATGTCCACTCCAACTGTCTGAAGAGGTTCGATTCGTAGTAATTTCCGGTCATTCACACTGTGGGCTGTAATGTTGTGTTGTATAGCGTAATGTAATGCAATGTAGTGCAATGTAGTATATAAGAGTTAAGTAAGTCATTTGTGTTTGTTTGTTTTATTTTGTATTTTATTTAAACAAAGAAGAAAGTAAAGTAAAGAAAAACAAAAATTTAGACAGAAAGACGGAATGTACCTAGTGTCCATGGCAATGCAGATGCCATGCATAACAAGGCGATCCACAGAGATTTCAAAGCCATGATGGATGACAGAAAGTAGAAATCAAATCAATAATGTATCTATCTATTTTTATATATATAAAAGTGTTATATATAAAAAAAAAGATACAAAGAAATACAAAAGAGAAAGAAGAGAAAGAAAAGGGAGAGGGAAAGAGGCGGAAGAGAAGGAGGATGAAGAAGGAAAAAAAGGGGGAAAAAAAGGTACCTTTTTTATATATATTTATTTTTATTTTTTATTTTTTATGGACGTAGAATTGGCTCTATTCTTGGTCTTGGTCTTGGTCTTGGTTTTGGTCTTGATCTTGAGTTGAAAAATAAATACAAAATAAGAAGAAAACACCAGCTTTTTATTTTTATTTTTATATATATTATTTATACTTTGATTCGATTTGGTTTGGTTTGGTTTTTGGTTGGTTAGAGGTCTGTGGCGCAATGGATTTGATGGAAGGGGTGCGATGGCTCCGATGTGTAACCAAACCCACAAATGGCCATTATCTTTTCTTTTTTTTTTTTTTTTTAAAAAAAAAAAGACCTTGAAGAAATGGTTGATTTTGAGAGCCAAGAAAATTATATGTAAATTTTTATATCAAAAAATTAGTAATAGTCTTTCGTATATCTGATTTGATTTTACTATTGTAACTTAGCCAATATATATATATATATTCTTTTATTTTTATTGCACTTCAATAACCCCCCCCCTCCCTCTATAAGAAAACAAGGGGACAAAATTTTTGGTTTTTATATATTTTTGTTTGTATTTTATGGCTGAACCTAACAACAATCTCTATTTATTTCTCAAGGTATGTTACGCCCTTTTTGTATCTATGGAAACAAAATATACTATAAAGTCTATTGTTTAGTGCACCAAGTTTAAATACAAAACATCTGTTGGCTTATTAACACAGGTACAAAATTAGCTTATGAGCCTCTTTGAATGTAGTTTATAAAGAAGAAAAGCTTGGCTGATAATCAATTATTATGATCATGTACTATACACCACCTTTATTTCTATTTATATACGCATATAGACAACAATAATGTCAAATTTATAGTACACATACACACCGATTATTTAATTAACGTTGACCGATGGTAAGAAAAAGTTAGTAGGCAGGTCAAACCAAATCATTAAAATAATGTATTACTACCATGAATTTCAATTCACTTTAATTCAATTGAAGCACATAAATCATTCAAGACAAAAGAGGTCTCTTGTTGGACAGTAAATATCTTGTATCTTGCAATATCATTTTCATTCTCTCACCTACAATAATAATAATTTTTTTCTATTATGTATAAATAGTTCAAATATCTCCTTATTATTACCACCTTAATCATCATCAAAGATCAAAGTCATGGACTCATCGTAATCTAGTAGAGTCATATACCTGAAAATAAACCATATTTTCATCCCGAGTGTAACTTTTTCTTCTCTTAATATCATTAGTATTATTATGTATAACTTATTCAGATGATTTATAGAAATATAAAGATGAACTCACTACAATATATAAAGCATCTGAAGAACTAATTTTTTTTTCTTTTGTTTCCATAGTAACATATTCAAAGAAAAATTATGGGTAGAAAATGCTATCAAAGAAGGTAGATCTATCGCTTTTGTTCTTTACAGATTGACTCTATTGCAGAACAAATACTAAACCAAAATAATAATAATAATAATATTTAGAGCGCCTGGAGTAGCTGCTACATTTAAATCTGATTCTGTTGCTACTCAATATAAAGTAGTTTATTCAGCAAAAATCGTCTACAACAACAACAATTACATTTCTGATAACATTTAAAGACCAGATACATTAAAACTAATGTGACATTTTTAAAAAAAAAACACACTCAAAAAAAAAAAACAACAACATTTTATCTTTTCTTTTTCTTTCTTTGTTCTTTCATTCAACCGTCAAAGAAGTACTTTTTTTTAAAAAAAATAATGAGCGAAATTCCAAACCTCATTGTCAATGAGGAATTCAACATTGCTAGTCAAAGTAAATGTCCTGTCCATTTTTTTTTTTAAAAAAAATGAAATAAAATTAAATTAAATTAAATAAAATAAAATCACGTTATTCACGCTTGGAACTGATATAAAAACTTTTGTCTATGTAACTCGTAATAAATATTGCACCTCTTTCTTTTCCTTTTTTTTTTTTTAAAAAAAAATTATATCAAATATATAGAAGACCCTTGGTTCCCAAAAAGAAAATTCTCTATATATGATGATCAACAGCTTTGTCGCTCCTATCTCTATGTTGCCTTTGACGCAGATTATAGCCCTGAGCAAAAGAGTAGCGGCAGTACCTTTTGGTCGAAGATAAAAGAGCACTATCGCGAGAATTCTATTGTGGGCTCTGTGGAGCGTCATTCTCGTGCCTTACCTGCTCGCTGGCATATCATAAGTAAGGCAGTGAACAAATATGCCGAAATAGTCAAACAAGTAGAAAAGTCAAATGAAGACAACCCAAACATCGACAAGGCAAGTGATTTTTTTTATTAGTATTAAATATAAAAAAGAAGTGTGCACTTTTTTTATAAGCCTATACACACACACATACATATATATATATATATATGTATATATATATATTATGCTTTTCAAGGTAGTTAAATAAATAAATAAAAGTTTAGGAGTCAAAGGCAAATCAGTTATACATGGCCGAGATGCAGAAATACTTCAACCTTCTCCATTGCTATCGTATATTATCTAGACATCCAAAGTGGTGGGAAAGTGTGGTGAACAAGAAGAAGAAGAAGACACCAAAGGAAAAAGTGGCAAAATCTACCCCCATTTTTATTGATTATGATGATGTTCCCGAAGAGCAAGGAGCAAGAGCAGATGTAGAAGCAGATGTAGAAGTAGATGTAGATGTAGATGTAGATGTGGATGTAGAAGCAGAGGCAGAGGCAGAGGCAGAGGCAGAAGTAGGAGTAGAAGTAGAAGCTGAAGCTGAAATAGAGCCAAAACAACAGCACCAACAGCAGCAACAGCACCAACAGCAGCAACAGCAACAGCAACAGCAACAGCAACAGCAACAGCAACAGCAACAGCAACAGCAACAGCAACAGCAACAGCAACAGCAACAGCAACAGCAACAGCAACAGCAACAGCAACAGCAACAGCAACAGCAACAGCAACAGCAACAGCAGCAATTTCCACACCCATATCCATATCCGTATCCATATCCACACCCATATCCTTATCAATTTCAACACCAACCTCTACCTGTACCTGTACCTGTACCTGTATCTTTACCTTTATCTTTACCTTTATCTTATCCGGGTGTAAGGGAGCAGGTAACCGGCCAAACATCAGGAAAAAGAAAGTACGATGATGATGTGGAAAGGTTGCTTTTTTTCCAAGAGCAATTTATTAAAAAAGACGATCAGCGGGAAGGGAGCATTAAGAAACTTTTGCGATTTGCCCAAAAAGAGCTCATTCAAGTCAGGAAGCATACCTTGGTCACAGAACGACAAAATGCCATCAATCAAACTTCTGAAGATGTGAAGCATTTGCTCATCGACGCTTCATCCATTAAAGACCATTTGAATCGTCGGGCCATTTTGAATCTCCAAAAGGATATCCGAGAAAGAGGCATAGGAGTCCCACCTTATCTTCAAACTATGCTTGAGGATAGCAGCGATGCCGAAGTGCTCGAAAGCGATTAACTTGCAATAAAAATAAAATAAACGAATAAAAGAATACAAATGTATATAAATGCTCTTTTTTTCCTAATTCTCTTTTCTCTTTGCCACAGGATTTCCATCAGAAAGCGTCATTTCCAATATAGAAATCAAATATATCGTTCTTTCTAAAATAGTCTCCATTTCTGACCTTTCTTGCACTACCCTGATCCCCTTTTCTCTCTGTACTCCTTTATCGCAACCCACACCAACGTTCAATATATCCTCTCTGTCGTGCTCTACATCTTTCTTGCTACCTTTTATTCCTGGACAAAGTTCTTTTTTTTTTTAAAAAAAAAGAAAGGTGATCAATTTACAGAATTGAAAAAAAGT
The DNA here is from genome assembly GCF_001638985.1 of Phycomyces blakesleeanus NRRL 1555(-). Classification (NCBI taxonomy): domain Eukaryota; kingdom Fungi; phylum Mucoromycota; class Mucoromycetes; order Mucorales; family Phycomycetaceae; genus Phycomyces; species Phycomyces blakesleeanus. Next base: position 553,621 of record NW_017265149.1, read on the forward strand.
ATAATATCTATCTATCTATATTCAATTACCTTTTTCCTTTGCTGACCAAGGATCTTTAAAGCTTTTAACAGATACAGCATAAGCTGGGTATATTACTTATATTAAGTAATACCTTTCTGGTTGTAGGTATTTCCATCGATAGTGAAGTCAACATTTGTATCTTCTTTTTAGCAGCAGTGTATTCAATTAAAAAATGGACCCGGTCCAAGATATTGATATCGTTAAGAAACCCACCCAAATAACTCAAAAAGAAACAGAGATGTATGGATAGATGGGGGGGATATTTGTTTCATATTCTAAAGTGTTTACGGAACTTGTCCTTCAGTATATAGACTGCATGAATGTGTGTATCTTGATCAAAGCTTTTCTTTGGCAGCTGTATTTTATGGCTGAGTCTAACACAGAATATCGTTGTCTTCGGTCTCGTATTCGGTTTCGTATTCGGTTTCTTCTTCAATCTCGTCTTCTGACACATCTTCAGACTCGTCTACCTCATCCTCTTCGCTATCAAGGTCTTGGTAATTACGTCTCAGTTGGAGAATCAAATAGTCATTGATGAGTTTAAACAGGCGTGCATCTTTTTCTTCTTGTTCAAGGAACATCAATAAAATATTTCCATTCATTTTTGTCGAATCGTATGCAGAAGTTTTAAAAATAAAAAATAAAAAGTAAAAGAAAAGGGTACCTGAATTTCGACTCTACATAATATATATATATTGTTACTTTCTTGGGGTTTTATTCAATAGCCGATGTGGCTTAACTACATGTATTACAGTAGGTGCTTTGTATGCTGGAGAACACCATAAAAAGATGGTTACAGCAATTGTTCCTACCTGGTTAGTTATAGTCTATATAGAGCATTTTGTAGATGTAGCCACTTTTGAGAAATACTTCTTTTCTAATTTACCAAAGGCAAATTCATTAAAAACATTCATACTAGTAATAAGCCGGTATTCATTTGAAAGAGTATAGATATATATATATATATGTTTGCTTCAAAGTATGGTCGAAGTATGGATCTGCATGAGATCAAGAAAGATATTTTATTATTAGTTTGGAAAATTTTATCATTTTTTTTTATTTTGACAGGAACAGGTGGGTGTATTTTTCTATAGATCCGAGCTTCCTTTTCTCTACCAACATCCCACACAGTGACATTTACAAATTTCCTATTTGTAATTTTCACTTTGGTTTCAATCTTGCCCAAACCAAAAGGCATTTCCATTACCATTGTCTCTATTATAAAGCTTAAATTTAGTATTGAGAATATCCACTAGATCAATCTTTTCGGCAGCAGGAAACTCTTGTATTAGGACATCGTCATCATATGCGCACAAGGCTGTAAAGCAAAATAAGCATTCTTTATTAGTTTATTCATGCGTTTGTTCACGCACATAGTAATAGTTTAAATCATACATATAATTCAAAGTCTGCCTTTGTTCCAATACATTTTTTTTGTGAGCCAGACATCCTCTTTAACTGGCTCACCTTTGGGGATATATACACGGAATTTATCCTGCTCGGATTTGGGGTCTTTCTCAAACTTTTCGGCTGGTTTAGCATAGTCTGATACCATAGGTATGGCGTAAAATACGCTGGATGATCGAGAGCGGTTTGGCCCCAAACAAAGCAACTCATTCAGATACAGCTTTACCCCCATTTTGAATAAACTTGAACTTTTTTACTCGACTCCCAAAAGTCTGTTTGATCCGCTTTTGAATATATGATGAACTGTCCATATCCTCCAGTAATGAATATGACATCCACGATTCTGCCCCCAGGTTGTGCAAAGTTTCTCCATTATTTCTAGCATTTCGATTTACTACTTGATCAAACACTTATGTGCGCATTTCAGTCATTGGTAAGGGTTTAGCTTCACCTACATCATAATTATAGTCAAGTCTGCTAATAATACATTCATATGGATTAGTACCATAAAAAATATATATTTTGTGTATTTAAAAACAAAATAAAAAATAACATATTACTATTCTCCCATCACACCTTTGGGCTACGTAACAACTGGCTTCTTTTTCATGCAGTATCTTTAGGGTTAATTTTTATATCATTAGGATTATCAGTATCCTTTGAGCACTCGAACATAGACAAACAATATCAATGAATTAGATCTAATAACTGGCATACATGCATCGAACCTTCACTTTACTCCATGCAATTCAATAGTACAATATACCCCTTTTATGGTATCCATGTCTTTCTTACTCGATATACCCTAACGTCTGTCAGCTTAATCTTTAGAGACTATACTATAAAAACTCTTATAGGTAAAGGTGTTTGTTTAATATATACATCCAAATTGAACTTTTTTGTACACAGTCTGTGCAAATGCAATGAGGAAATTACTTGTGTATTCAATCCGCATCACGTCTTTTCTGTCTCTCTTTCAAACACACATTTCTTAATTCCTTCTCGTCTCTCATTTCTCCATTTTTTATTTTATTTTTCCCCAGCTCTTTCTTTCTTTCTCTTATTCCAATGCATGCCATTCACAATGCCCATCCGGATTACCCAACTTCAATTATACATTTCACGCCAATGGCATTCTCAAGAACTCTTCCGATTTTTCTTTATAGACTTTATAGACAAAAAGAAAAGTATATACAATGAAACACAGTAAACAACACAATGATAAGAGCACACATATTATATTATATTATATTAATCTTTAGATTTATTTAACTAAATTAATTTTTCTTATTAATGAGACTTCCTAATTACAACATTAACCTCTTCAATCAAGTAAAAAAAAAGTTTGAACGCGTATTTTTTTTATTAGTCAACAACAGTTTAAAAATTATTTTATTTATTAGTCAACAACAGTTTAAAAATTATTTTATTTATTTATTAAAGATATACATAAAGAAGCTATTTTATTTTATATGATTTCACTTAATGTTTTTTTACTAATGTAAAAAAATAAAAAGCATGACACCAAGTTCTTTGTCCCCGCATTACGCGGCTCAATCTCCCTCAGGACGTAAACCTGACTTGGTAGCGAAGGAGGTGTGGGAATGGTGTTAATCCGTGGCGTAAGACAACAACCGGGTTCATCCCAACTACCCTATCTCATCACTGAGAAGGGCCTGCGAACGTACCAGAGAAACCTACCACAAAGTAGCAGGGTCCAGCGTGTTCGACTACCAAGCAACACCGTCAGTTCCAGAGAACTTCGAACAAGGATTTCATGAAGAGTCGGCAGTAAACTCCACTTCCTCCCCGTCCTCCACTCAATAAACTTTCATGATGCTAACTCGGCGGCAGCTTTTTTTAAACATTGCTCGTCGCCATTGTTTCAGAAATTATACAATTAAATTCACAATTCAGAACAATGTTGATCTGCGCCTCTAAGAATTAACTAAGAAGCTAGAGACGACGCACTTCCGCTTTTTCCTGCACAGAATGGAAAAAGAATGTCTCCCAATCGACCCATAGGTAGCGCGTCAAACTCAACTACAGGCAATCAGGGGGTACCCGTCTCCAGAGTATAAAAAAAGCTAAAGAGAAGAAAACCGTGTCGGTTGAATGGGCTTTATTTTGATATACCCGCAGTCTGCGACTAAAGTTTGGGACTGCGCTTTTTTTTGCCAGGGGTGTTTTTTGCCTCTCACGTCAGAGCAGTGACATAGCTGTATACTCTTTTTAGTAGGATTGTGTAACTGTTCTATGACAGTAGGAGCAGCTTATAGATTTAATCAAATAAATGTTGCAAAGTGAAGTAAATTAGAGCAAAGAAGCAAAGAAGTAAAAAGAGTAATGAAGGGTTTAGTTTTAATCGGTATAGCAATAACTCTTAAAGTGGAGTACAAGTCTCTATAACGGCGATTTGTAGGTTACTCTAAACTGGTCTGTGCGCTTTTTATTCGAGCGTACAAAGAGATTTGTTTTTCTTTTGCTTGTACAAGTAGACATAAATGAGACCCGCAAGTCACTAGGAGATAAACTTATAATATCTCAAAGTGCTATAAGGGTATTAGGTAGAAAAGCGAAAAACAAGATAAAAAGTATAAATGTATATTATCTGAATTATCACAATATGGTAGGTGGCGGAATTTTGAGTTCGAGATTGAGTTTTATTGAAATGAGGTTATACCAATAATTGGAGGTATCAAGGTGATTTTCCAAGTGAATACGAAGGATTGCCATAAGTTACGTTGTGTCGATGATGCAAAACATAACAGACCTACCTAGCTTTTTTTTTTAATTTTTTTTAAAGAACTCTAGATACTAACTGTAGTTATATATTAATAAAAGTGAAAACAATTAGCAAATGAATACTGGAGAAGAGACCAAAGTCTATCCTTTTATTAGAAGGTTCAATTGGCATTGACAAACCAATTATTTCAAGCTATGTAACATACATTAAATACCGAGAGTTATGTTAGATATAGAACAAAAACAAATGGTCTAATTGTGCCTTCAGTTTACTCAAGACCAATATCAAGTTGTTTATTACAAAGGTTGATTAATTGACAATTGTAATACCAATTTTACAGCAGCAATAACTTGGGTGCTTTATCAGAATGTACATTTAAGACTGTATTGGATATTCTACTTACAAAAAAGCAAATAATTTACTTTTGCAAAAATTATGTTTTACAAAGAGAAATACTATAAGATGACGATATTATTTTTATAGGAAAAAAAAAGGTCATTTGGTATTAATATTTCTCTCTCTTTATGAAATAATAAAGTATTGCTTTATCTCCAAGCTTGTTCTTTTTGTTTCAAATTTTAATATTGCAATTATTTCAAAAAAAAATACTTAACTTGCACTATAGACTTAGAATCTCAATCTGGTCAAACTATTATTGCAGTCAGCAATTGGATTGTAGCTGTAAATAACTTGGTAGTACTAAAAACCCTTGTATTCCTGTATTAGAATATGCGACACAAACTTTATTTTTAAAGGGAATACATATTGTAAGATAGGTTCGTTGCCTTTAATAAATATAAATGTATTCTGCGTAGTTTTTACGAAACTGTTAATAACGTTAAATAATTGTTGGTTGTGTGTAAAGTTTTCTAAACTCGCCTAAATAGCTGCGAGTACCAGCGAGTCTCATACTATAGTTGATGGTATATTGTTTGTATGCTTATTTAACAAGTCAATCCGTACTTTTCAGCACAAATACAATGTTTTCTGTTGGGATTAAAACCAAATTCAGAATATTATTATACACCTCAAGTCTCTACAGCCAAAAATCGTATAAACGATTGAGGCAGTATATGACATACTTAGCATAAAAAGAAAGGTGTAGATTTGGCGAGATAAGTTCAAGTTTATAAAAAGCTTTGCACTTGTGGAAAATGCTTTAGTTATTGATACGCTAAATTAATATTTTTTCCTTGAAAATTTGACATGAATGAGCTACTACAGAAATGTACAGAAAGAATCAAAGGCGTAGATATAAGATTTTTCAGTACATCTTTTAACACAACAGAAGAGTATATAACACCAAATCTCTCTAGCTTTTTGAATTCAGAAACACTCAAGAGAAAACATAATAGATCCCTCGCAGAGTTCAAAGGTTTTGTAGATAATGACAGTTATTACTGCTATATTTTTCATTGCATACATACAGAGAAAGAGATATAACAATGACTTTAAGCAATATATAAGTCTAATGTTTGAGTATGTGTGCCTACTTCTTTATGATATTATACCAAAATAATAAGAAAACAAAAGTTTTCTTGCGATCAAGAGCATAATACATGACATATTCATTTTGACTGGCAATTTTGCATGTCTTCTCAGTTAGCTAATTCTCTTTTAAGTCATAATAAATTTATTATATTAAGTAGTATCATACTAGAATAATTAAAATCGTAATTTTTCTTTCTGTATTTATTTCTTAACATATGTGCAAGTAGACTTTTTTTGCAGTGAGTTCAAGTTTTGATTAGCTAAAACTAGGTAATTGAATTAGAAGTAAAGTAGTTTAGTTTGGATATCAAAGAACTTGATGATTTATTCACAAAAATACAATCAATAATTTGAAAATTTGATCTACTCTAAATATAAATATATTAGCTGGGATGGTCCAAATCCCAGTGTATGCTGTCGCAGGTCAGCACCATATTTTACTAGCTATTACATTTCTTCTTCGTGCCTTGTCCAGATCCAGAGGAGAGGGGGTCCAACGCCAGTCCATTCCATTGATTCTTTTTTGATTTTTGATTTTCTTGTTTTTTGATTTGATTTTTTAATTTTTTTTTTTGATTTTTTTGTTTTTTTTTTTTTTGCTTTTTTTTATATTTTTTATGATTTGCTTTTCTTCATTTGATTTGATGAAATATTCTATTCTATTCAATTGTATAGTATAATCTGTTTTGATATTTTTTTAATAGACATGATGTGTCTTGATATGTCTTGTCTTCAATTGATTTGGGTTGATTTGTATTGACTTGATATGATTTGTATAATGTTCATGGTCATAGATACTGAGAGTGACTTTGTTAAAGGCCGTCTTTAGATTTGATTTGAGAGAGAATTTGAGAAAAGTAATCTTCAGATTCGGTGAAGAGAGACTTTGGAAAAAAACCACTTTCTGATATGAACCCAGAGAGGCTTTATTAGAAAACGCCTTGTTTTTTTAGCCGAGATAGATTTTGTAAAATGACATCTTCCGCTTTGATTAGAAAGATCTTGTAAAAGGACACCTGAAGATATGTGACAGGAGAGCCTTTGTAAAGAGTGCCATATAACTTGAGTGGAGAGTTACTTGGTAAAAGAACACCTTCCGATTTAAGCTGAGAAAGGTTTTGTGAAAGAGAACCTTCTGATTTGAGTTGAGAATTGGTAAAGACATCAACAGATTTGAGCCAAAAGAGACTTTGCTAAAGGACACATTCACGTTTGAATGAAGAGAGAGAAAGGGACTTTGTGAAAGAGAACCTTCCGATTTGAGTTGAGAGAGAGAGAGTTTGTAAAAAAACGCCTTTAGATTTGAGCGGAGGGATGCTTGGTAAAGGGACACCTTCCGATTTGGATTGAGAGAATTTGTTAAAGACCAACTTCTGATTTGAGCTAAGAGAGAGTTTGTGAACGGACACCTTCAGTCTTGAATGAAGAGAGACTTTGGAAAAAGCGCCTTCAGATTTTAGTAGAGAGAGTTTGTGAACAGACATCTTTAGTCTTAAGTTAAGAGAGACTTTGGAAAGAGCGCCTTTTGACTTGAGTGGAGAGATATTTTGGAAAGAACATATTCCGATTCAAGTCGAGAGAGACTTTTTAAAAGGACACCTTCAGTCTTGAGCCAAGAGAAACTTTGTAAAGGACACATTGTGATTTGAGACAACAAAGATTTTGGAAAGCAGTACCCTCCAGTTTGAGTGGATACAGAGACGCTTCGTTAACGAATGCATTGTTTTTGTTTTTGTTTTTGACATTGTTTTTGCCTTGTGTTTTTGATATTATTTTTTTTCTTCTTTTTTTCTTCTTTTTTTTTTTTACAAAATATTGGAATGGATATTGGACTGGACAATAGACCCCCCCTTCCTGGACTTGAACAAGGCACTGGACCCTATACTATACAACTGCGAAATATATATATTATTAGTTCTAAGATATTTGATACTCTAATTAACAGCGTAATATTTTTGTGACGCCCAACTGAAATGGGTTCAGTTTTGTTTTGTGTTGTTTTTCAGAGAAAACACCAAGAGCAGGATTCCTTTGAATAGCCATATTGTTGCTATTGTGTTTCCGTAGTTCCTTCCGAAATATTTTCTTGCTTGCTGATGGAGGCCCGTAATAGATATACTGGTGCCACAGAATTGTCTGCAAAATCCATTCGGGGATCGCCAAAACCTTTTTTTTTATGTATGAAACTACGGCCTTTGACCAACGTATAAAATTCATATTTGAAGAAATTGTTGACCCAGTGGAGATGCTTGAAGTGCTTTTGGCCGACCCATGAAATGGTAAGCTCCTGGGTTGTATAATTTGATGGTGCATTTTTGATAGCTTGATACAATTGACTTGATCACTTGAATACTTGAGGCGGGATATAGTGCTACACACAATTTTCTCGTGGGAAAGATTTACTACTGGATTGAATTTCCATGATTTTTTGTAGGAACGGGGGTATATAATTTTCTTAATGTGAGTCAGAGACCGGCCACCAAGTAGCTTGAACACCGTGCAAAATGCTTGATTTTCTTGGTTGATTGTATTGGTGAGCATCAGGAGACTTTGCATATTTTTGTTACTGTCCTCTCATTCCACCTTTGATAATTTCTTTTTTTGTCCGTTTTTTTTTGTTCTTTTTTTTTGTTCTTTTTTTTTGTTCTTTTTTTTTTGTTCTTTTTTTTTGTTCTTTTTTTTTGTTCTTTTTTTTTTGTTCTTTTTTTTTGTTCTTTTTTTTTTCTAATTTTTTTCTTTACATATATATATATATATATATATAAACATCCACTTTTTCTTTTTGCGTTTTAGAACCAGTCTGATATTGGCTTCCTGCTTGACTGATTCTGTCCTCATCAAACTTTGACTTGATAGTTTGCTAAAATTAGTCTCATGATATGACCTTTGATTGAATCTTGCTTTTCATTGGCAATCACTTGCGAACGTATTTGGACCCTATATGTGGGTTGTTTGTCCCTGCTATACAGACATTGCCGGTATTGCTTGCTTTAGCCTACTCTTCTTGACAGCTCTGAATACGACCCGGTTGACCCAATTAATCAAATCTTGGTTCTATATATCGACCAAATTTGAGGACAGCTCATGATAGACCGGCATGTAATCAAATAAAGGTTGCAGTTATTCACTCGAAGCTGTATATAAAACATTCGTATCTTATCGACTTGATAGTAGATAATGTACTTGCATTATATCTACTATATTTTTCAAGTATAATAGCTATTGCAAAAAAACCAAGCTTGCATTTCCTGACAGACAATTTGAGTAGAAGTCGTATAAAAAAACGTGGTTTCTCAGGCTTGCCACTGGCATGTGTTGTACATTTGAGATAATTTTAGCATCAATAAACTTGACTTATTGATCGTTTTTATTATCAGTAATCTTCCTCAAAGTTCCACGAAAGATCTCATAAACCGACTATGGGTGCATTTTTAGAAGCTGCTTATTGTTGGATGTTGAATCCATTTAGAAAAAATTCAATTCTTACTAGATTTACGCCAAGATATGTATCAGCTATGCAAAGTCCATTAGACTGAAGCAAGGTCTCAAAATTTGAGACCATTATTCCAAACGACACTAAAGCCAATAGAAATCAACTTAAAAAGTTAATGGCTAACAAAAATAACACTCATGTTCAATAGTTTAACATTTTAGCATGTATTACCATGAATCTAACCGTGACTCAGACAAGACCAAAACAAAGAAAACCCAAAATCCATGATTACGGATATTAAAGAAATTCCAGAAGCAGCCGAATATCAACAGAAAAAGAAAGGCACGCATCGATATTAAGAAACACATATTCAACGATATACAAGTAGACAGCAGAAAGATAAGTAAAAACTTCAAGATATTCGAAAATGGAAGGCTTAACAGCGACTGCCTCGCGACAAAAAACCAAATACGGATGCAAGAGAGATAACAATAAAGAGCCAACAACAAGATACAGAGACAGGAAAAAGAAGGCTTCCAAGAATAAACACAATAGTGTACAACAACCAGACACACAGATTGGAAAGACGGATTTCATAGAGAATAAATGCATCTGTGCACAACAACCAGACACACAGATTGGAAAGACGGATTTCATAGAGAATAAATGCATCTGTGCACAACAACGAGACACACAGATTGGATAGAGGGATTTCATAGACAATAAATGCATCTGTGCACAACAACCAGACACACAGATTGGAAAGACGGATTTCATAGAGAATAAATGCATCTGTGAACAACAACCAGACACACAGATTGGAAAGACGGATTTCATAGACAATAAATACATCTGTGAACAACAGCCAGACACACAGATTGGAAAGACGGATTTCATAGAGAATAAATGCATCTGTGCACAACAACCAGACACACAGATTGGAAAGACGGATTTCAAGAAAAAAATTGCATCTGTGAACAACAGCCAGACACACAGATTGGAAAGACGGATTTCATAGAGAATAAATGCATCTGTGCACAACAGCCAGACACACAGATTGGAAAGACGGATTTCATAGACAATAAATGCATCTGTGAACAACAGCCAGACACACAGATTGGAAAGACGGATTTCATAGACAATAAATGCATCTGTGCACAACAACCAGACACACAGATTGGATAGACGGATTTCAAGAGAATAAATGCATCTGTGCACAACAGCCAGACACACAGATTGGAAAGACGGATTTCATAGACAATAAATGCATCTGTGCACAACAACCAGACACACAGATTGGAAAGACGGATTTCATAGAGAATAATGGCATCTGTGCACAACAGCCAGACACACAGATTGGAAAGACGGATTTCATAGAGAATAATTGCATCTGTGTACAACAGCCAGACACACAGATTTTAAATAGATGTATTTCAGAAATTAAATACCTATATGAATAATAGTTCAATATGTATACTGATAAAACATAAACTTATGACTCACAAAAATTTTATAGAAGCAGTGAATAAAACAGACGTATGTGTATGAAGCAGATAATCTAAGCTGTATAAAAATCTTTAAAATAAGTAGAAAAACAAAAATAAGTAATGATGATAGATCATATAATAAGTTTCTTCAACGGAACTTTCATACTTTTGACAAGTATTTTATAGGAGTCTGTACTTGAGAATGTTTACATTTGGCATCTGACATCTCATTAATCTGCTCTGAAAAAAACATCAAATGCGGACACAAAGTATGTGATTGTTTTTATCTTATGGCTAATACATCCTTAACTAATACGGATGACAAAGGAAACTTTGTAGACCAGACTGTTTTTCTGTTATATCAATTGGTAACTATGGTGGTAGTCAGTATTATTTCATTAAGTCACAATTGATGCGCAGCACTCGTAGTATTTTCAACATTCCGCTGATCTTCATTGGAATTTATGCTGTCTTAAATTCCAAAGAAACTAGATCGGAAATTTTTTTGAAAATTATATGCAGATTTAAGACAAAAAAGACCAGCAAATGATTTTTTTGGTCTGTATTCATTGAATGCGGCCTGTTCAGAGGAGAAACATAAAGCAAGGGAACATCCAGTTGGAGGAGCAGTGAAATAGACCATGTCATAAAAAGCTTTACAAGGTTTGCTCTAGACATTGTCTTTTATCTGTCATAAAGTTTATATAATAGATTGGAAATAGTTTTTCTGTGAGACTTGCTCTTCAATCATCAGCTTCTTAAGCTTTTTTTTATAATGAAGAAGACTGAATTAGACCAAATGTTTGGACCCTTGGCTCTTATGATGTACTTGAGTAAATGTCATTTGTTCAATCTGAAAATGTTTGTCATCTTCATAAATGATAGAGTTTATCTGATTAAATACGCTGTTTTTTTAGTTTGTTGCATTAAAATATATAAGAATTTTGACATTACTTATACTTTTTTTTTGAATAACCATACGGACAAGATATAGAGCCCAGATATATCCTATGAGAGCTTCTGCATAAGAAGTTAGAAAAATATTTCCGATGGAGTACACAAAACTGCAAGCAACCTTTACTATCTAACATATAACTAATATTAGTATTTATGTCGGTTTTGACGATGAGTAATAGATAGCTTACCTTTGTGGATATTTGTATTCTGCAGAAAGATTTGCCTATGAAAAACACAGAGTGTAGTAAGAAAGTAGATATACGTGTAAAAAGCAGTATACAAAAAAAACCTGAGATGAGGTGCAAGATTTGCAAGGCGAGTGTGCGATAGTAGAAAATAATATGAAAAATAGAGGGAAGAAAGGTATATGAAAAAAAGTGAAAAAATTGAAAGGTTGATGTTTCTTTTATAGATAATTTGTCTGATTTTTTTCTTTGCTGTTGCTGTTTTTTTTTGTGACAGGTACTACATCATTCTTTTAAGTATAAAACAAAAAATAAATGAAACTAAGATATTTTATTGTATTTATTTCAATTTTTACTTCTTTTAGTAATGATCTTCATGTAGTAAAAAGTAATAATTTAATTCTAATGGTTATCAATAATTTAAGACAAAAAAAATCATCTAAAAATGCAGCAATATATTAAAACAGGAATGTTTTCTTTTAAAAAGTACTAAATGATAAAAGAACATTTTTAAAGCAAATAAGTAAAAAGTAAAAAACAAGAGAGATTTTTATAGTTAAATGGTATAAACAAAGTTTAGAAATAAGGATTTTTCTCTTTTATTACTTAAAGCTGACCTGTGCTCTGTTTATATAATGTAATCAAATGTATGGACTTAAGGAAAACAAGCAGCAAACCAGTGATTTATATAGACAGCCAATTTACAAAATGTTATAGTGAAAGAAAAATATTTTGTGCCTATCACTTAAAGTTAGTAATAGTATGATTAGATTGGCCAATTTTTTAAGAGAGTAGATCCTTCATTTTTGAAGAGACCGTATATTTCTTAGCAAAAATGTCATTGGAATAAATTATAAATGATATTAAAACTAAAGAACAGAAAAATGGTCTACATAATTTGTATGACCATCAGTAGGAAAATACTTGGGGTATTGGAAGATCTTGAAGATGGAGTGATACACGTCTGTATCAACTAGTGTACTCTGATCGGCCTGAGAAATGATAAATTTAAGATGAGCTACATTAATAAAGATCGTCATTAGTTAAATATTGACTTGTTATCAGTAATAAGTAAAAAGAAAAAGCACTTGATTCCACTAATATTATTTTTGGGCTTTTGTCTCAAACTCCACGCAAAATTTGCTGGTTATAATATTATACACAAGCAGCTTTGTTATTGTTTTCTTACTGTCTTTAATACAAGATTAGCTTGATCTTATAATATGAACTTTTTTAATATGAAAAAACCAATGTGAGAATACTATATTAGAAATCATATTGCTTGATGATTCTACACAAACTTGACTACTTTGAATGTCTGAAAGTGTATCAAGTGTTTTCTTTAATGTCTATGATCAGTACTGTTATGCTGTTTGAGACAAAGCATTACGTTAAAAGTGACTCTTTATGCCATGGATATATATTAATTCAAAGAAAATCTGCTTTGAAACATTTTTTTCTTAAGTTTAAATAGTTCAAAAAGAAAACATAAAGTAAAAAAAAATTCTAGCCATATGAGACTATAAAGTACTGACCAGTAGTAAAGATGTGATGCCAAGTTTTGAAAATATATTTTAGGATCTAAAAAAAATCAGTTTTTATATATATATTAAGATAGATAAAATCTCTACCTTTTTGCAGTTATTTCTGTGCGTAAAGGTTTGTAGTTTTAAAGCAAGAATATTATATACATATATCAAATATTTATATATAGCAGTACTTTTGTACTTTTTACATATAAAACATATATATATATATTTAAATATTTTTTATTAATTAATTATAGTTAAGTGTTTGAATCTTTTTTAACTAAAACTATATATAATCAAAGCTTAATATAATTATAATAGCGGGATATTCAAAATCATATAACTATTCATTTATTTTTTATTTATTTATGTAATCATTTTAATATAAAGGTTTCTGTAAAGCCATTTTGCTATACAAGAATACTCAGAAATTCAGCATAAAGTGATAGTTATATTGCACTAGAAAATTACAGATTTTAGCTGAGAAGCATATGTATTTCGATTTATGAAAGAAATAAGCTACTGGGAATAAATAAAGATAAAAATAAGAGTAGAATGATTCAATTAAACAACAAACAGAAAATATAGCTTCTTTTCAATATGTAATTAATGAATTGGGCAATATATACTTCTGTAGATATATAATTGTATATTACATACAAAAATAAAAATTTTACTTTGTTGTTGTTTCTTTGGGATGAAAGCTGAATAAGTGGTTTGTGTAAGTCTTGTACAATATACCAATATGGGCTGGGCTTATACAAACCTGACTATTGTGAGAGCTTGTAAAAAGGCTTAGGAAAACACATTTTCTATACCAAAAGCAAATAGCTTGAGCAATTATTCAGAAACAGTTATATTTCTCAGCCATATGTATTCACCAAGCCATTTCAAAAAAAGTATATATAATGTAAGAAAAAGATCCAAAATATCATTCAATTCATATTAATCAAAAACATCATTCAATTCATATTAATCAAAAACATCAATTCATTCTTAAACTTTACATCATGCGCTCTCCTATAGTTCAAATCTTCTCTACTCTATGTTTTCTTGGACTCTTGGTAAACTTGACACAGGCAGCTCCGTATGCCCCTGGTGATTGGCGTTTGAAGTTTCACATGTATCGTCCAGTAGAAAAACCAACCGCAAAATGCATGTGGTATACCGCTAAAAATTTGTGTGCCTAAGACCATCTTGCCTTGTTTTATATAAATTTACTCATTTTGAATAGTATATAAATATATATTAATCAATGTAATATCGAAAATAAATAAAGTTAATACTTCTTTTTGTGACTTTGTAATATACATACTGAAACATAGAACAGAATAGATTCTTTGAACTTTAATAAAATAATAAGGATTTCCACTTTTTATATTTTATTCTCATACATGTATACAATATGAAATCTGTATTGTATTTATTATAAGTGGTTTCATTGAGCTTAATATCTCTGTTTTGGCTACTAAAGACAAAATATAAAGTATTGAGCTACCTCAATTCGTAGGCATGCCTATATAACTAACATTTTTTTTTGTTAAACGTAAGACGTATCGAATTTCTTTATAGGCTACAGAAGGTAGATATCTAAAAAATAGGGTTTAAGTTTTAGTGCAGCAATACTTTACCCTATTCAAAGAATTAAAAGTAGTGTTTGATAAAATAATGCTAATTTTATATCTTATTCAATATATATATCCTTGGGAAATACTCGGTGGATTGAATGAATACAATCTCTGTAATGCTTACATTAATAAGTATACAAATACTAGTCATATTTTTATTTTAAAGGGTTTATTATAGCATTATATAACAAATACAACAATTATAATAGGTAACGACAGTGAATTTTTTTTTTTACCATTTTCTATTGATAATATTCTTTGGCTGATTTGCGAAGATTATCTTGTATGAGCGTAAAGCTTAGCACTTGAAAATTATTTTGAAAAGTAGTACTTACCAATAGACACTATATATCTTTAGCCATAAGTTTGCAGTTCTAATATATCATTCACATCTCATAGTATATGTTGAAGTAGATAACCAATTATTTCAGACAATTTAATTTTATTACTTTTATATAGACAAGCCTGATAAAGCTCAAAATAAATTATTATATGTAGAAATGGTTAATTTGATTGATACTTTCAATTTGAAAAAAAGAAAACGGCTTTAGATCAATGAGAGAATAGACATCTCTTATGTGTGTGCGTGTGTATTTAAAACAATATATGAATGCTGGTTATAAGTAAAGATCCAAGAAATTAGTTAAAATATAGCAAAGATGTATTTAATGAATACAGAGTACAAAATTAATTTCTATTATTATAAAATCAATATATAAAATACATTTTTATTGACATCAACTATGTAATTGAATTAGAAGTAAAGTAGTTTAGCTTGGATATCAAAGAACTTGATAATTTATTCACAAAAATACAATCAATAATTTGAAAATTTGATCTACTCTAAATATAAATATATTAGCTGGGATGGTCCAAATCCCAGTGTATGCTGTCGCAGGTCAGCACCATATTTTACTAGCTATTACATTTCTTCTTCGTGCCTTGTCCAGATCCAGAGGAGAGGGGGTCCAACGCCAGTCCATTCCATTGATTCTTTTTTGATTTTTGATTTTCTTGTTTTTTGATTTGATTTTTTAATTTTTTTTTTGATTTTTTTTGTTTTTTTTTTTGCTTTTTTTTTATATTTTTTATGATTTGCTTTTCTTCATTTGATTTGATGAAATATTCTATTCTATTCAATTGTATAGTATAATCTGTTTTGATATTTTTTTAATAGACATGATGTGTCTTGATATGTCTTGGTCTGACTTGACTAGACTTGATTTGATATGTCTTGTCTTCAATTGATTTGGGTTGATTTGTATTGACTTGATATGATTTGTATAATGTTCATGGTCATAGATACTGAGAGTGACTTTGTTAAAGGACGTCTTTAGATTTGATTTGAGAGAGAGTTTGAGAAAAGTAATCTTCAGATTTGGTGAAGAGAGACTTTGGAAAAAAACCACTTTCTGATATGAACCTAGAGAGGCTTTATTAGAAAACGCCTTGTTTTTTTAGCCGAGATAGATTTTGTAAAATGACATCTTCCGCTTTGATTAGAAAGATCTTGTAAAAGGACACCTGAAGATATGTGACAGGAGAGCCTTTGTAAAGAGTGCCATATAACTTGAGTGGAGAGTTACTTGGTAAAAGAACACCTTCCGATTTAAGCTGAGAAAGGTTTTGTGAAAGAGAACCTTCTGATTTGAGTTGAGAATTGGTAAAGACATCAACAGATTTGAGCCAAAAGAGACTTTGCTAAAGGACACATTCACGTTTGAATGAAGAGAGAGAAAGGGACTTTGTGAAAGAGAACCTTCCGATTTGAGTTGAGAGAGAGAGTTTGTAAAAAAACGCCTTTAGATTTGAGCGGAGGGATGCTTGGTAAAGGGACACCTTCCGATTTGGATTGAAAGAATTTGTTAAAGACCAACTTCAGATTTGAGCTAAGAGAGAGTTTGTGAAAGGACACCTTCAGTCTTGAATGAAGAGAGACTTTGGAAAAAGCGCCTTCAGACTTTAGTAAAGAGAGAGTTTGTGAAAGAACACCTCCAGATTTGAGTGAAGAGAGACTTTGGAAAGAGCGCCTTTTGACTTGAGTGGAGAGATATTTTGGAAAGAACATATTCCGATTTAAGTCGAGAGAGACTTTTTAAAAGGACACCTTCAGTCTTGACCCAAGAGAAACTTTGTAAAGGACACATTGTGATTTGAGACAACAAAGATTTTGGAAAGCAGTACCCTCCAGTTTGAGTGGATACAGAGACGCTTCGTTAACGAATGCATTGTTTTTGTTTTTGTTTTTGACATTGTTTTTGCTTTGTGTTTTTGATATTTTTTTTTTCTTTTTTTTTCTTTTTTTTTTCTTTTTTTTTTCTTTTTTTTCTTTTACAAAATATTGGAATGGATATTGGACTGGACAATGGACCCCCCCTTCCTGGACTTGAACAAGGCACTGGACCCTATACTATACAACTGCGAAATATATATATTATTAGTTCTAAGATATTTGATACTCTAATTAACAGCGTAATATTTTTGTGACGCCCAACTGAAATGGGTCCAGTTTTGTTTTGTGTTGTTTTTCAGAGAAAACACCAAGAGCAGGATTCCTTTGAATAGCTATATTGTTGCTATTGTGTTTCCGTAGTTCCTTCCGAAATATTTTCTTGCTTGCTGATGGAGGCCTGTAATAGATATACTGGTGCCACAGAATTGTCTGCAAAATCCATTCGGGGATCGCCAAAACCTTTTTTTTTATGTATGAAACTACGGCCTTTGACCAACGTATAAAATTCATATTTGAAGAAATTGTTGACCCAGTGGAGATGCTTGAAGTGCTTTTGGCCGACCCATGAAATGGTAAGCTACTGGGTTGTATAATTTGATGGTGCATTTTTGATAGCTTGATACAATTGACTTGATCACTTGAATACTTGAGGCGGGATATAGTGCTACACACAATTTTCTCGTGGGAAAGATTTACTACTGGATTGAATTTCCATGATTTTTTGTAGGAACGGGGGTATATAATTTTCTTAATGTGAGTCAGAGACCGGCCACCAAGTAGCTTGAACACCGTGCAAAATGCTTGATTTTCTTGGTTGATTGTATTGGTGAGCATCAGGAGACTTTGCATATTTTTTTTACTGTCCTCTCATTCCACCTTTGATAATTTCTTTTTTTGTTCTTTTTTTTTTCTTTTTTTGTTCTTTTTTTTTGTCCGTTTTTTTTTCTTTTTTTTTTGTTCTTTTTTTTTTGCTCTTTTTTTTTGTTCTTTTTTTTTTTGTTCTTTTTTTTTGGTCTTTTTTTTTTGTTCTTTTTTTTTTGTTCTTTTTTTTTCTAATTTTTTCCTTTACATATATATATATATATATATAAACATCCACTTTTTCTTTTTGCGTTTTAGAACCAGTCTGATATTGGCTTCCTGCTTGACTGATTCTGTCCTCATCAAACTTTGACTTGATAGTTTGCTAAAATTGATCTCTTGATATGACCTTTGATTGAATCTTGCTTTTCATTGGCAATCACTTGCGCACGTATTTGGACCCTAGATGTAGGTTGTTTGTCCTTGGTATACAGACATTGTTGATATTGCTTGCTTTAGCCTACTCTTCTTGACAGCTCCGAACATGACCCGGTTGACCCAATTAATCGAATCTTGATTCCATATATCGGCCAAATTTGAGGACAACTCATAATATGCTGGCTTGTGTTCAACCCATGGCTGTATTAAATACTCATAGCTGTCGATGAAATTCTCGATATCCTATCCACTTGGTAGTAGATACTCTACTTGCATAGTGTCTACTATATATTGTAACCTTAATAGTATTGAAAAAAGCCAAGCGCTTGTTTCCTGAAGCCCATCTTGAGTAGTAGTCATATCAAATAAACGTGGTTTCTTAGATTTGTGATTGGTATGTGCTGTAAATTTGAGATACTTTTCTGCATCATACGCTTGGCTTATTGATTGTATCTCTTGTTGATAATCGGCTTGAAAGTATCATAGCAGATATTATAGACCCGCCAGCTGTATATTTTTAAGGACTGCCTATTGTTTACTGTGGAATCCATTTGAAAGTCAATAAGATTGCCCCTAGACTTGAGTTAATACATCTATCGACTCTGCAGAATCCACTAGACGGAACCAGAGACACACAAAAACTTGAATAATGTTTTTCTAGAACGCCAAGGGCCACAAAGGTTGACCAAATACGATTTATAGCTGCCACAAAACCAAACGTCCACGTTTTATAACTTAAAATTTTGGTATCCATTTTCAAGATCAAAAACCAGGTTCATGGTAGCCCAAACGAATTACATAGCACAATCCATAAACAGAGATATTGAAGCAATACGACACTCATGCGCTTGAGAACAAAAGCAGGAAACCCAGACAGGGAAATCTATTGACCCAATAGTCAAACGCCTGCGGACAGCAATCAAAAACAAAGAGAGACAAAAGCAGATACATGCGACAGTCAAATTCCTGAGAGCAACAACCAGACCAACAGACAAATAAACTCCAAGTACTCAGGAGTCAAGTGCTTGCGAACAACAATCAGAAACACAGGAAAATAAAACTAAGTTTCACAAAAATCAAACGCCTGCAAGCAGCACCAGAAACATATGCAAACAAAGTTTGGATACGAGATAGTCAAACGCCTGTGAATAGCAGCAAGTGACAAAGGGAGGCAAACCCCCGATACATGCAACAGTCAAATGCTTGAAAACAACAGCTAGACCAAAAGACAGATAAAGTCCAGGTATATGGTAGTCGAACACATGCGAGCAAAAATTAGAAACGCAGAAAAAAACCAAGTTTCACAGCAGTCAAAGGCCTGCAAGCAACATCAGAGACGTATGCAAACGCCTACGAATAGCAACCAGAAACAAAGGGAGACAAAACCCAGATACACGCAACAGTCAAATGCCTGTAGGTAGCGACCAGACCAATAGACGAATAAAGTCCAGTTACGCAACAATCGCATGCTTGCAAACAACAATTCAGAGAAACAGGCAAAAAAAGCAAGTCTCACAGCAGCCAAAGACCTGCAAGCAGCACCAGAAATACATGCAAACAAAGTCCAGATACGTGGCAGTCAAATGCTGGAAATAAACAATCAGAAACACAGACGGCCAAAGTCCAGATACATGGATGACGATTGCCTGAAAATAACATCCAGAAACACAGACAGCCAAAGTCTAGACAACGAAACAAAAGGGACCAAGAACGTCCAAACAAAATAGGGAAAACCAAGAACCCAAGAACTCGATTATAGCCTTGGGGGGTGGAACTCAAAAAGATTTCTACCAACCCGAAACTATTTTTTTTAAAAATAAATAAATAATTAAATAAATAAATTAGAGTTAATAAATTTTCAATATGTATAAATAATAAATATAGTAGTAAAAATATAAGTCAAAATTTTACCTTTTTGAGAACCAGAGGGTCACTACCACCACTTTCGAATATATGCAGACGGTGATTAACAGCAAGTGCAACGAGCCACAACTCAGCCTACACCTGCTCTGCATACATCGGTGTAGACAACTCCACGTCTACCTTCCCTCTACTATCCAAAGACTTTGGACTCGGAACCAAACAAGCAAGCGGACCATGGCGTCAAACTTGAAAAAGAATGATTAGCCAGACCTTTGAATATGCGAGCAATTGGAACCGAACGTAAAGGGGAATCTGACTACCGCCTGCTGACCCTGGCATCTCATGCTTCATCGTCAAAGTCACTCTCTTCTAACTCAGCAAGGAGATCTGCCAACACTGAGTCTTGCAGGGTGACGCCCTCGTCGTCATCTTCGTGTCCCTTATCCGAGTCCTCTTCGTCATCATCATCATCTTCTTCACCTTCTAGGACTTCTTCTGGACTCTCGGGAGCGGTAGTCAGCCACGCCACAACACCAGGAATTGTGGTAGGCTCTGGTGTCTTATTCTCTGGCAACAACATGCCAGATTGGCCGGGAAGGCCAGCACCAGAATCAGATCCGGGGAGAAGAGGGGAAGATGGTAGTCTTGGACCCTCCTCTGGATTCCCCACGAGATCTTCTGCAACTTGCTGTGGGACACAAGTCGCGCCTTTGTTGGTAATGTTTACCTGTTCAAGTGGGAATGGGCAAGCCACACCAGAAGCAGGAAACATGGTTGTAGCACCAGAAACCGGAAACATGGTAGCCGCACCAGAGACAGAAAGTCTGGTGGCAGCACCAGAAGCGGGAAACATGGTGGTAGCACCAGAAACAGAGAACATGGTAGCCGCCATGATGGGAGAGGCTTTTGAGACTAAGCTCTCATCCCAGTACATGAGGCAATCATCTTGGTAGTGATCAAGGTTGCCCTTGATCCCTGGAACTACCTCGACGGCGAGGTCCATCAGACTGTCGCCATACAAGTCTTCTGGAACCATCGCTAGTTCGTCATTTATGTTGTACCAGCAGGCTGTGGAGACGCCTGCAACAACGACACCGGCATACTCGACATCAAGCATTTCGGAAGATTCTGGCTCAGAGATTATACTCATTGCACAGTTGGTATCTTCCTCATCTGCATCCGTCAGCATCTGCTCCAAAGGAGCGTCAAAGGTGGACACAAAGTCCATGCTTTCTTGTTGCCCGAAGGCAAAAAGACCTCCGACCAACGCAGGACACTGAGGAACCTCCTCCGACCAGACAGTGTTTTCTCCGTACCAGCAGTCCTCCATAGCCGAAGCCATCTCTACTCCAGCCGCACCCACTTGTTGGGCAGTGTACACGGAGAGATTCTGGCCAGCCCGAAGGTCTTCACTAGTATCCTCGATTGACATAGAGCCAAAGAGAGATACCAGATTGGAAATTTCTATGAGGATCATCTCCTGGCCAGAGGAAGGAAGCTCACCAACCAAAGAAAAGCTTGGTTTCTGTTCAGTAAATGATCCTTGCTCAGGGGAACAAGGCAAAGCAAGGGAACACACAGTTACAGAAACACTGGTATGGACTTTATCATAGCAAATGCTATGTGGTTCGTCCTGGATACCGTCTTTCAACGGCTCTGGAGTAGATCCAATGAGCTTAGAAGGGCTCGCCTTTGGAACTAGCACCTCAAACATCTGCTCCTCCAGTTCCTCCCCATAATATGGGAGTCTGGTTCGGACCAAGCGTTTGAGTCCCTGGTTCTCATGACGCACTGGAATGTACGCCACTTGTTCCATGTGGGAACGCTTGTCATCTTCACAAACTGTTGAGTTCATCCGATGGCAGATGCTGTTCTGTTGATTCACGGAAGTAGAACTAGAAAGACCTTCGACATCACCGGCACCATTAATCTCCGAAGAGACACCAAAACAAGATATAGGCCTCAAGGCGTCTCCAAGGGAGCCACCACGGCAGGAACCAGAAGAAAATATCTCCGACGAAGTACGGAAAGACTGCAAGCAACCTTCATCGTCTGACATATGGTCAATGTTAGTATCTGTGTTGATGTTACAGTGCTCAATAGCTGTCTTACCTTCGTGGATTACTTTCATCCTGTTTGAGAATAAGCCCATGTTAAACACAGAGGGGACTGAGATAGAGGATATAGCTGCAAAAAGCAGTGCGCAAAAGTAGGCTGAGGCAAGACATAAAGTCTGCAAGGCAAGTTGGATGGGATAGGAAATCATGAGAAATCGCGGGAAGAGAGGTATATGGAAAAAAATGAAAAAATTGAAAGGTTGATGCTTCTTTTATAGACAATTTGTCTATCTCATTCCTTGTTGATGGTACTGCTGTTTCTTTGTGACAGCTACTACATTACTCATTCAATCATAGAGCAAAGAATGTAGCTAGGAGTTTTTCTTTGTATTTCTTTCAATTTTCACTTCTTTCCGTAATGATATGTATGTAGTAAAGAGTAGTAATTTAATTTTAACAGCTAACATTAATTTAAGACCAAAAAAAAATTGAATTAAATATCGCCTAAAAATGTGTCGGTGCATTAAAGCAGTGGAATTTTTCTTTTAAAAAGTACTAGAAAATGAAAGAGAATGTTGAAGCAAATAAGTAAAAAAAAAAATTATAGCCAAATAGTTAATCAATATCTAGAAATAGAGGTTTTTTTCTTTTATTACTTAAAGCTGATCTGTGCTCTGTTTATATAATGTAATCAAATATATGAACTCAAGGAAAACAAGCAGAAAACCAGTGATTTATATAGACAGCCAATTTGCAAAATGTTATAGCAAAAGAAAAATATTTTGTGCCTATCACTTAAAGTTAGTGATAGTATGATTAGATCGACCAATTTTTTAAGAGAGTAGATCCTTCATTTTTGAAGAGACCGTGTATTTCTTAGCAAAAATGTTGTTGGAATGAATTATAAATGATATTAAAACTAAAGAACAGAAAAATTGTCTACATGATTTGTATGACTATTAGTAGAAAAATGTTGGGGGTATTGGAAGATCTTGAAGATGGAGTGATACACGTTTGTATCAACTAGTGTACTCTGATCGGCCTGAGAAATGATAAATGTAAGATGAGCTATGTTCATAAAGATCTTCATTAGTTAAATACTGACATGCTATCAGTAATAAATAAAGAGAAAAAGTACTTGATTTCACTAATATTATTCCTGGACTTTTGTCTCAAACTTCACGCAAAATTTACTGGTTTAATATTATACACAAGCAGCTTCATTGTTGCTTTCTTACTGTCTTTTATACAATATCAGCTCGACCGTATAATACGAACAATAATATTGTTTGATAATTCTACAATTATTTGATTATCTTGAATGTTTTTAATTGTAGTAACTGTTATCTTTAATGTCTATGCTAAACACATATTATCGGAAGCACTATAGAATGACTCTTAATTCATTTATATGTATAATTTAAATACTACTTTGAAAAAGAAATTAGTAAAATATTATTTATCATTTAGTTGGAAACAATATTAATGCAGCAAGTTTCTCTTATCTATACAATGTAAGATTGTTATTGCTGTAAAGAAAAAGATAATATAATTTTCTTCTATTGCAATAAATTAGTATAGCACTATTTCCGCCGTAATCTTTCACTGCTAACCATATTCATTCAAATGCACAATAAATAATAGTATATCTTAAGATAAAGCTCAGTGATATTAACAGCATAATTAAAGTCAAGTCATATTAATCTCATAATTTTTGTGTACAGATAGATTGAAAGATAATATTATAATAATAAATAAGTACCCAAAAGAAAAGAAAAACAATACAATGATATAATTCACTTGATATAAGAATACCAAAATATCATTTGTATAGCCTACACACTATCCAAGCCATAAACATCTTTGTGTATAAAATTGGCACTTTGGCTTAGGTTAATCCTAGTGGCTTCATAGAAATATTCAAAGTATATCCTATGTGACTTGGACTACATATATATATATATTAGATACTCACAACATCTAAGGGTGTGTCTAAGAGCACATCATATATAAGGAAATCATACTTAATTCACATAATGTAGTGCCTTTTTGAAAGTTTCTTTGCGTTTACATCTCTTTGTATAATGAATTTTAATTGTACTTGAGATATATATCTACCGCTTTTAATATTCCTGGCCTTTAATACTCTACTATATGTATATATGTATGTATATAAAGAATTGCTAATATACGTATTGAATTATTCAAAGTACTTAAAGGTATGCTATCTTCTTTGGTAGCTTTATCTATTTATGATCTGAATTTATTTGTGTGATATATGTAATTAATGACTTTATTTTAGTATACATACTGCTATCCAAATATTCACATTACTATTTTAGAAGATGAAGTAAAAGATTGGTGTGTATTGATTTCTTTTATGATATATGATAGAGGGCTTGCCTTTAGATTTCAGTAAATTGTTTGAATTGATTATACATAATATTAAATATACATTTCTTTACTTCTATAATCAGTATACAGTCTATTTAATATAGTCATTTCTGTTTTTTTGATAAAGGCTCTATAGTCTCAATGACAGTAATATACATCTAGATAACTGGAAAATAATAGTATATTATGCTATATATTCCAACTAAATCAACTATGTTATTATACTAGAACTTTGGAAACAAAAGAGGGGAGCTCTTACTTGGTTAATTGATATTAATGTAAAGTTTGTTTTTTTTTGGAATTAATATATTATACATTTTAGATGCACAATTGTGATATCTTATATTTTTTTTTCTGTTTGGAATTTCAAGTTAATTATAGGGTTTTCGGGACAAGTAATATATTATCAAGAGTAAGTTGTTTCAAAGCTTATTAAATTTATTTCGAATTTAGGTCTGCAATGTTGCCTTTTTCAAAAGCCAAGCAGTTTGATCTTCTTTTTATTATTATATTAATTATTTGTAAATTTCTTGTCAAAATGTTTTAATAAAGTATATTGCTTACAAAAAACTACTAATAATTGTATTTACTCTTTAAATACACTATCAATAAACTATGCACCTACCTGTGTACGGTAGAAAGATAACATTATCTCAATTCAAATAAAGCACATTTGTTCGTCTTTAAAAATCAAGGATTAGGTTACATTTCTCTCTCTCTCTTTAAGCAGTGTATGTACATAATTTATGCGTGTGTAAAATGACTACAGATACACTAAATTTTTATTGATAGTTGACGGCTGTCAAACATATATATATTTAGGATTTTTCTCTTCTTCTTCTTTTTTTATTACTATTATGCATAGCACAGGGTGTAATTATTGTAATGTATATTTTATCTAAAGTGACAAATATACAGTTTTAATTAATAGATCCATTTGATATCTTTAATAGCTTGTGCATTTTCTTATGTCCATTTCAGTGTTATACTCCTGCTCGGTAATTGTTTCGATTTTAGATTGATGCCTGTAAATGGTGGCTTATAATTAAATTTTGTAACACACAAGCTCACAAGCTCAGTGAGTGTTCATTTAAAATCCATAATTGACTTGCATACCTATACCTTGATCTTTAACGGCAATGGTGATAACTAAGGGTACTATGTAATATATCTATATATAAAATAAATGTACAGATGAAATTTGGGGTGTTCATGGTAACTAAAGAGGGCTGCATGCAAGCTTTGGGATGCTTTACTAACGGTTGTATTTAGGGCACTAAATTTAACGATACCTTCCCTCCTCTCTTTCCACCCACCCCTTCTTTTTCTTTTTTTTTTTGGGAATATATGAATTAGCACTTGTCTGTATTACCATTCCTTTTAAAGAAATCAACCTAGAACACTGTCAAGAAAGCATCCTAGAAGTCACGTATGATTTTTAAGGGGTAAAATGTATATATACAAAAAAAAATAATTAAATGGCATTGTGCTTCATACTTATAAATATAGATATTATTTTAAGCAGAAGAAGAAAAGAAGGAAAGCTCGAGTTATATTTTCATAATTGCTTTTCTCTCTCTTTCTCTCTTCCTCTTGTCTTCAAGAGATACTAATAATTTGATATCCAAATAATACACAGAGAATATATTTAAGGAAAATACTCTTATCTTTGGCTGTAAATGTATACAGAAGAAGAAATGGAATCTCCATATTTTATACAGACGCCTCAACCTGACGGTAGCGAGATTGCGTCTCAGATCATATCAATGTGTTCGATAAGCATATTGTCCCTCCTGTTTGGAATCAAGTCTTACAATGTCCAATATAAATATCTGTCGTTATCAAGGTGGCTGGTCCTTGCTCTCTATCTATTCTCCTGGTCATTTACCACGTCAAGCATGATATTTACTTCTACCAACAATGGTAAAAAATAATAATATTATGTATAATTGTGTATAATTGTGTATAATTTATGTGTGTCTATAGGAAATTACATTTCCTGTTACCTATCAATCATGGCTTGCGATATATTTTATTCTGCTACAAAACTAACTACTTATTGGTGGCAAGTATAGAGTTAAAAAAAAATCCATATTATCTTTGCACATGTACTACATATGCTAACATCCCTTTATTGTGTGGTTGGATTTTATGTGTGTGTTTTTTTAAGGTTAATCGAAAAGGTGTGGGTGGTTTCTTCTGTACGGCAGTCGAGGTGGAGAACACCAATCTATAGGTTCCACTGCTTACTCTTAACTCCTTATGCTGGTATTTTTTCACTTATGGTAAGCCTAACAATATTCCACTAACAAACAAACACTCGTTTATATATTTATTTATTAAATATCCACACATTAACACATCTGCACTTTTATTGTATTTGTACTTTTTTTTTAACGTAGATTGTTTTTCACATTGCCGAACTCAAAGATACAGGAGAATGTATTATTGGACTAGAGACCTATGCCAGTGTTCCATTGATGGTAAGGTTTGGATCTCGGAGAAGAAGAAGAAATTGTGAATACAGAAAATAAGAAGGAAGCAAAAAAAAAGCTAATTGTCTCAAACCGGTTTTTTCTTTTCTGTAGCTTTATGATTTTGTAAGCGCAGATAAATTAAAAAGAAAGAAATATTGGATTAAAATTGTTTGCTTTGTTTTTTTTTATATACATATATTAATTCTTGTTGGGATTTAGCTTATTAACTTTTATATGACAATCTTGTTTGTAAAACCATTGTGGAAAAGTAGCAAGACGTTGACTATAGACTGGAAAATGTCCCGTCTTCATGAAGTAGCCGAACGTACTATGGTGGCGTCCATAGTGTGTTTGTTTGCTTCCCTGGCTAATCTTGTGCTTCTCCTTGTTTTCCATGGCCGTGAGCGTGGGCTGTTTTGCTTGAGCTGTTGTACAGTAGATGTGACTATCAATGTTGTTACCGTACACTGGGTAAATATAAATATAAGTATAAATATATATATATATATATATGTGTGTGTGTGTGTACAATGTACAATTACATATACAAATAACAAAGTTTATTATTTTTGCTAGTATAATTTCATTAATAATTAATGAATATATGTATGTATTTATCTGTGTGTGTATAATTGATTTTTTTTGTAAAGGTAACCTCTAGTACAACCACCAAAAAGCCTAAAGATAGTAAAATTAGTAGTCTGACCAGCCCTGGTGAGAACTACAGCAACCAGTCAGTCAATCAACCGATTGACCGTACCGTAGCTGAGAGTTCACAGCAGATCGACCCCAAGAACCTGCAAAACGTTGTTGTGCAACAAGCAGAGAACGACATGAAATCCCAGTTTGACTTGGCACCCTACGCACAATCCACCGAAACTCCACTAGACATTGTTGGTTACCAAAGCAGGTACTATGTAGCCAACCGACCTGCCAATAATCTGGAGATCGATTACAAACAGCCAAGTTTCGACAGCCATTATTCATCTCCTTCAAGGTCGCACGAAAGCAGTTTATCTCTAACCAAAAGTATAGCAAATTCTGGATAAGCAATATACATTTATATGTGCATTTGGGAGCACGCAATATCTCCTACTTGACTGTCATAATATGACTAGGCATTTGTTCCTATATAATTCTATGGTCAATATTCTTATTCTTAGTGATTACTCTTTATTAATTTATAGTATCTTATATTATTGTTTTATTTTCAATTGATCTGGTGAATCGCTCTATGATAAAAGCGGGCAATTCATGAAAATATTTGTTAAACATCAGAAAATTAGGAACATGTCTTGCCACACACACAAATAAGATAAAAAAAAAACAAAAATATAGAATATAGAATAAAAGCAATTCGGTCAACATGTGCAACAATGAAAACAAAAAGAGTATAGAGTACAAGAAAGACAGGTTGATCTGCCTTTTTGAGAGGATCTAACCAAGTTACACCTTGTCCTACTTACAGAATTTTTCTACACGCATTTTGTATATCCTTTATATTCACAACATTCATAATCTATAGCATATCTCATTGGCTCTTTATTTGAAAATAAATGAATAAAATCAAATATACGTACTGAATGTTGAGAAGAACATAAAAGGTAAATAAGCTAAAGATATACATATATTTATAAATATAAAATATAAATATAATTATAAATACACAAGTACCTTATTTTATATATATATATACTTACATACATACATACATACATTTAAACTTTAAAGAAGTATGTGATTTGATAAGAAATATTCAACATTATATATATATATATATATATATATATATATATATATATATATATATATATTTATTTATTTATATGTATAATTATTCGTTCATTTTGTCCTGTGCCTGGAAAGACATGTACATCGAACTAACACGTTTGGAACGCTCGGGTTCCGACATTTCGGGTTCCAACATGCTTCTATGATGGTCTTGCTCTTTACCCGGCAAGAGCGAATAATCAATACAATGCTTAGGGAACACTCCTCTGGCATTTCCTCGAGACAGATTGATACCCTGGCACCAACCATCGTCATACTCGGTCAAGACCTCGACCTGGTCTCCAGGCTGAATGTCGATTTCGTCTGAAAGAGTGGGTGTGTATGTGGTTGTGACAGCAAAGATACCAAGTGAGGTTGGTGGGCTAAGATCCGAGTAAGCCATTACTGCACTGCCCGCAGCGGTCATTGCACCTAAACCTAAACCTAAACCTGCAGTTACATTAGTGTTGGTATTGGTATTGGTATTGGTATTGGTATTGGCAGTATTGGCGGTGATCATCGACATTCCACTAGTGGGTCTATCCGTTTCAAACGAAGAGGGAAGAGCGGAGATGGGACTAGGAGTATGAAGAGATTCGGCAGTATAAGAAGCGTGAATGGCTGGCATGACGTTCTGAACAGGAAGGGCGACGGCAGCCATCGAGGCGGAGGCCATGGGGTACGAGGGTGTAGGAGGAGTGATGGGTTTCTGGTTAACAGAATAGACGGATTCATGGAGAGGAGGAGGGTTGTGGCTCCCGAAACCCATGGTAAAAGGATCGGGTTTGGAAGTATAAGCGCGGCTCCGGGCTTGCTGCTTCTTTCTACGGACCATGACCAGGGCCACCAAACCAGCGACGGCCGCTAAAACACCTATGACAATACCAGCCACCGCACCAGACGAAATACCACTATTACTATCAGCAGCAGCGGTATTACTACTATTGGCTGCTGAATTGGACAAATTGTTATTGTTGTTGGATGTTGACGAAGGTGTGGAAGGTTCAACGACAGGATTCAGGGGAAATCCGCTGATTTTGGCAGTAGTCGATGATTTTGGTTTGGCAGAAGATACTTTGGTGGTATGGGTGGCATTGGTCGTAGCGCTAGCGCTGGCTTTTTTGGTCGATTGTGAGCTTACGACAGTCGGTTGCGATTTCTGGGTTTCAGCATGAGATGTCTTTTTAATAACTGTGGTGGTGATGGTGGTGTGCGTAGGGGTGTGCGTAGGAGTATGGTCGGTTGCCTCGTTCTTGGCAGTGGTTGTGTGAGATGTGGCGGGCTTGGATTGATTGGGTTTGGTTTCTAAATGAATGAATGAATGAATGAATATAAAGATAACTGTGTTTGAGTTTATCTTACCATTGGTAACATCCGAGCTTTCTGCAGGGTCTGCTCTTTTGTCTAGCCATTCTCGGTGAGATTGGTCAGATACCCATAAAGGGGTTGCTTGGACAATAGCAAGACTAGAGAGAGTAAAGAGCACGCTAGGTATATTTGGAGGGTGCATGAAGTTTTGAGTTAAGGGAAGGGAAGGAAATGGAAGTGAAGGGAAGGGAAATGGAAGGGAGTGTAATGGGTTGTCTTGGTAACAAACGGGAAGAAAGAAAGGAATAAAGAAATAAAGAAATAAAGAAAGAAAGAAAGAAAAAAGGAACGTTAGGTGTGGCTTTTTTCTTTTTTGTTCTTCGTTACTTTTTTTTTTTTTTTACTAATAAAAAAAAAACTTGAAGGAGTGAAAGAATAAATGAGAGGAAGAAGTGAAAACAACAGAAAATAATAACAATCTCTCTGCCTCTGTCTGTCTGTCTCTCTATTTTAGTGGTACAAAGAAATGAGTTGTAATAGCGTTCAAGAATCGGATACCCAAATTGGGCTTCCTTGGTTGGAGACTTGTGCTTTATGTGGCATTTGATAGTGTGGCAATGCAACCACCGCTCCCCCATTTCACTCCCTTTAGAATATCAAGAGGAATTCCTTCAAGTTCCAGGCCATTACTGTTATATATATACATCTAATAGATATACTTGCGGTTGAAGCATAGGAACCAACCACATCTTTCTTCAATCGTATTTGTTGAAAATATAAAAATACATGTTAGATAACCACACTATTTTTTATTTATTTTTTACAAAAAAAAAGTTTATAAATGAACACAGATATTAAATAAATAAATAAATAAATAAATAAAACAAAAATACACTTGGCTAAACTCTTATATTTGTATACATATTAATGTGAGCCAATCAGATATCAAATCTTGGCACATCAATTTCCTTATATATAAATATATAAAGTAACCTCAATCTCGAATAAGAAATTACACAGATGCCAGGCATCAACCATCCTATATAAAATAATATTATATAATTAAATAAATAAATAAAAACAGGGTTTTTTTTTTATTTATATTTTTGGTAATATATATATATATATATATATATATATATATATTTAAATACTTAACTAAGGAGAGGTTTATTCTATTACTGGAACCCATGTAAATGTCATCTATTTTGAAATTGACGCTTAAATAGCTCTTTTTATATCATTATTTTTTGGCTTTTGCGTTTTAACTACATTTTTACATTATAGATTTTCTTGAGTATATAGACAATATTTTTATTTGATTATTGTTGTTATTACTATATATATATATATATATATATATATGTATACTACTTTTGATTATATTAATATATTCAATTTAAATAATAATCATAATCATAATCATAATGGTATGTGCCTAGTAGTATAATCTATGAGACAAGGAAAATTTCTATATATGTCAATAGGAAATCAAATAAAAGTTTAAAAATAAAGAAACAAAAAAAAACGATATATGTCGATCGCATATCTCAAAAATGGAGGGAAATAAAGAAGAAGACAAAGTGAAAGAAACTAGCGGAAAACGGCAAGAAGCTCTTTGTGACAAATGTCAAAATATATGTATGTATATATATATATATATTGAATTACTGGATTAAACCTATCATGCTAAATTTGGCGGCAATTAGAGTTAATTGTATATATATCACAATCCAAGCATTCATTCATTCATTAATTCACTTTTTGTACTTATATATTTAACAATATATCTAGTATCTTGCAAGTGAAGATTGCTGTCATCATTCACTTCAATTGATTAAAATGGCACCAATATGCAATCTTTTACTTCAAAGAAGAGCAAAAGAAAAGACAAATATTTATTGCCACATATTGCCTTGCCTTGATGCGGTGAGATATAGATCTGGTTTAGACTTTGGCTTGTACATAGTACGTGTAATTGATACAAGCCACGGGAAAAAGATATATAAATAGAAGAAGAAATAGAAGTAGAAGAAGTAGAAGAAGTAGAAGAAGTAGAAGAAGAAAGAGATAATTAACAAATTATTTTTGTACCAAATTGGAAACACATTATCGTGTAGCTTAAACCAAAAAATAAAAATAAAAAGTAAATGTTTAATTGGTGTAATTATCTGTAGGCGTATATTGAATGGTTGGGGACACTGCTGTCTAAAACTCTTATTGACAATTGTATACAAGTGTAATGGTGTTTATGTATGCATTGATGGTTAAGGCAATAATCGCTTCTTTCTGTTAAAACCCACTATTCTAAAGTAGGCCAAAGGATTCATAAAGTAAAACAAAGATACCAGAAAAAAAAAGCACCAGGTTAACTTGGCTGTGGTTGATAAGCTTGTAACAAAAAAAATGAAAATCTTATAAAAGTTACCTATTTTGTCTTTTTTTTTTTTTGACTATAGTGTAGCACACCAAAATCCCATATATAATCAAAGGCAAAAACTTGGGGTGCACAAAGTGATCCGAAATAAACCACAAAAAAAAATTAAAAATAATAATAAGGGTGGACAATCGAGCTTTCTCATTCTAATGGGACCCTGCTTATTTTATTTTCTTGGCTATTCTCCCACTCTTTTATATATAACGATTCTTTCCTAGCAAGTTCAATCGATCCTTTTCTTTAAATAGATTTTGATGGCTTTTTCATCAATCACTCTTTCCAATTGACAGACGATGCAGGTCCGAACCGGAAAATAGTCTCACCATTCTACAGAAATCATTATGACTTGGTAGACACTCTACACTACACAGACAGTTCTAGACATTACAAGCGATATATATATATATTTGGTGTAGACAGGTGAAAAAGTTCAAAAAAAAATCCCTTTTTTAAAACGTCTCAAAAACTCAACTGAACATATTGTATCAGAGAATTACTTTATGATACACATTCATTCTTATTTTGACCATGACCCTAATCCTGACTCTGACCCTAATTCTCTTGTACATAAAAAAAAAGTGTTGCTAACCAGCTCAGTTTGACGTTTCTTTATTGATGTGCTTTGCAATTTCCTCATCAAACCTTTCCTCAGACCACCCAAACACTTCGGCCTTGGTTTTGATCAAAAGAAGCGCACGGTCCATTTCTCTGTCTTCTCGCTCCTTATTCAATCTGTCCTTCCTGTGATTCTCATACTTAGTTGTAAGAAGGGCGATCCTTGAATCATGATAATCCTTGATCCGTTCTACAAATACCCTGAATCTCTTCTCCGCACTTTCCTCTTGGCTTTCAAGAATCTCAGCAACAGTTTGGTTCCTTTTCTTACCCAAACCTCTGACACGCGGCTTCAAGGAGGTAAAAGGAGAAGGGGACGAAGAAGAGGAAGAAGAGGAAGAAGGGGACGAAGATCGTGGAGAATCTCTTTTTGAAAGGAGAGGTCTATTAGAAACTTCTATGACGGTCTCATCTTCAGCTTCAGCTTCAGCTTCATCAGCCTCTTCATCATCATTCTCTTCATCAGCTTCATCATCGGAAGATGCAATTGGGCTATTGCTGTTTGGCATCATTGGAAACTTTGTCTCAATTGTGTCCATTATGATCTTCATGTCAAAAAACTGTGGGCAAATAAGGTCTAATTTTCCTAATTAATCGATATTATTGTTAATATTAATATCAATGTATCAATGTGTGTGTGTGGATGATTTGAATGTTAAACTTACTATTGGATTTTCTTTTTCCACTAGCAGAATCATCAAACTCAACAGAGCCTTTGTTTCTCAGGTTCCACACTCTATAAGCATCATGGTACTGCATAGTCACCAGTTTGTTGATTCTAGTCTTGATTTGACTAGTTGTTCTCACAACTCCTTGTTCAAGGAAGTACTGGCGGCAGTTGATGATGGTTTTGATCTTAGAGGCCTTAAATGGGTTTCCATTTATAGTCTTGCCAAGATATTTTCGTAAGTTTTCGCCACCGTTCTTGAGTAAGAAGTGTAGGAGTCTCTGGATGCCTGACATGTTGTCTTTGCCACCGTCTGGTTTAGACCATGACCTTTGGTTATGAGAAATAGGCTTGGCAGTGGGATCCAAAACAAACACACCAGTAGTGCTATTGCTATTGCTATTGTTATTGATATTGCTATTGTTTTTGGGGATGATGTTTCTGTAATTGTTGTTGCTGTTGTTGGTTTGTTCAGTTCTAAGCATATTTGATGGAGCACAAAAATGAATAAATGGTATAAAAAAATAAATAAAGGAAGAAAGGGAGTAAAATCAAATCAAATCAAATCAAATCAAATCAAATTAAATTAAATTAAATTAAATTAAATTAAATTAAATCCCATTTTAATTATACTATAGATTTTACGTGGTATATATATGTCAACAAAAAAAAGCATCTCATCACGTCTGTAATATGTTTAAACTGCGATAAATTTATATTTATTTCTTTATTATGCGATTTTGGCAATGTTCATTAACATCCACCAAAACACACCAAATTTCTCAACATTAGGCAGCATTTCTCTGTTATTGTTGCCATGCTCCAAGTGAATGTCTATAGCTTGGATAACTTCAACTTCTTTTTCTTCATGAATCTCCAGGAGACGGCCAAAAGGAACAACAATAATGTTATGCACATTAACAGTTACGGCAGGAGGAGTGTATATGCATTCATTCAATACTATTGCTAGGTATCATTTGATACTTTTGCATGTAGTATTCTTTTGGTTTGACCATTTGCTGTCTTGTTTTATTTATATCCCTCATCGCATTGTAATATCCGCCATTACACAAATAACGGCAAATAGTTTTTGTTTGTAGGGAGCTTTGTGCTCAAGACGGTTGGTGAGCCTCTATTGCTGCGAAGCAAAAGAGGACGTCACGGCTTTTGTTTTGGATTTTATTTGTTATATGACGTTTTTTTGAGATTTTTGAATTTTCTAAAGTGAGATGGGAAGAGCCCAAGAAAGCACATCCTGTAGCCACGTCTTCGCAAAGAGATAGGACAGATCTGAAGGCTTCTTGGCTCAACCAGGGGGGGGGGGGGAAGTGACCTAAAGTCAAACAGGAAACAATGGGGAGACAGATGGGAGAACATGCTGGAGTGCAGCGAAAACGAAAAGAGATAGTGTAGAGATTGACCGAGAGTGAAGGAGAAGTTCTGAGCTAGACCGGAGGAAAGGATCCAAACTCATTGTCATGTACCTCGCAAAGACAATGAGTGTAGATGGGAGAAAAGGCGTCATCACATTCTCATTACCATGGCCCGCACCATGACAATGAGAGAGAGAGTTTGCGTGTAGGAAATGACCGAGATGGATGAAGAGAATGACCGAGAGAGTGAGTTTAGGTGACCAAGAGGATGAGTGGGGACATAGGAGGACCGTTACATATTGACTAACTCTTCACACTATCTTCCCCGACCAAAGTGAGATATGTGCGAAAGAGCCGAATATAACAGCAAATAATCTGCTTTCCAAATCTGGGAGCAACATCTCGAGAAGTTAATTGCCTGTTTGTTTGGAAAAGGTGCTGGCGGATGAACTTATTAAATTGTTCGTCATTCTCTGTCTCGTATCTGAGAGACTGATCCGAAACGAGCAATGTCTTTGGCTATGTGATGGAGGAGGTGAACTTTGGGCTTGAAGGTGTGATCCTGCTTGGTGTGCTTGCTCTTTTTTTATTTTTTTATGTGTATGTCCAATGCAAGGAGCAGGTCTGTCACTTCATTGACAGCATGTTTTATCAGGACAATGTAATAATCAAAGCCTTCACTTATTCCGCGCATGTACAACAAAGATGACAATTTAGCAACTCCGTGGAGAGCCTTGGTGAGAAGTTCGAAATTTGCTATTTCCAGAAAAAAAAAGCATTGTCATAACGTTTGGGAGAACTTGCATCAACTGTTTGTAGTCGCGCCCAAGGAACGAATCATTATGGCGAGGCTGATTTCTGAATCTTTGGCTATAGCTCTTGCAAACTCTATAGAAACTTGGATCTTACTCAAGTCTTGCCGTTTCTGCTGCTGACATCCTTGAAAAACCTGAGGAGGCAAGTGACCAGATACTATGATAAGTCAAGTGAGATGGTATGAAGAAATTTCAAGAGGTCTGAAGTTCCGCTGTGTATGGCAGGTTATGATTGACAAGGATTGTCACCATTGAACAGGGACACCAGCAGATGCTGTACGTCTGTATGTGGTTTAAACTGGGAGGTTTCTCTTTGTATGTCTGATGATAATGATAGTAATAATAAAAGAACAAGAAAGTGAAAGATATATATATATATAAATATAAAAGCGTTAAAATTTGAAATATGGCTCTTTTAAAGTTCAAAAAATAACGTGACTGTTATAAATTAAAAATTGGGATAATGGAGTGGGCCTTGATTGACCAAATATTATGACATGTAAAAATAAGAAGTGTTTTCAATAAAGAAGTAGGTGAAAGTACATCTTGAAGATGTTGGCTGTAGAATATAAAATATTAATTTTATATATTCCGTTTATTTATTTATTTTATATTCTTATTTGGCAATATATATTTATGTACGCATAAATATTTCAATCCTTATTTTATTTTATTTTTGAAACATGAAATATATATATATATATAATTGGAACCCTGTCCCCATACCCCCCCCCTGTGTATTTCATATTTTCTCTCTCTCTCTCTCTTTTCACGTTTTCATGTGTATATATATATTTATGGCTTCTTCTATATAAAGTAATGTTATTTAATTGATTTTATAATTCTTTATAAGTAACTGTTATTATTGCCAGGCCTGTGTAGTATATAAATAATAAATATGTATTTTAATTTTTATTATATTATATTATATTTCGCTTTAATGTTTGTGTAATGGGTTCCCCAGGTAACTTTACAGTAATCACCATTACCATAGTAACAGCACCAACAATAATAGCAGTAGTAGTAACAATAAGTTACCCACATCTGTGTATATACATATATGACGAGTCTGACGATTAATGTATCTGGCCCTCTGACCTATATAGACTCGAACCCCCCCCCCCCCCCCCCCCTCCTTCTATCCAATACTCCCCTTATTCACACACTTACTCACCCTTGTCTTTCTTTCTAAAGTATTATTGCTTCTTATCTATTTAACCCTACCTATACTATACTATATTATATTTTAGTTGCATTGTTGGGTTTTTTTTTGATAGCAAACCATCTACACCAGATTTATTGTTAATAAAGACAAACTATTATTAAGTTTGATTGGCTTATTCATTTATTCATTAATTTATGCATTGAGCCAAATGCAATAGTTTAAATAACTTCTTTTTTATTTTGTTTGCTTATTTTTATTAAAGCTAAAATATAAAGATGAAATAATTAAAGCTTGATCATCTATTTTCAAAGTAGTTGATTGAATATGTATATAAAGAGAGAGAGAGAGAGAAAAGCAAAAGGAGATTAAAAATCCTTTCTCACGTGATACAGCCATTTTTGTATTTTATTTTATTTTATTTTATTTGTGAGAAAAAAATAAAATAAAATAAAATAAAAAAAGATAATCATCATCATCTTTCCCTTTTTTTTTTCTTCACAACCCAATACATTTTTATATATATAAATATATATTAGTACTATAAAATAATAATAATAAAAAAACAAAATTATGGCCATCACACACGCACATATCGAAGCCTTCAACCGTTACCTTGCCACCACAGCTGGTCGTGAAAAAGCCTGTCGCTTGGTTCAATACTTTGCTCGCTTCTATGCATTCTACTTGCTCCGTACTGGCGCACCAAAGGAAGCCATCCAGCGTTGGGCTGATTTGAAGAGCAGTCTCGGTACTGGTCGTAAGTTCTTCCGTCTCTTGAAGCCTGTCGAGTTTGCCCAGAATGGTGTCAAGAGTCTGGCTATCAAAGATGAAGTTATCCGAGCCGGTACCTTTGTTAAGCAGTTTGGTTACTTTTTCTACTACTGCTGTGAGGCTGCCAACCTGGTAAATATATATATATATATAAATTATGTTTTTGGAGGGAGAAGGAAAGAAAGGGAAGAAGAGGAAGAGGAAGAAGGGGATGGTTTACCTAGTTTGAGCAATCAAACCAACTCAAATCAAAATATCTAACAATGCCATTTTTAAATATATATATATATATTGTTTAGGCCAATACTATCAAGTTCTACAAGTTGGAAAACATCAAGACCATTACTCGCTTTGGTTCAAAGTGTTGGTTGGCTGGTCTGACTGCCTCTCTGTTGACCGGACTTTACAAGTTCAAGCAGCTCGAGGTCCGCGCCCAGATGCTCAAGAAGTCTGCCAAGGCCATGGCCACCAAGCATGAAGACTCGGTCGATCGTTTGGCTGAATTACAGGCAGAGAAGAAGCAACTGGCAAAGTAAGTTTTTTCTTTTCTTTTCATTATTTATAAAAGAGTGGTCTATTAGTATTTATTGACATGAAGAGGGGAATCAATGGTTGTATGATTTGATTTGATTTGATTTGACTTAATATATACTTTTATATTACTTAGGGATGCCTATTCTACTCGCTACCAGTTCCTTCAGGACTCTATTGATATCCTTATTCCTTTGGGTGGTCTTGAAATCCTTCCTTTGGATGAAGGTATCCTTGGTTTGGCTGGGTAAGTTTTTTTTTTTTTTTTTTTTTTTTTTTTTTTGAATGTGGGGTAAAAATAATAATATAATATAAATTTATTTAATTTATATATAGTATGGCTACATCTTTGCTGGCCATGAACACTCAGTGGAAAAAGGTCAACAAATAAGTAGGATTATCATACTAGATAATCATATCTTTGTTTGAATATGGAAGTCAGAACAGACAAACCATGAATGAAGATCAAGAGCCACAACTACCAAACACAAATTACACGTAAAAAAATAATTTTATACATATTATTAAATAAAACAAAACAAGCAAGCAAGAAAAATGGACCTCTTTGAATCTACTTCATTAGACTCATTTAAACCTCTTTGAAATATATAATTTTGTCAAATCTATATAGTCTTTTTCTTTTTTTTTTTCTTTTTTTTTTGAAAATAAATATAAAAAATAATAATTTAAAGATTACAAATAAAAGTATGAAAATTAATGGAGGGAGGGAGAATTTCACATGTCAAGTGTAAATTACAAGAATAAGCAAGAAAACAAAAACAAAAAATAATAATCATGGGTATACAGCTAGTTTATCTATAAACACAAATAAATAGACACAACATGAATAGCATACGATGTATTATAGACAAAGGATAGTTGTATGTGTTTTAGGTATGGATCTGGGTGCGCATCACATAGGCTTTGATGCCCAGAGCGGCCAACAGACCTGCTGCAGCAAATGAAGTTGATCCCCAGAATGACATTCTGACAGCTTCCATGTACGCTTCCCGAACAATGTCTCGGGTTGGCAAGGGCAGTGACCAGAGGTAGTCTGAGCTCTGGCGTACAAGAGGAGCCGAGACGCCCGGCAAGTCCAAGATATAGAGGTTGTAGGCAAGACGGTTGGACAATATACTTCCCTGGGCAGCAATTCCTGTAATGCCACCCACCTGGTCACACAATGTCATGAATGCAACCATGACAGGCACACTTTTATATTATATTATATATATATATATATATATATAATTAGCATTTACATAAAGAAAAATAAATAAAAAAAAACTTACTGTTCAATTGAAACAGATGCTTGTGCAGTAATGATTTCACTGTTAATCATGCCTCCACTTCCTATGCCGGTCACAATCATCAGACCCACAATCAATCCTCGGCTAGAATCCTTGGCTAGAAACTGGAGCAAACCACAGGCGAGGACCAGAATTGCGAGCGAGAGTCGGGTAGCCCAGGTGTAGCGGCCGGTCCGGACGATCACAAAGCCTGTCAGGACATTGAAGATGCAGGCCAGCAAGACCAGACAGAGCAGCTCGAGGTTTGTGGCCATCGAGTCTTCTTTGCGGATCACCGACAGATAGAGTGGGATGTAGGTCATCAGGGACTGGAAGCAGCCGCCATATGCAAATGCAGCAATGAGGATCAGGACCGTGCTTCGGTTGGTGAATATTGTGTGAGGTATGATCGGATCGGCAGCCCACTTGTACTCCCAGCCGCAGAAGATGGCCAAAAGAACGGCCGAGACACAGAGCAATGAGATGACTATAGACGAGTTCCATGCTTTTATATTCATTACATATATAATAGAAAAATTAAAGGCTGTCAGATAGGCAGATTATTGATTGATTGATTGATGTATATTTTACCATAGGTTGTTCCTCCCCAACTCAAGGCAAGAACAAGGCAAACAATTCCTGCAATCCACAATCCCATGCCTGCAATGTCTAGCTGGGCTAGTTGGTGACTCAGGACTCCCTCTCTTCCTGCTGCTGTTATTCCAGTTCGGGTGTTGCCTTCAATTGAGAAGAAAATCAAGACAAGAGCAACCACAGATCTACATACATACATATAAAAATAGAAATATTTGTAAGCAATTATTTAACATTATTATTATTATAGTTTAAATAATATATATATAATACTTACATGCCAAGCTTAAAAAAAAAAACAAACGTCAAAATCAAATGTTAGTATGTTGACATTTATCATGTTTTTTTTTTTAAAAAAAAAGACTTACTGCCATCCAAAACACAGTACGCCAACCAGATTCTGTAGCTGCATATCCACCTGATATTAAACCAAGACGTTTAGATAAAGCTCATGTTAGTTATACTGAATCTACAAGTATAGATGTATAAATGGATAGTATTTACCTAATAGAGCTCCTACTATGTAGCCAAGACCCCAAGAGATTCCAAGAAGTGATTGATAGAGACCGATATAACGTACTGGGATATAATCTTTTTTTTTTTGTAAAATAATAATAATATTAGATTTAATTATTTATTTATTCGTTTAGATCTTACCAGCAACCACAATCTTCATTAGACTATCAAATGCACCTATCCCAAGACCAGACAGTGCGCGTGCGACGATCAACATGATCATCGATTGGGCCGCGCCACATAGCACAGTGCCTATGAGGTAACAGCATGTCGCAAACAACAGACACGTCCTTCGCCCAACCCTATCTGCACCCTTGGCGTACAACGGCTGTGATGTAGAAGCTGTCAAAAGAAAAGACTGATATTCTTTATTTTAAATACACTTCTTATATATATATATATATATATTAGTGACAATGTGTTACTTACTGTATTGACCCAACTGTACAATCCAAATGCATTGAATTCTTTATATATATAAGAAAATGATTATTAATCATTGATTATTAATCTTTTTGTTTATATCTCGATTTACCTGAGGCTACAAGAGGTAGGTTACTAGCAACAATGATATTGTCAAAGGCAGCCAAGAATGAAATAACGCACAGTCTAAAAAAAAAAACAAAATTGTATATATTGGTTTCATTTTTATGTTCAAGATTAGTTTGATGAGATTCCTTGAATGAGTCTCGTATTTTTTTTTTTATTTTTTTTTTTACTTGCGATGCCATGATCCACACTAGGGTTTTGCGATCTATAGGTTGAGTGTCTTGCTTTGAACCCAAGTCGACATCGATAACTGTTTGCGTATCACTGTCTATCTTCTCTGTAAGTTCCATAGTCATATATACAATTCTTTTAAATATATATATATATATATATATGTAAATGAAAGTTTATTATAAAATATATATATAAAGAAAGGGGTAGAAGGAAATAAATAAAATAAAATTGATATATATATATATATAAAGGAGGGAGGAAGGAGATCAAATAATTATATATATATATATATAAATGATTCTGTTAAATACCTTAAATTTTTTACTTTTTACTTGTATATAATGTATATAGTCGGGGTTTATTTTTAATTTTATCTAATATTTTCTTGATTTGAAACCGATTTGATCATTATGATCATCATCATCATTATTATTATTAGTATTAATACTACCTTTTATATATATATATATATTATATAAATGGGTGCTTATATTAATAATATTTTGTATTTCTTAGAGACCCGCATAAACTAATCTGTTGCTATGTTGCAATATTTATATAGAAAAGAGGGGAGAGGAGAGAAAAGGTTGAAAGATGAGATCAGAGTGCCTGTGGAACTGGTGATACAAAACCAAGAGGACCAAAAAAATAAAATAAAATAATATTTTTTTTTATCCAAGGTTAATTTAAATCAATGAATGAATGAATGAATAAACCATTATATATATATATATATATATATATATCTGACAAAGACACAGGCCCATTTCCTAATTGCTAATAGTATTGTTAAAGAAATAGTATTATATCTGGTGTGGTCAGTTCACCAAAAAACAAAAAGTAACTTTTGGAACAACATTTGTTTTATTAATAAGCAAAGAAAATCATCCTTACAAACTGTACAACCCAAAAACCATTTAAACCTTGGATTATTAAGATTACCGCAAAGAGAATATATGTATATGTTTCATTTTCTATCAATTGATGCCTAAATTGCCTGGTGAGTTTCCTGGATCCCCTACTTATCCACATAATAATATCAATATCATAGGTATAATTTGGTAAAGGTGGGTTTATTGTATTGAATATACTTGTGATTCTGAAATATATATTTATCCAAAAAACAAAACAAAAAAACCATGGTAACACAGAAGAGTCTCCACAGCTCATGACTGGCAATATAAAATATTGTATATTTATGCAAATTGGCGGGTTTTTAATAAAAAAAGCACATATATGTAAAAGAGAGAGAGAGAGAGAGAGAATTTCAAAATATAAAGGTACACATTCTATTCATTTTAATAAACACACGTAGCATAGAATTGATCAATACCATCTTTTGTAGCTATTAATTTTATGTGCTTGCAAGTATATAGTGTGTAATATAAAGAAAAATCAATATTTTATTTTATTTTAGACTTCTTTACATATATATATACTTCTTGTACTTGTGTACGTGCGTATACATATACATATACATATACATTACATATGCATATTTATATATATACATATACATATACATTACATATGCATATATATATATATATACGTTTCTCCTTTTCTTTAAAAAAAATCATCTTGCTTTATTTTATTTTTTGGATTTTACAAGCTATTTAGACTTTAGCCGTCTGTTTTCTTTTTACTATTCTCACGAATACCAGCCCTTTCCCGGGATTTAGCCACGCCACCGTTATTAACAGTATTGCTGGTACTGTTACTCGTACGTCGTCGTTTGGTGCTGTTCGGTAGTGACCGTTGATCGTCAACATTGACAAGTATCATGGGTAGATGTCTCCGTCTGGCATTTATAAACCAGTTTGATATCTGATTGAGTGTCAGATTTGTCCGTGTTCTGAGTTCAACCTTTTCTTCTTCGGTCGGATAGGGATGGTTGCAATGGTCAGTCAGCCATTGTTTGAGAATCGCAATAATATTCTTTGGTAGATTTCCTCGTCTCTTGCGACCATTCTCACCAGTCAGCATTGTCATTGGCTCATCGAGCTGGTACCATTCTTCTGTCTGGCTGTTGTTTGTCCTTCTGGTCGTTAATGATCTTGCCAAGGTTGATGTCACGGTGTGTGGATTGGCAATATTCGTATTAACAGCAGCACCGATAGCGATAGTATTAGTAGCGATAGTAGCGGTAGTAGCGGTAGTGGTATTTTTAGTAGTAGGTTGTGTAGTAATTGCCACCCCCTCGTCTTCCTCCTTTGTAAAATAAGGAGTCTTGTTAATTCTTGTGTGTTGCAATGACGGCTGCAGATGACGACGATACTGAGGTGGAGTCTGTGGTGGAGAAAGACTTTGACTTTGACTGGCACAGAGTAAGTGTATACTCGAACTTCTGCTTCTTCTATTTTTACTCAAACTGGAACTAGAGCTTGTGCTTGGACTAGGACTAGGACTTGAGCTAGGACTTGAGCTAGGACTTGAGCTAGGACTTGAACTTGAACTTGAACTTGAATTTACGTTTATGTCTGTGTTTATGTTTGTCTTTCTTTTGGGTCTTGGTTTTTTTTTTGATTTTGGTGTTGTTTTGGGTTTGGGTTTGGGATTGGTTTTTGTTTTTGTTTTTGTTATTACTTTGTTTGTGTCTGTGTTTGAGATTGTGTTTGAGATTCTGGTTTTGGAGAATGTCAATGAGGATGTTGCTGTCAATCCCAATCCTAATCCTAGTGCTGAAGTGGATGTATTTGACATATTTGAAGTGGAGCTTGATGTTGACTTTTTCGGACGAGTGGACTGGATGATGTGACTCCAGTACCGACTATTCATACGCAGCATTTCATTGATCTGGATTCTTTTGGCTT
Source organism: Phycomyces blakesleeanus NRRL 1555(-) (assembly GCF_001638985.1). NCBI lineage: Eukaryota > Fungi > Mucoromycota > Mucoromycetes > Mucorales > Phycomycetaceae > Phycomyces > Phycomyces blakesleeanus. The sequence continues at coordinate 598,155 of NW_017265149.1, forward strand.
CTATTAGACTACATTCTGTGTCCGAGTGCCTGTCATGAAAGAACAGCACGACTGGACTGAACAGGCGGCGGTGGTGGGTAACAACAATGGCGGTCGATTGGCCATTATGGTCAGAGCGAGGAACAACGTCTGTAGAAAGAGACATCTTTACTTTACTTTCTTTGTGTGTATGGTAGTGGGACTAACTGAATGAAATAAGGAGAAATATAAAAATAAATAAAGAGAGAGATAGTATATGAGAAAGAAAGAAAGGAAGGAAGGAAGGAAGGAAGGAAGGAAGGAAGATGAAGAGCTAATTTAAACAAACAAAAAATAATTATATTTGTGTGTGAAAGCCTGTTTATTAGATTTTGATATATGTACATCTATGTATGTATCTGTTTGTTGTGTTTATATTTATTTCAATTGTATATACAGTATATTTTAATATGCATATAAATAAAGCCAAGTTGTATATTACACTCTAATGACACTACAGCGTTTCTGGTGCAAATCTACTTGACTTGACTTGACTTTACTTGATCAAATTGAATAGCACCATACTTGACTACTTGGATTATTTGTATAAATATTTGGACTATTTAAAGGCATATTTAGTTTTACATATTGTTTCTATTGATGTCGATGAAATATAAATTATTGGCTTACAAGCCTTGGCCTTAATCTGTATTTAATCACAAGCCAATAAATAAAAATAACAATGACAGCATATATTAATAAAACAATAACAAAAAACAGCAGTGGCTTCAGTATCAGCAAGACGATTAGCACTATTAACCATGTAGGTTTATTCATAGATCTAATGTGCTCTAGAGAAATAGTGGTTTTGTGCCTATCATGGTTTAGAAACCCAATCTTATTTTGTATGCCTTATTTCTTTTTAAAAGATAGGGGAAGAATCTATAATTATTTTGTCTGCAACCATTTGACAGGTACACCAGAGATAATCATCAGCCTTTGTGTAAAATTAACAGCTATACTTTAACATCTTGCATACTACAGATCTATCTATCTATCTATCTATCTATGTATTATTTGTATCAAAGGCAGCCAAGATCAGAATCTCAATACCCAGCATTGGGGTCTAAAATCACAACCATCAATTTTAATTCCAAAAGAAAGAAAAGCCAGCCAGCCACTATAGTTGGATAAATAAACATCCGTACCCCTTTCAACTCAAAAAAAAAAAAAAGAAAACTCTTTTTTGTTCCTCTCTTTTTCTCTCTCTCTCTCTCTCACTTACTTACTTACTTACTTGATACAATATATATATAATTTGATATATAAATATACAATATATATATAAATTAAAATTTGATAAAAGAAAATAATAATATAAAATGCCACCACTTCATCGAGAACCTCGTAAAATAATAGCAGTTTCTCTTGACCAGACACTGGCACATACACTCGAAGCACTGATTAGCTGGCATAACCAAGTTCATCAGACCCACCTCCATCTCTCAGACTTTGACACGACAGATTACTCCAAGGTCTGGGGGGGATCCCATCAAGAAAGGGATGCCAAGATGCGCGAGTTTTATGAATCAGACAACTTCAAACGTATCCGGCCCATTGATGATTTTGCTCTCGAGACCCTCAAGACTCTGAAGCGCCGACGGTTTTCGCTGGTCATCATTACCTCGCGGCAGCAGTGTGTTGCCGAGCTGACGAAGAAGTTTGTCGATCGACACTATCCCGGTCTATTTGAGAGCATTTACTTTTGCAATTTTGGGATGTCCGATACAGCCGACCAGCTGGACTATGTGTCAAAACCAAAGTCTGCAATCTGTCAAGAAATCGGAGCAGATGTCCTGATTGACCACCGCCTCGATCATGCACTGGACTGTGCTGCGCTTGGGATTGATGTGCTGCTCTATGACCGCCGAGGACAGTACAAGTGGAGCCATGTGGATCGAGCCCGTCCTCGGCCCAAGGCTACTCTGACATCGACATCCCGCCGTCTCTACCAACGAACCCCACCGCGAGTCTTGCCGTCCAATGTCAAGCGTATAAAGAGCTGGAAGGAGGTCATTAGCCACTTTCCAAAGCCCCGTTCTCCCCTTCGATTCTGTCATTTTCCCATTCCTCAAGATGATTATTGCAGTAATACCAATACCAACATCAACAACAGCAATAGTAGTAGTAGTAGTAGTAGTAGTAGTAATAACATTGTTTCTTCTTCTTCCTCTTCTTCTTCATTATCGTCATCGCCATCGTCATCATTATCTTCTTCTATTACTGTCAATTCCATTTTAACCCCTGCCACAACTCCAATATCTTCATCTACTTCTTCTTCTTCTTCTTCTTCTTCTGCTAGTTCAGTTAATTCTAATTCTAATTCTAATTCAGTTAATTCTAATTCTAATCCCACCTCAACTCCAACCCCCACTCCATGGAAGGATTCCCTTGTCTGGGTCTAATCTTTCACTTTCTTTCTTTTTTTTTTTCTCCATTGTAAATCTTCCCTATCGTTTTTTAGTTTTGTGTTCATTTGATTGAATTCTGTATATTTGGTGTTACGCTGCTCTTCAAAACAAAACAAAACAAAAAACACACACACACAATATATATATAAAAACACACACAAAGGAAATAAAGAAAAAGAAAAAAGAAAAAAAGAGTACCAGAAACCCTTTTTCTTTATTTTTTGTAATTTTCATTTTTTACTCTTCTTCTTCTTTTCTTCTTTCCTCCTTTCTTTACCTCTTCTTTCGCTCGTCTCTCATTTCTCTACACTCATTTTCCACTCACCTATTCACTCATTCACTCACTCACTCACTCATTTTGATCTGGAAGAATATTTGTTAGTTGAAATACACATCAAAGATTCTCTTGTCTACCTATCTTTCTCTCCTTTTTACTTCTTTTACACAAAATATATTAAATATATTTATTTTCTAAAAACCAAAAAAAAAAACCAAAAACAAAAAAAGGTACAAAAAAATAATAATCAGTAAATATCATTATCTTAATTTTTTGTTTTGTTTTTAATTTTGATTTCACTACAAATCATTTACAACTTGATAATAATAATTTATTTAATTTATATATTAATATTAATATTAATTTATTTAATTTAATTTATTTTATTTTATTTTATTTTATATTTCGTCACGCCTTTTTTTTTGTTACAAAAAAAAAAAAAAAGGTTAAAAAAAACAGTCTTTTAAATATATATATATTATATATACACTTTTTTTTTTCTATACAAAAAAAAAGAAAAAGAAAGTGTGTGACCCTCTCTATTGACCTACTACGAGTCCAGGAGTCTAACGCTTCTCTCTCTCTCTCTTTTATATATATAATACGTATAACCATCACTATTACTACTCCTCTTCTTCCTCTTCCTATTTCTTTTATATATTTTCCCTCCTGCCAGGGCTCCATCATCCCATCATGGCATCCGACATTCCTTCTTCAAATACCGGACCACCTACCCCTCAAACTCCGAGTCACCATCCCCATGACACTCTTGCTCCTTCTTCCACTACGGCAAATAATATCTCTTCTTATGCACCTTCCGACTTACCTTTTCCAAGACAGACCTACCCACAACAACGAGCATACTCTGTCACCGCCATGCCCCACGAACTACAACGCACCGTCCAGCGACAGCAGCAGCAGCAGGCCGAACAACAACAGCGCCAGTTACAGGAACAGCCCTGGTGGCAGTACTATTACCAACTCTACCACTACCACCCTCCCCTCGGCAGAAAACCGACCGTATTCGGACCATATCTTTTGTTACAGACCCTGGGAGAAGGTGAATTTGGTAAAGTAAAGCTTGCAATTCACATTGAAACAGGCCACGAGGTAAATATATATTTATATTTATATTATTATTATTTACAAGATATATATATATACAACAACAACAACAACAACAACAACAACAACAATATTTACATATATAGAATTGATAGACTCAATTTATTCTGTTTTATAATTATGGTTATTTACCGAGTGATAAGCTAAAATAATAATAATAACAATAATCGCACCAATTAATTTTATTTTATTTTATATTATTATTATTATTATTATTTTGTACCTTTTTGTTATCCTAGGTCGCGATCAAACTCATCAAAAAGGACAATATTGATTCTTCTACACGTATGACAAAGGTTGAACGAGAGATCTCGGTTTTAAAGGTAAAGTAAGATAATAATAAAAAAACTAAATGTTTTCTTTGGTATGTATACTTAAAAGGCGGTCAATATACTTCACATTAGACGGTCAGACACCCTTACATTGTCAAGTTGTACGATGTAATAGAAACCGAAAAATATATCGGAATCATTCTCCAGTGTGCCTCTGGTGGTGAATTGTTTGAATATATCCTTGCGCACAGATACCTCAAAGAGAAGGACGCCAGCCGATTATTTGCCCAGTTGATCAGTGGAGTTCACTATATGCACCAGAAACACATTGTACACCGAGACCTCAAACTGGTAGGTTTATTTATCATTTATTATCTATTCAAAATCATTACCTATATTATCTATATATCTATATATAGATATATAGATATATAGATATATAGATATATATGTATATATGTATATATGTATATATGTATATATGTATATATGTATATATGTATGTATATGTATATATATATTTTTCTATATTAAAAAAAATCTATCTAATTCAAGGAAAACCTCTTGCTCGACAGACACCGAAGTATCATTATCACAGACTTTGGTTTCGCAAACCAATTCTCGTCCTCTAGAGATGCTTTGATGTCAACCTCGTGTGGATCCCCCTGTTACGCTGCTCCAGAGCTCGTCATCTCGGAAGGCCTCTATGTTGGTTCGGCCGTCGATATCTGGTCCTGCGGTGTGATCCTATACGCAATGCTCTGTGGATACCTGCCCTTTGACGACGACCCGGCCAATCCGGACGGCGACAACATCAACCTACTCTACAAATACATCCTCAATACCCCTCTGGCCTTCCCAGACTACATCAGTTTTGAGGCCCGAGACTTGCTCCAAAAGATGCTCGTCCCAGATCCGGTCCGCAGATGCACCATGGACACCATCATGAACCACGCCTGGCTCAGTCCTCACAGATCTCTCTTCCAAAAGTCGACGGCGGAACTTGAAGTCGAGGCCATGCGGTCCGCTGATTTGCCCATGCACATGGTCCTTTCCAACCCACAGCACCAGCGATCCCTGCCTGATCCGGTCGACACCACGAGACGCAATACCATTGCGGCTGCTTACACCCACTCCACCGACGCACACGCCCCTGTTGAACCCAAAATACACGAGGAACACGAAGAGACCGAAGCCGTAGTACCTGTAATGCCAATGGATATTGATCCCTCTGAGCTGCTGACAAAAGATATCCCCCAATCTCATCATACCACCACCACCACAACAGCAACTACAATGGAAGATATTGTTCCCACCCACAACAACAACAACAATAGTGCTAGTGATTATCAACAAAACCCGGCTGACCTTTCGAATGAAAAACATAAAGACATTCAGACCATCGAACTCCAGGCTGAAGATGAAGATGAGGATATCGTTATCGATATTGAAACTCCAAATCCAAATGAAAAAGATAATTATAATGAAGATCATTCTGTTTCGGAAACTACAGTAGAACAGATGGCTATCAAGGAGTCATTGCCTACAATTGTTGTCAAGCAAACAACAGATGACAATCTTATTAAGGCAGTTAACAAAACACCATCTGTCAAATCAGTCACACTTGTTCCAGAAGTATCACAATCACCA